>NW_026294514.1:51972373-52349873 GCF_007827085.1 Peromyscus californicus insignis
ATTTAGAGAGTAAAATTCCTTCTCTTTGTAATCAGGTTCAAGAGTCTTATCTCCCATTTTGACTCTTTGTTTTGTCCAAAACACCTGAAACACTAATTTATGTTATGCTGTCACAAAATACCTTAGAAAAACAACTTACGGAAGCGAGGGCTTATTGTGGCTCATGGGTTGACTGTACAGTCCATTGTGGATAAGCATTTCGGCAGGAGTGGGAGGAATCTGGTCACACCTTATCCAGAGTGAGGGAGGACAGGGAGATGAATGCTGGTGCTCAGCTTGTTGTTCCTTTGCGTTCAGTCTGGTTCCTCAGTTCATTAAATGCTGCCATTCACATTTAGGGTGCATTTTCCTACCTCGCTTAACTCAGTCTATAAACTCCCTCACAGACATGCCCAGAGGTTTGTCTCCTGCATGATGCTGGATCCTGTCCAATTGACAACCATTATTAGCCATCTCAATGATCTTCCCTTTATTAGGGCTTGATAAATCCCCAGTTTTTTTATTTATTTGGAACCTAGCCACAAATCCCCCTTCTGTTTACTCTATGTTTTAATCCAGGGTCATCTAGAGTGCTGACCCAAAGAACAGACCTGTGTCAGCAGTTATTTGGGGGGGCAGTTACATATAGCAGCAGTGAGTAGAGAGTCAAATGGGAGGCAGACCAGGTAAGTTACTGAGTTAGCAGCTGTTGTAGGTAATGGCTTTCCAGTCTTTGGAGGATGACATTCATCTCTGGGGACCATACACCGGAGAAAGGGCAAGGAGAAGCTTTTGTCTTTAGGTTTTACTTCACCACTGATAGAGTTATTTCGGGTTATTCCTCTCCGACTACCACATACACTTGCTGTACTAGATCCTGTCGGACTCTCAGAGTACAGAATTGAAATGTCGTGAGTTGTCATTTGGAGCAAGAAAAATGTCAATGCCAAGTGTATCAAAGTAAGAACTTCATAAGTTTGCAGATTCATAGCTAGACAGAGGCAAAACCTAGAGAAAATGAGGTTGGGTATTAGACAAAATGCAGACATGACTCTGGAGTTGGATGACTTAAGGCATTTTTTTAAAATCACGGTCTACCCCTATAGTGAAGATGTACTATAGTACCTGCAGTGAGAGTCATTTTGTACAACCTACTAGGAGTTGGCACCAGCTGCTTATTGTTCCTGTGTCTCAATTTGCCAATTTTTAAAATGGACATTGTGTTTCTGAGCAAGAATTTTAAAATTACCATGACTATGTGAAAACAATTTAGTGCATATTGCCTGATAGGTACCTGTCATATAGAGCAGGAGATTTGCAATCACACCATGCAACTTTATGATTTTTTTTTTTATTACTGAAGATTGAGTCCTGGTCCTTGTCAATGCTGGACAAGCACTCTGACACTGAGTTATATCTTTCCAGCTACATCACACGACTTTAACAGGACTGGACACAAATTGCTTCTGTTGAGTCATTGTGGGGGACCAGCCCCCACATTTATTTACCTCAGAACCTCTTGAGGAATGAGGGATAAGAGACTTAGAAATAAAGAGGGGAGAGAAACAGAGAGAAACACAGGATAGCCTTGGGTGGGCCTGAATTCTTATCCACCAGCCTAGAACTTTGTTCCAAAGGATTATTTATAACAATGCCAAGGGGTGGAGCAAAAGACCTCCCCCTTGCTAGTTACAGCCAAGTGTAGACCCTTACAAATACCTGGTACCTAGGCCCATGTTCCAACATCCTCTTATACAGTCCTGCTTAGTCCAGCCACTAGGAAATGTAGTGGGCTCCAACAAGTCATATAGAAATCTTTGAGGTTAATGGGACAAGAATTACATTATTTCATAAGTAAAAGTTTTAACATAGAGAGATTATGTGCTTTAAAATGTTAAAATTGCTAAGTTGTTTTCAGTTTTTAAATGACAATTAATGTGAAAGTGCAATTTATGGATCCCAGGCTTAATTGCAGTGGACTACTACCTGCCTACTTAGAGCACCAATCTAGTAACTCAATCCTTGTTTGATTTTGCTGCTGAAAACTAGACAAAGCCTCCAAAGTCACTGTCCTCTGTCACAGTGCACTATAGAAGTGTCAGCATAATTATCTCACTGAATTCCACCTTTTAATTTAGTTAGTGACTTGCGTAGTCTTCCTTAAATAAAGCTCACAGAAGCAACTAATTTATCAAATCATTCAGATAAATTGTGCACATTTGAATGCTACTTTTTTCAAATCCAAAGAACCATGAGAGGTACACAGAATAATGCATATTTCAAAGGGCCAGTGCAATGAACTTCATGAAACTTAACCATTTAAGAGAAACATCAGTGACTACAATAATTTGACAAAGATTATTCATATCATTTGTTTATTGAATGAAAAGTGTGTTGAAGTTCTAACCCATACACTAAAGCACATCAGTCATATGTTCTCTTCTGTAATGTTCACATGTCTTCAACAGTGTTCTCAACTGTTACTAACCCATTTAATCCTCATAATATCTTAAGGAGATGGGAACAATTATTATTTCCCTTTCACAGAAGAAAACAAAACAAACTAGGACTACCTTTCTGAAGCTGACTGGGACCGCTACATCAATTATTAATCAAAACAGGCCCCTAAGACACGTCTACAGATCAGGATGATCTAGTCAGTTTCTCAGGTGAGGCTTCCTTCTTGGATGAATCCAGCATGTGTCCATGTGGACAAAGTCAAGTAGGACAGGGCTGATAAGGTGTTATACTCTCTAAAGAAGGGTATATATTCTCCTAAATATTTAAATGCTATAAGAATTTGGGTGCATTTCAAAGCTGCATAACAAAAAATGTCATGTTATATTATGTAATGTCATGTAGCCCCTAAAAATCAAAATGTTATTACTCTGTGAGGGTAATAACTCATATGGGGCTTAGATTAACATCCTCATTTAACTCTACTTTAAATCAGGATATCTTGGTTTGCTCAACTCTTTAGAGACAGGGTTTCTCTGTGTAGTTTTGCGCCTTTTCCTGGAACTCGCTTTGGAGACCAGGCTGGCCTCGAACTCACAGAGATCCGCCTGTCTCTGCCTCCCGAGTGCTGGGATTAAAGGTGTGTGCCACCACTGCCTGGCGGTTTGCTCAACTCTTAAGTCAGCCTCATCATCATGTCAGTTGGTTTAATGTGAGAAATAAATACTGCTGGGGTGTGTGTGTGTGTGTGTGTGTGTGTGTGTGTGTGTGTGTGTGTGTGTTGTGTGTGTGTGTGTGTGTGTGTGTGCATGGACGTGTGTGCACTCGCACATGTGCATGTATGTGTGCACATTAGTTTTTCATCTCTGTAACAAATACCTAAATGAATAAATAGAAAAATATCTTTAATTTGTGCCAGGTTTTGGAAGTCTCAGTTCTTCTGTGGTTGTTCTCATTGCAGTTGGCTAGTGGGAGTACAGCATATTATGGTGGGACAATGATCATCTCAAAGTCTTGAAGCAAAATGCTAAGAGAGTGAGGCTCTTGCTTTCCCCACTGTGGCAGAAACCCAGTGATCTGAAGACATCCCACTAAGTACCACATCTTAAAAGTTTCATAGCTTCCTAGTAGGGTCACGTGGGACCAAGCTTTGAAGAATAGACGAACAGATGGCATTCCAGATCTAAGTTACAACAATTAATTACTTTTATATCTTTTCTTAAGAATTTTACTTTGCACTTTTATAAAATTCCTATCAATTCTAGAAATTAATGAAGAGATCGTATAGTAGACTAGAAGCTGGAATTATGTATGTTGGAAGCTAGAGATGTAGGTAACTTTCATCACCTACTACAATAGGAGGGAAAACAGACACATTTTATAATATCTAGAATGCAATTATTTCAGCCTACTGGGAAAAGCATTTCAGATCATATAGAATAAAATGTTATACTTTTGGTTTCTAAGAAGCATGACTAGAAAATTATACTACAATGAGATAAAACTTTGAAAAACATCTGGAGGCAAATATCCTTTAGCATAGAAATCATTTAATACAGAATGATCCCAAAACGGGTATGTTCATAGGGCTAGAGCTACTGATGTATACTTTATCATGGTGTGGGTCTTAAAATTGAATTCACAGGGCTAGAGAGTTGGCTCAGTGGTTGACTGTTTATTCAGAGGACCTAAGATTGGTTACCATAACCCACATCAGACACCTTACAATTGCCTATAACTCCAATTCCATGGGATCCAACTTCCCTTCTAGCCTCCATCAGCACCTGTATGCACACTGTTCACATGTATACACCCAGAAACATGCACATACCCAATAGACAAACAAACAAATAAATAAATAAACCTTTAAAAGTAAACTCAGAAAGAATTATATGTGGAGGATGTGGAAAATTTAAACTATGTGTCAATGATACAAATGACATGCCTTAACGATCCTAATGACATCTCCAAATAATTGGGGAGATAGAGTCCCAACTGGCCATTTTCTTGTCACCAAATGAAGCTTCTAGTACTATGACTTGGCTACATCCAATTGAGTTGTTGACCAAAGGGTTCCCATGGAAATCCCCACACATCCCTGTTGGTTACCAAGACCATAGGTTGCTTTCCACCAACTGACAGCAAGAACCTATTGCTGAAGACAACACCCACACAATTCAATGAACATGGAGAAGTTGAGTTCATGCCTACATAGAAACTTTACTCCTATATTCTAGTATCTTTGGTACAGGAGTTACTCTGAAGGCTACAAAAAGAGAAATGAACACCAACCCAGCCGCAAAAGCTTTGATCTATCTTGCCTGCAAATTATTCTAGGTCAATGGTGGAACAATATTTGTGGGAGTAACTAACCATTGTCTATTTGATTAAAGGCCAACTCCATGAAATTGAACCTATACCCAAAACTGCCTGGTGATCAAGAACCAGAGACCTAAGGTAAAACCAAATAATGCTGCTCTTAAAAAAAAAATGTAGTGATAAAATGACTCCTGATGATATTTTGCTATACTCATAACCAGCGCCTTAACCAGCCATCATCAGAGAAGCTTCCTCCTGCTGCAGATGAGAACAAATACAAAGAAAGAGAGAGGCAGGGAAGGAAAGACAGAGAGAAAGGGAGGGGAGGGAGAGAGCGGAGAGAGAGGAGAGAGAGGGGGATGGGGGAAGAGAGAGAGATATGAGTCTGCCCCAGGTCCTCTGTGTATGTATTACAACTTTCAGTGTAGTATTTTTAAGAGACTCCTCAGTGTGTGAATGAGTGTATCTCTGATTTGTGGGCCTTCTCTGGGGGCTCTTTTCCTTCTGTTGGTTTTCCTTGTCCAACTTCAGTGTGATGGCTTTTGTTTTATCTTACTATGCTTCCTTTTGTTAGGTTCTGTTGTGATCTCTTAGAAGCCTGCTCTTTTCTAATGAAAGACAGAAAGAGAGTGGGTCTAGATGGAGGAGAGGTGGAGAGGAACTGGGAGGAGTAGAGGGAATGGAAATTAATCAGAATATATTGTATTAGAAAAGAATCCATATTCAGTAAAAGAGAAAAAAATGAATGACATGCCTCGCGATGACATGGTTGAATAATAGAATTTTATCTCATTTACTCACCTATATTTGTCCCAAGAACTGATTAACTACTTAAGCAAAATTGATATTGATTCTTAGAGGAGTACTGTTTATGTTCGAAGTTTGTTAAATATACAAGTTTATCTGTGCTTTGGTAACATTATGGAAAGCTATCACAGACTAGTATTTTCTTTTCCTCTTTTTGATTTGTAATTTTTCCCAGTAGAAATGTAAAACTTTCTCTAAGTTCAAAAAGCCTAAAGCCATTGCAATCATGAGAGCAGATTGTGGCCAACATTAGGACAGTGTCATTTGGGGAAAGGTATGACAATATTATAAAAATATCCGTGAGTTCGAAAGTGAGACCTAATTATACTGGACATTTTCTTCATATTCTGTGTTATGAAGTCCTAGTTATCTCTCCTCCCTCACATATTTTCTTGGGCCTGTACCAATCCACTTACTTTTATTGTTTTTGTTTTGTTTTTTAGGGTACACATGCTAAAGCAAGGGGAATACTTTATGCTTGTTATCATCAGTAACTGATGAACTCCCGTTGTTTTGCAGTTTGATAATCCCGGTATCTAGATAAACAATGGCTGTGTACATTTGAGCTCCATCTGTGCTGCCTCCCGTCCCTCCCCTAGTTCTAGGAGGATACTGTCTGTCTTCTTGCTGTAAAGGTTTGGTATGCATGTTTCCTTCTTCCTCTCACACCTAGTCTTTGGCTTAAAAAATTCTTACTTATCCTTTTTTTTGGGGGGGGGGGGGGCTTTGAGACAGGGTTTTTCTGTAGTTTTGCACCTTTCCTGGAACTCACTTTGTAGACCAGGCTGGCCTTGAACTCACAGAGATCCGCCTGCCTCTGCCTCCCGAGTGCTGGGATTAAAGGCGTGAGCCACCACCGCCCGGCCTTACTTATTCTTTAGGTCTTGCCTTAAATAATTTCTGAGGCAATCTTTTTAGTCTCTAGCCTAGAGAAGACCTCCTTGTGCACATGTATATAGCGCCTTGTGATTTACATTTATAGTACGCTTACAATTCCAATTAGTTTCTGAGTTTTGTGATTACTTGTGTTTATGCCTTTCTCATTAGAATGTGGCTTGGTAAGCCCATGACCTGAACAAGTCCAGCCTGCTACTGCAAACATAGTTTTATTGGAGTCTAATCTTGCTCATTCACCATGTATTTTCCTTTTTCAATTTTGTTATTGCACGTGTACATAGTGTTATTTGCTGTGGGATGTTCTGTATGCCAAATGTGTTGCTAATTAGTCAATAAATAAAACACTGATTGGCCATTGGCTAGGCAGGAAGTGTAGGCGGGACAAGGAGGAGAATAAAGCTGGGAAGTGGAAGGCTGAGTCAGAGAGACACTGCCAGGCGCCATGATGAGAAACAGCATGTGAAGATGCCGGTAAGCCACGAGCCATGTGGCAAGGTATAGATTAATGGAAATGGATTAATTTAAGCTGTAAGAACAGTTAGCAAGAAGCCTGGCACAGCCATACAGTTTGTAACCAATATAAGTCTCTGTGTTTACTTGGTTGGGTCTGAGCAGCTGTGGGACTGGCAGGTGAGAGAGATTTGTCCTGACTGTGGGCCAGGCAGGAAAACTCCAGCTACAGTTATTCATGTGTACATGGTGTTTGTGAATGTGTTCCTGTGTATACACATGTGATGTGAATGTGTGTGGATGCTATTGATTGGCATCAGGTGTCTTCTCCATCCCTTTCCATCTCATTTCTTGAGACATGTTTCTCATTGTACATGGAGTTCACTGATTCAGAAGAACTGGATGACCAGGAAGCTCCAGGAATTTGCCTGTCTCTGTATCCCTAACGGGAGTAACAAACAGCTGCACTCAACCTATTACATGGGTGTTAGGGATCTGAACTTAAGTCAACATGCTTGTATGGGAAGCATTTAATTGACATAGTAATCTTCCTAACCTCACAATAATGTATTTTCTGTAATTTATTTCTGCTATGATGGTTATAGAGTTGAGTGTCTATTACAGATAATAAAAGACTTATGGAATTACAAAGGTAGTACAAAAAGCTCATTTCCTTTTTCTGACATATCAGATACCAATGTAGTCCAAGGGCATTGATATTAGGATGTCTTTATGTCTCTCCTTCACCTTTAATTCTCCCAGACCTTTATGTTTCAACTACACTTCAAGTCCCTGCTCTATTGATGGGATTCTGTCAATGACTCTGCAGTGTAAAAGAGTATGTCTGGGCTCTTCATATCCCACAATCTGAAACACCTACGAGGTTACACCTTTTTTTTTTTTTTTTTTTTTTGCTATCATGAGCCTATCTTAAAGGAGTCTCTGTTGTCTTCTTTGACTTCACCAAAGGTGCTTTCCTAGAAAGAACTGGAGGATGGCCACAGAACCAGGCTGTACAGGCACATGCATGTATGCAGGTGTGTTGTGCATTGTCAGGTTCTATCAGGAATATAGAAATTAGAGACAACTTTTTAACAAATGAGCTGACACCAAGAATTGATTTAATAAAATAATGGAAAGACTGAGAAGCTAAACAAGTAGAGTGAGGAACTTAGAAATTAACATGGTAAGGAACTGGTTCTCTCTCTCTCATATATATATATATATAAAATATACATATATATAAATATATACATATATATATAAATATATACATATATTATATATATGTATAATCTTTTGGAAGGAAAGAGAGCAAACAATGTCTCTGATAATCTAGAAGAACTAGATCCTTAGTAAAGATGTAGCTGTTCTCAGAGGAGCTGAAAATTAAGAAAGAGAAGTTTTATTAGTTTATTTTCTACTGTTATTGCAAAAATCCATTGGGATGGATACCTCAAAACAACAAGGTTTATGCTAATATTTTTGGAAGCTGTAAGTACAAGAACAGGTGCTGTGTTTGGTACCCTTGACTATGTCACAAAAAGGTGGAGGGTGTCATAATGAGAATATATCCAAGATGGAGAGACAACATTTGAGATAGGAGGCCTAAGAGTAGAAAGATCCAATTTTAATCTGCTACTAAGCACGTGCTCTTAGTAGAACTCACACTATGATAACAGCATCAGTCCTTAGAAAGAGCAATGCCATACTATCACCTAACCATGTTCTGTTAGTCCCTAAATGTTAAAGAGCCACAGAAATAAATTAACACTAGTATCTTGGGGAACAAACTTCTAGCATGTAACTCTATTAGAAGCATGTTTAAATTATAGGAATGAAGTGTATACCCTGGTTTCTTTCTTCTTCCTACTTTCCTACCGGGCAAACCTATCTGGAAACAGTTAATGAGAAAGTTTGTCATTCTAGCCCATATTAAAACATGAACAGAACATGTGAAAAGGGCAACAAAAGACAATAGATCAAGTGCCAGTACATCGCTTAATGGCACACAGAACTGCTCCGTAACTGTCAAACTTCTATTCTAGTTTGTAACATCATTAACCATTCAAATTCTCTATTTCAGCTTAAGATGCACAATGACAAATGTTTCCACAATATACTATAGGATTTCAAAAGATGCTTAAAAAAATGTTTTCTAAGAATACAGGCTGTCATGCTCTGAGTTTCCTGAAACTACCTCTATTTGAGGATAGGCAACATTGTCTGTAAATATATAGTCACTCTGTCAGCTCCTGCATTTGCCTCAGTACTTTCTTGCACATGTCTTAAGCTTGAAATTCTAAGAGTTTTCAAGCTGTATAAATCTTCCTAATTCTAAATATAGAAATCTTTTGCCATCCACCCCTTTTCCCCAAATTCAGTTGCTATCTTAACAGACTTATACAATGAAACATTGAACTGCAGTGATAATAATTGCCTTAAAGATCTGAATACACTGAGGACAAAGTAGACAGAAAGGAAGTGGCAAATATCGAATCCACTGATGAAGTTTTATTGAAAGGCTTGGAAATGAAATAGGCACCCTACTTTCTCAAACTGAATTAAGATGACCAGAGGATGAGTAACTGCAGGGCAGTGTTCTGAATGTCATATGTCCTTTCTCCATCTTTATTGACAAAATAAATATTTGCAATTATGAGATTAAAGGAGAAACCTGAAGTCATATTCAACATTCCCATAATTGTGAACCCATTTGAAAAGAGGCCAGTGACTCAAAAACAAGCCATGAGATACAGAAAAAAATTATTTGAAAATCCAGAAAACAAAGTAAGATGGAGTTTGTTACCCACAAAGTTCACCTTCCTCAGCATTTGTAAGGATAGTCTTAAATTGGGGGTTATGGAAGCCATATCAGATAGGAGGGAACCAGGTTACTTAAAAATTCATAAGTAGTTACAATTATGCATGTTATACATTTCTGAGATCCATGCTGGTACTTGTGGGTTACCAAATGTTCTAGGTTCCACTAATATAAAGAAATATAATGGTTAAAGTGTATTTATGACTTGTAATTTTAGTTCTATTTTCCAGAAATAGCTAATTCTGCAATTGATTGTTAAAATATAAGTAATGTTGGGCTGGAGAAATGGCTCAGAGGTTAGGAGCACTGGCTACTCTTCCAGAGGTCCTGAGTTCAATTCGCAGCAACCACAAAGTGGCTCATAACAATCTATAAGGAAATCTGGTACCCTCTTCTAGCATGCAGACAGAACATTATCTATATAATAAGTAGATAAATCTTATAAAAAAAGAAATGTTTTCCCATGGAGAGGAAAGGATAATAAAAATAGCAAAGGGCTATTTTTTTCCAGAAGGACTGAGAGAAATAGAAAAAAAATCCAGTCTACCTTGGATGACATTGGGAAATATCATTTTCCAGAAAACAGTTTTTAAACTTTTGGGTAGCATCAGTCAGAAGTATCATCTCCAACAAATCTAAAGTAAGACTACTCTACAACTCCATGATGGCTTACTCAGAACTTTCCTCAATAACATTTCCTTCTGGGGAATATGAATACAAAGACCACTAATTTATACACATGAAACAATACAGACATTTCTTCACTCAAATTACCATTGAGAAAAAGTAATGTCATGTAAAACCTAGCCTTTTTTCAGTATAGATCCTCTGAGTCCCAACATGTTCATTATTAATCCATGCTTTAAAGAGTTTGTGAATCAGTAATTGCTAAGCAAGAGTTTTAAATAAAATTTAAAGATCATAATTTTGCTTTGAAAAGTTTCGTCTTAAAAGTCAATTTTAACAATTCTCGCTCATATATGAGCGAGAATTGTTGAGACCAAGGTTGGATAAAGCACAGGGACAAATAGCCAAATGAATGGAAACACATGAACTATGAACCAATGGCTGAGGGGTCCCCACTGGATCAGGCCCTCTGAATGGGTGAGACAGCTGATTGGCTTGATCTGTTTGGGAGGCATCCAGGCAGTGGGACCAGATCTTGTGCTCATTGCATGAGTTGGCTGTTTGAAACCTGGGGCCTATGCAGGATTGTTTGGCTCGGCCTGGGAGGAAGGGACTAGACCTACCTGGACTGAGTCTACCAGGTTGACCTCAGTCTGTGGGGAAGGCTTTGCCCTGGAGGAGGTGGGACTGGGGGGTGGGCTGGGGGGAAGGTGAGGGGGACGGGAGGGGGGGAACAAGGGAATCCGTGGCTGATATGTAGAACTGAATTGTATTGCAAAATAAATTTAAAAAAAAAAAGTCAATTTTAAGGAATATAAATGCATGCTATTATAAAAGTCAGCCCAGTAGGTGTAGAAATATATTGTATAGTGTGTATAATAACCTGAGTTTAAGTATCATAAATAGAATACTAGCTGGAACTATTGAAAATAAATAAAATTATCTTCTAAAAAAATAACAAGAATAATAAAAGCAACAGCAGATGATGTATTTTTGAAATCTCTAAATCCACTTTCTTTAGATTTAGATGAAATATGAAACAACACGCCCCATAGGTGGCAGTTAACCATCTTTTACAGCATTAGTGACTGATAAAGTCAAAAGCCAATGAAACCCCTTCTGGCATCTAAATCACAGAGTGCTATGAATTTCAACAGACCTTGCATCTTGCAACATGTACTCATAAATCTAATAAAAGTTTCCATATCAATTGTGATCACAAGTCTGTATTGATCTCTTGAAGTCTATTTCTCAAACACCAATTTTTTCAGAACTTTATGTTCCAAGATAATCATAGGCAAACTGACATATATATTTACACACACACACACACACACACACACACACACACACACACACACACACGTAAATAAAAAATATTAAAGGAAAAGAGGCTATGTATCTTAAAGACTCTTCTGTCACAGTGACTATGTCTTCCCACATTTCCTGTTTTACTTATTTGTTTGTTTGTTTGTTTATTATTTTAGTACTTTTACAAATTTGTAGAGACACCAAGCTGAGGCAAGCCTGGAGATACCGGAGGTTGGTTCCCCTGTTCTATTATACATTTCTTTTTCCTTGTATTTCTTCTAAAAAAAATTTTTAATATATAATAATAGTTATTTGAGCGTTTTGTTCAACATGGTTTGATCAGATCATATTCATCTCCTCTCCCTCCCTTTCTTCCTTCGCCCTACTGTGACGCGGAGAAGATAGAATTCAGCTTTGGAATTTCTAACACGTCAGCCAACCTCTCTATACAGACGGACATTGGCTTCCTACATGGGAAGTAGTGTTCCCTGCAGAGGTTGGAGTGGCAGCTCTCTTAGCCACAGCGTTAGTCACTTAAGACCACGAAGTCCACAGCACTGTATCAGATAAACCATGGACCAGGAACTGGAACACGCACAAGGCAGCATGGAGGAGGTGGAAGAGGAGAATGAGGCGATGAAAGAGGAGAATGACGGGGACCATCAGTGGCCTGTGGGTCGCAGTAAAGTATCTCCGTTCCTGACAACACTTCCCACTGCCATGATAAAATTTTCAAGTCTCAGAAAAAGTAAAATGCCTGTCTCTTCAGACACCACGAAGTTACCAGATGCTAAACGCAGCGATTTATTGGAGGGGCCCTTCGGCTTGGGCTCTCTAGTTTTCCCTTCTTTACAGCGTTTCAACAACATTAACTTCTTCCTCTCCGTGTACTGTATAGTGGTCCTAGCTCAAGGTAAGTTGGAGGAGCAGCGTTGCTCTGGTGAGTGGAGTAGTGAGGTAGACAAGGTTGACATGCGGCAGGAAGGGGAGGGTCCATGACCAGACATGAATGGAATCAAAATCAGCTAACCCAATGCTTGGTTGTTCCTTCGGGTCTTTTACCTCACTCAGGTCTTTGGCTGCCCGCCGCCTGGCAGGGTGCACTCCCATGCTCTGATTCCCATTCTGGTCTTCAGATACTGAGCTGATGAGAAGGTGGTGTTCAGTTCCTGTTACTTGATGGCCAACTTAAGTTCTGGGTTGAGTCTTTGGGGGATTAAAATCAAGTTGAAAACAGCATTGCCATCATGAGGTGGTTTCAGTTCACAGTTTTGAAGCACTCTGGCAAAGCAGCCTTCTGTCTGGATTTTGTTTCCTCATCATGCGTTGAGGGATGGTGAGATTTTACCGGGTCCACATCGCAGGAAGAAACACAAGGGTGTTTTTATTCACATTTTTGACTTTTTCCTCCTACCTCTTCGTCCTCCTTCTCTTCTTCTATTATTTTAGTCGCATACTGTCATTAATTATTTTTGTTAATTAAAAAAAAATCCACTGGATCAGGCCCTCTGGATAAGTGAGACAAGTCGATTAGCTTGAACTGTTTGGGAGGCCCCCCAGGAAGTGGGACCAGGACCTGTCCTTAGTGCATGAGCTGGCTTTTTGGAGCCTGGGGCCTATGCAGGGATACTTTGCTCAGCCTGGGTGAAGGGAGGAGGGCACTGGACCTGCCTCTACTGAATCTACCAGGCTGAGCTGAATCCCTAGAGGAGTCCTTGCCCTGGAGGAGATGGGAATGGGGGTAGGTTGGGGGGAGGAGGGGGTTGGCGAGCGGAAGGAGGGAGGACAGGGCAATCCGTGGCTGATATGTAAAATTAAATTATATATATATATAATCCCACTGAGCTCCATCAATCCACTTTGGAACTTCCTTTTATTTGCAAGAGGTCTAGTTAACTTGGATACTACACTTGCCCACTGCCTTTGACCTGACTCTCTCATGTATCTGTTGCCAGTGAGAGGCTTGGACACTACTATGGGTTCCTGGTTTGGGGTGGTGATTTGGGCGGCAGGAGAAATACTGGGTGGTTGGAGTTGTTGGAGGTAAAGTAGGGAACAGACATTCTATCAACAGCAATCACGGACGCTTCAGCAGCATCTTGCTTTTTGGGTCCAGCTGTGACAACTGTGATGCTTGGGTTCTCAGAACTTTAGGAAGAGTCTGGACTCCCGGATCCCTGCAAGCCAAGGAGGGTTTGAGGTAGTTGGACAATACCAGCTGTGGATACTGCAGCACTGACTTGTGGTCCAGCCCCTTTGCAGACATATCATGAGTTTTAGTTTGTAACTATTTCTGTTTTCACTCCAAGAAATGTAATATTTTTTATAGCTATTCCCTGTATCAAGTTATTTTTATTTCATTTAGTACGCTTTTTTCCCTTTCTTTACATGCGGGATGATGGTTGTATGCACATTATGTTATCATTTATTTAATGTTTAAGAATATGAAATAATTTACATTGAATGTATACATTGTTTTTTTCAAAAAGATTGAAAATGCTCAAGATTTTAAACTTCAAGCACAGAATCCAAGCTATTGAACAATTCTAGCTATGGATGGTTATATGCACATTATGCTATCATTTATTTAATGTTTAAGAATATGAAATAATTTACATTGAATGTATGTATTTTTTTTTCCAAAAAAGATTGAAAATTCTCAGAAATGTTAAACTTCAATTGGTCTAAATTAAGTTCTCTTTGAATGATTATAATGGTAATCTGTTTCGTCTATTAAAATGTGTTATATTGCCTTTTGTCTTTCTTTTGACTTTTAGGTTTTATATTTGGTTTTATTGATTTGAGTATTGGACATTTTGAGAAGGAATTTTATCTGTCAAGGCCAGAGAAAGTTATATTGTCCTCCACTTACGATTTTGCATCTTTACTGGTAGCAATACCTGTAGCGTACTATGGAAGTAGATGGCACAGGCCAAAATGGGTGGCAGCTGGTGCCTTTTTAGTGGGACTTGGATCCATTTTCTGTGCTGTTCCATACATGAAATATGAAATTGTAACAACACTAGAAGAAGGCGAAGGTGAGATTTTTCAAATACACTCTCATATTCTGAATCAATTGTTCATTTAAATCGTTGCTTCAAGGAATTTAAAATAGGTCATGATGTATGTCTGTGTACCATTCTTTGTTTATTAACCATGCTTATTGACTGACTACCTGTAGCTCTCTGATTTATCTCACAGGTGAGATGACCTTAGGAAAGACTATTATGGGATAATTTGCAAAATTATTTCTTTGATACAATCTTATGTGTGTTAAAAATCTCTTGAGAAGTCCAGTGGTTGATTTTAACTTCCATAAGATACTTGAACTACTCTCTTCACTCCCTTTGTAGCACAGACCCACATAAGCTCAAACACAGGAAGGAGCCTACACATACAGGAGGGTCAACTTTTCTAGTTACTCTTATCTTTGCAAAAGTTGGACGCTACTCTTCGACGACCCTTTGAATCTATAAAGATAGTGGTTTGTCAGGTTTTTTGTAATGGTTTATTTTGTAATCATTCTGCTAGTCCTAGTAAATCTACTTGAAAAGTCTTTGGAATATATTTCTAACATCATTGTCCCAGATCTTTCCTCATCATGTACAGGCTTTTTGTGTACATGATAAGTTGGGTTTTAACAAGACGGGATTAATAAGAGAGATGTATATGTGTGTATGTGTATATAAATGTTTTTAAAGTTTATTGTGTGTTATATTTATGGTTTTTATAAAAATATTTGAAGTTTGTTTTATAGTATTATGAATGAGTAAAAACCTATAAACAAAACAAAAATGACTTCATTAACCCCATGAATACTTTCAATTGAATTTTAGAAGCTGTTCGTAACTATCTCTATTAGTAGACTCTTAAAGGTCAATTATGATTGTATCATCTCATCAGTCTTTAAATGCACTATGTACCAATTATGAAGAATTAATAATGCAATGAAAGTTTACCTATTTTTTTTAAAATTGAACCTGTAAAGACAGTTGGAACCTAGCTTGGGTTTCCAAATATAACTTTGTCCCATAGCTAGGAACCACCCACAACTACAGTTCTGGGGCATCTGGTACTCTCTTCTGGCCTCTGCTGCTCGCATTGGCTTAAACACAAACACACACACACACACACACACAGAGAGAGAGAGAGAGAGAGAGAGAGAGAGAGAGAGAGAGAGAGAGAGAGAGAGAGAGAGAGAGAGGAGAGAGAGAGGTTCTGCGTTTATTTGTTTTATTTACTCCTTTTCTCCTTCCTACATCTCCTGATTTTCTTTACTGCTCGTGGCTTTTTGTGCTTCCGTTGTGAGTTCCCTGAACCCCTTTGGTATTGTCTGTAGCTTTCCATTTCTGTTCTGTTTTCTGCTCCATGATTCCATCTGTTACCCACAAAGATCACTGGTTTATTTTCAAACGTGTGCCTCAGCACACATGTAGACATCATACTTTACCACCTCTTGAAATAGTCAGCAAAAAATATTATCCACAAATTCGTGAAAATGCTCATACTACGTTGTCATCTTTGTTTTCTAGAACCTGTATAAAGTGACCATCCACACATCTGTCTCAGCAGGCATACTGAGTTCACTTTATGGTGACAGCCATGAGTGCTTACTGCTTACTTAGAATAAGGGCTAACTTTTTTCACTGGCACTAGAGGCTAGTGACACCTGCTCTCTCTGATTCTCCTAGTTGCTATTTCCCGTTGTTTGTAGCTTGTTTTCTTTGCCAACATGACATAGTAAAACCGTTCAAACCCCCTCCAGTGAGTGCTGCCTTCAGCTCTCTTCTCTCATTGTCCCTTATCTCTTGCTTGTAAACCTTGGGAGTGAATCATACACCTTCTCTACCTATGGCAGGCTGCTGCTGAGGCCTGTGGTGAATCTACTGCTGCCAAGTGGAAGTACAAGTATCTTCAAAAATTAGTCTATTCACTTACATGTCTTGAGTCTGTCTCGGAAGGACTTTAGGTTGTCTTACTGATTTCCTAAGATGTCCTGTGTTGGATGGAAAATGATGTCACGGAGGGAAATTGCATTAGTTTCTTTACATTGAAATTTTAATTTATTCGGCCTACATTTACTTATTAGTATTCTTCACTTCTTCCCTCCAGTTAAAGTGAAGGAGGTGGCCTAGAGTGATCCTTCTGTGTGCTCCTGCCTCATGCACTGTTCCGTTACTGATCTCCTTCTATTGCTCTCTGCACATTACGCTTCTTTATCAATTTTCACTAACACTCACATGCAATCAAGTGCTCCTCATTCCACTTCTAAATTTTGAATGCTTGTTTATTTTTTAAAATGAAAATCAAATTACATTATTTCCTCCTTTCCTTTTCTGTCTTCTAATCCCTCCCACATCTTGTCTTCCACGCCCCTCCCATGTTGTTTCTCTCCAACCCCTGACATTTCTATGCTTAGTCACTCTCAAACTCATGGCCTCTTGTTCTCTACTAGTGTTCCACTGCAGTTGAGGATAGAAGAGGGAGGTCTTTTAAATTTCTTTAACATTTTTAAATGTTAATTTTGTTTTTATCTGTTTGAGTGTTTTTCATGTACATATGCATGTACACCATGTGTGTGCCCGGTGCCTGCTGAGGCCAGAGAGGCTGTCAAAACCTGGAACTGGATGCACAGAGGGTTGTAAGCTGCCAATTAGGTGCTGGAAACAGAATCCAGGTTCTGTGGAAGAACACCCAGAACCCTGGATTGCTGAGCCACCTCCCTAGCTCCACATTCTTCTCACTCTTTTTTTTTTTTTTTTTTTTTTTTTTTGGTTTTTCGAGACAGGGTTTCTCTGTGTAGCTTTGCGCCTTTCCTGGAACTCACTTGGTAGCCCAGGCTGGCCTCGAACTCACAGCGATCCGCCTGGCTCTGCCTCCCGAGTGCTGGGATTAAAGGCGTGCGCCACCACCGCCCGGCTTCTTCTCACTCTTAAAGAAGAACAATAGCACATATGCTTGTGGTCTGTCCTCTTTTATCACCTCTTTAAATCTCCTTGTTTTCATACATGATTTTGTGGGAGTTCCTTGATTTTCTACACTTGTTTCTGTGGTAAACATCAACATGACTTTCCCTCAAAATGTTTCAACAGAATCACTTCCATCTACTTGTTAACATAACTCATGCTCTCTACTGTAAGGAAAACTTACTTTTCATGAATTTAGGGCTTTAATCAGTATTTGTAATACTGGACAATTCATATTTCTTGATAGTTTCTCTTTGGAGGCTTGCTATGTGTGATATTTATGTTATTTATCAATTTCCTTAACAGAGACCAATTTTTTATTGTTAAGGCTCAAAAAGATTAGATTTATTATAGAGATGGGAAAGATTTGTTTTCAGATATTCTTCAACAGAAAGCTCAGAAATGTCTCCTTAGGAGTAGCTAAACTAGTAAGTTTAACTTTCTAGAACAAGGCAGAGGTAAATGGGCTCCAAAGGTGCTTTATGATTGTAAATAGCATGAAGCATTTGCTTGATTCTATTCACCGTGAAGTCAAAATGGATTTTGAATACCACATGTCTTTCTTCAGCTCTAAACTATAGCTTGAAATCATGGAAAGGGAATAATTTGACTAAGGTTATAATTTTAGGACTTGCCTGTTTTGATAGAGAGCAAAGTTATACAGAAGTGTCAATGATAACTACTGAAGAAACATGTTAGGCACAACTTGAGATAGTTAACAGGAACATTGTAATAAGGTTTTTATATATTATTTGGATCACATACTAAAAGACATTAGCTGGAAGATTTAGAAGATTAAAAAATTAAGAATGAGTGACTGTCATACACTCAGATAAAAATGGCCCTGCAAGGTCCACAGGGCATTGCAGAAGAGAAAGAAGAATGGAAGAGCTAAATAAAGTGGAGGGTGTGGGAAGTAGGGTGACATGCTGGACTAGTCATGAAATGGCCATTGTGGTCTTGAACGCACAGAAGCTGTAAGTATCTGCACACACATTATCCAAGATAGCATCTGTAAACATCCTGTCCTGGAGGGGAAAGGAAAGCACACTCCCCATGCATTCCTGGAGATTTATGTGTAGCTAGATGTTGTTGAGAGAGGGAGAGTCAGTTCAGCAGCGGTGTCCCCGGCAAGGTGCCTGTGCTTCTACGAACAGCCTTTCACCCGATATGCTGCAAGCAATTCTAATGCAACTCATTGAGTCATTAAAAAAAATGGAAATAGGAGAAGTAGAAGGAAAAAGAAGAAGAAAAAGAAGAAGAAAGAATGTAGATGAGCGGTCTAATTGGGAATAGGGAAACAATCAGTGAGAATACAAGACAAGCAGAAAGAGAAAAGAGATGAAATTGATCAGAATACATCCTATACATGTATTTAAAAGTCATAAACAAACCAATTACACACATCATGGATTATTATATTAAAAAAGACAAGAGAGTATGAACATGCTGAGTTAAATCATAATTTAAGAGATAGCTTCCATTTGCCCTAGAGTTATGTATTATTGCACAGAAGCAAAGACAAATTACATTTCAATAGTGTAATGGGTTTTAATCTTTACTAGTTTTTCTGTGATATTTCAAGTGCATGTTGTAAATTTCACCCAAGATGGTCAAAATAGATATAGTTTAGTATCACCTGATTAGCTTTACCAATCTACCACCAGTATAAATACACAAATCCTATAACTATGTAAGAAAAATAAGAAATAACATTCAAAGGTTTTTAAATATAATGAATAGATGACCATGTAGTAAATGAAGAAATGTTTTGGGATTTTTTGTTTGTTTGTTTGTTTTTGGTTTTGAGACAGGGTTTCCCTATGTAGCACTGGCTGTTCGGGAACTCACTCTGTAGTCCAGGCTGGCCTTAAACTTAGAGAGCTTCCTGCCTCTGCCTCCTATGTGCTCAGATTAAAGACATACACCCCACACCTGGCTGTCTACCTTTACAACTTAATACTTTGTTTTTATAAGCCCATGTACATTTAGTTGTCTTGTTTCTATGAACAAATGCTGACATAACTACTTAAAAGTAGGATAAATGTATTTTAGCACATGGTTTCAGAGTGCTTCATCCATGGTAACTAGGTTCCATTGACTCTGAGCCCATGGCCAGCCAGAAAACTTTCTGTGCAAAGGAAGTCAATTTACTACATGGTACAAGAAAAGCAGAAAGAAGATAGGAAGGGGCTAGGACAAGACATTCCTGTCAGAGACCAGCTGGTGTCTCCCTCTTACAGTTCTAGGAACCTCACCAAATAATATCCACAGGGAATTAAGAATTTGGTACATGAGACTTTAAGGAGAAATTTTATATACAAACCATAAGAGTATATATTACAGAAGGTCGTGAATCTAATAATAAAGGAGTGCGCATGTTTTAATTTAAAGAATGCTAAAGAAAAAACACAGAAATTAACTCAGATAGTTAATTTAATTGGACTTTGGCAATTCAGATCATCCAGGGAATTGTGAGTACTTTTATTTTGGAGCTAAAAATCATTAAAACAGGATGCAAAGTATAGGAAATTTAGTGCATATTGCAGAATGTTTAACTATGCAAAGATGTGTTTCATTTGTTTAACTATGAAAGATTTGCTGTATTTGTTTAATTATGTAAAGATGTGTTGCTGTTTTACATTGCCTGCCTAAGGCACCTGATTGGTCAATAAAAAGCTGAATGGCCAATAATGAGGAGGGAGGTATAGATGAGACTTCTACTCAGGGAGAGTAAGAAGAAGGAGGAACTTAGTTCTGAGGAAGAAAGAAAAAGAGACACCAAGGAGACACAAGGGGCTAGCCAGACAGACATGGAAAAAGCAGGAAAGTAGGACATGCAGAATGAAAGAAATATAAAAAGCCTCCAGGCAAAACTTAGATGACTAAAAACCGGTTAAATTAAGTTAAAAGAGCTAGTGGAACAAGCCTAAGCTAAGGCTGAACATTCATAATTAGTAATAAGTCTCTTTTCCTTTAATTGGGAGCTGGTTATTTGGGAGCTGGTTGGTGACCCAAAGAAAATTCCAACTACAAGTATCTATGTATGTGTAAATGTGTATGTATATAAGCATATCTGTGTACATGTAATCTTGTGCATTTAAACAATCACACTGTTTCTTTCATAGTCTATGTGTCTCTTCCAGTATTCCCATACATTTTCTTTTATTGTGCTATTTCTGTTTAAAATATGACCATCAATTGATTGTACAGCTGCACTCAATGTAAGAATATTAAATAAAATGAAAAAACATGGTGACAGTAGCAACTGCAAATTAATTGTGCATTTAATTTTGAATTCTGCTCAGTAAAATATAATTCTTATCTTTCAAAAGAGTTGTGCATAGAACCGGAACACAGGACAGTGACAGAGTGTAAGGAAACCATGGTACCACACAGATCAGAAATTCTTGGTCTCATCATTTTTGGGCAGTGTCTCCAGGGATTTGCAGCAATACCTATGTATGTCCTTGGTGTGACCTACCTTTACGACCACAGTGCCAAACACTCATCTGGCATCTATCTAGGTAAGTTTGTTCTTTTTTTTTTATTCTAATATGCATGGCCCACTTCGAATGTTCACTTGGTTTCTGTATGTTTTGACTGACACCAAAGTACTGATGGCCTTGTAATGACACTGTACTAACTACTGATGGCTTGTGGGTTTCACTTCAGAATCACATTGATCTACCTAGTTCTGAAATTTGGTACACTACACAAATCATCTAATATCATTGAGTATATTTAGAGGAATATAAAATCGATGTCTCTGCTTCTCTTTCCCTCTGAGAGAGAGAGAGAGAGAGAGAGAGAGAGAGAGCTGAATGCAGTGTCATCTCCTCCACATAGTCTTCTGTAAACTATGCCCTGCATTAAGTAAATATTGATACATCCTAAAATAATCTATCCTCTTTTACTGTAGCAGAGTCTGGTCCTGGTAGAGAGAATGAAGATGTACTTTCACAGAGATATCTAAAAATCATTTTCAAAAATATGAAATTATTTTATACTTTCTTTGAAATCATCTAAAGAGTAAATAGTATGGAGTATGCCTATCATCCTAGCCACAGGAAGACTGAGACATGATGATTATGAGTTCAAAGCCCATGTAGGCTGCATAGCAAGTCCTAGGTCAGCTAGAGCTATATAATAAGAGTATATCTCAAAACAACAACAACAAACAAGTAACAACTTGCACTGAAAAAGTGTAATTTTCCCACCCAAGGCTAAGAAAATCTTTCTAATAGACTATAATAAAGGATATACCTATGTATATATACATTTATAAGAAATGCTTTTGTTTTATTAGCATTCGTCAAAACTGGTAGAAAATACTCATTTTAGTTTTGCTAAACAGAAATTAGACACATGTCAGTACTATATATATATATATATATAGTACTTATATATATATAGTAAATATACACACACACACACACACACACACACACACATATATATATATATATATATATATATATATATAGGCTTACTATATTGTCACCTTCTGCTACTCTGGAAGCTTAGGTGAATAATGCAAAGGTCATTATGAAAATGCATTATCTTACTTTAGTGACATATTAAAGGAAATATAACTTTATTTACATTCATATTGAATATAAATATATACTACCTTAAATATATAGATTAGATGAGATATAATTAAGTTCATAATTAAAATTTCTGATTAGATAAAATACTTGATTAGATTAGAGTGTGTATCACCCAGTTGTACTTTCAGGCAGTACTCTAAATGGCTCACTGACATTGTCCTAGGTACAATTAACATTCACAATCAGACACTGAGTAAAACAGATGACATTTACTGTAAGAACAGGTCTCATTTAAGCAATGTAAAGTCCTATCAGTACAGAGTGACTATTCCCAAAGAAGCAGTGATTGTGGTTCAGGACTAGCATCAACTGCAAGACTAGCATCAACTCTCTTACATGAATTTCCTGTCAGCCTCCTGCCTTACAAATTTGGGATTTATTAGAATCAATTGAAGAAATTATTTACAATTTTCTCTCTCCCTCTCTTTCATCCCCCCTTCTTTTCCTACCCATCTTCCCTCTCTCAATTAGTAGAGAATTGCCTAAAAAACTGTCAGATATCACACATAGTTGTTTTTTATTATGACAAAGTTAGGTTGTGAAGCTATTTGGTGTTGGGTTCATTTTCAAGGTATCAGTGAACTTGTACAAGTACTGGGATACGGTCTGGGTTACACAATTGGATCATCAAATCTTAAGCCTCCAAGCACTGAAGATTCAACAGAAGTGTAAGTCATACTATTTACTTTTCTATTTTGTTTACATCATATAGAATACTTGAATAGATACCATAGCTCATAAATAATATATATTTAGTTAGTAACACTTTTAGAAAAATGTATACAACTGTGATGTGTACATATATGTAAACATAAATACATTTATAGTATGAATTCATATTTTTATTATTTGAAATATAACTAGAATCATTACTTAATGCTCATAACTTTTTTATGTTTTGTTGATTAAAAAACTTACAATATTTATTCAATACAGTACAGTAGTTATAATTATTTGCATGATATCAAGAAGTTTTCATATTACTTACTTAGAGTTTTTAACACGATGTTATGATCATATTCTTCCACCATACCATACTTCTCTCAGATCCTCCCTACCTTCCTATCCACCTAGCATTATAATCTGTCTTTCTCATGCAGTCAACAAAACAAAGACAAAAAATGAAAAAGAAACAACCCCCACAAAAAATGAAAATCAAAACAAACAATAAAAAGATCAATAGGACAAAATATAAATGATGAAACAAAACAAAATGAAAAATAAGTTTGCAAAAGACCCATTGAGTTC
This sequence comes from Peromyscus californicus insignis, assembly GCF_007827085.1. Classification (NCBI taxonomy): domain Eukaryota; kingdom Metazoa; phylum Chordata; class Mammalia; order Rodentia; family Cricetidae; genus Peromyscus; species Peromyscus californicus. The sequence goes on from NW_026294514.1 coordinate 51,995,872, forward strand.
ATTTTTTGTTGGGCAACTGCTCCTGGCCATACGACCAGCTCTGGAATGTTGCTGTTATGCAATGTAACACACTCTATCATAGAAAACTTATTGTCCCTTTGCAAATGGGCATCCATTGAAAATAGTTTCATGGTTAGGACTGGGACCCCATGTGGAAACTGCAATTCGGATATGCTGTATCAGAAAAGAATCTATTTTCAAGAAAAGGACAAAAATAAGTTACTACCTTAAATTTAGGCAATACAGAAGTATGTTAAGCATCTCAAAAATTAAAATCATGCATGACAAAGTCTGATGATTTGTCATCTTCAATTGAATATAAAAAAAAGTAAGGAGGACAAATGATATTCTGTGAAGGTGGAGGAAGAGCATCAGGAATCAAGAGAGAACCCACATAGCTAGTGTCACAGAAATAATGCCTATGTCTCCACCCTGGAGTGTCTTCCTTCAGTTTTTCTCTGCTAAATTCAAATTTCCAGGCCTTAGAGAAAGACTTTTGATACATTTTAAACTAATTTTTTAGGGAGAGAAGAAAGAATACATTTCCATTCTTGTGCACATGGACCACTTTCTCCAGAACCAGTTTTGAAGGAAGTTTTCTTTTCTCCAACAAGTGATCTCTCTTTGTTTTGAGATTAGATATCTCAAACAAAGGAGGTTTTGTTTGTCATAATCTCTATCCCATTTGTTTAGACATCTATTTCTGTGCCGGTACCTTGCTGTTTTGGGCACTATGAATCTGATGCACAGTTTGAAACTTTGTATGTTGATTTCTCCAGCACTGCATTTGCTCAGATACTCTTTAGCTCTTAGGGGCTTTGAATTTTAGGATATTTATTCTAATTATGTAAAAAAAAATGCTGTTAGAATTTGATAAGTATTGCATTGTATCTATAAACCATGTTCAGGAATATGTGTCTTAGTGAGGGTTTCTATTGCTGTGAAGAGACATCATGACCACGACAACTCTTATGAAGGAAAAACATTTAATTGGAGTAGCTTACATTTTCAGAAGTTCAGTCCATTATCATCTTGGTAAGGAGTATTGCCCCACTGTACTGGCAGATGTGGTACTGGCTACATCTTGATATGCAGGCAGTAGAGCTGAATGGAGTAGAAATCTAAAGAGTGTTTTGACATCAGATATGGAGACGCAGAGTTTGGAGTTCGCCCAGCTGGTTTTCAGTCTTGCTTTGGTCCATTATTTCCTCACTATGCTCCCTTTCCTACATTTTCAAATGATAATGTATATTCTGTGCCATTATGTGTTGGAAGCATGTGATCTGCTTTTTGATTTTGATTTGATAGGGGATTACAGCTAAGAGATTGCATGAATCCCAGAAGAGACTTTGAACTCTAGATTTTTATGTTAGTTTGATACTGCTCTAGACTATGGGGACTTTTGAAGTTGGACTGATGCATTTTTTGCATTATGATGTGACTACAAGGCACTGGGGACTAGGTAGAGGAATGTGGTGGTTTGAAAGAAAATGATTCCCAAAAGGAATGGGACTATTTGGAGGTGTGACCTTGTTGAAGTAGGTGTGGCCTTGTTGGAGGAAGTGTGTCACTGTGGGGGTAGGCTTTGATATCTTTTTTGCTCAAGCTTCACTCAGTGTGACACTCAGTCTACTTGCTGTTGCCTGTATAGCAACATGTAGTAGCTCCTTGTCCAGCACCACGTCTGCCTGCACGCCACCATGCTCCTCACCATGATGACAATGGACTAAATCTCTGAAACTGTAAGCTGCCATGTCAATTAAATGTTTTCCTTATAAGAGTTGCTGTGGTCATGGCGTCTCTTCACAGCAATAGAAACCATAACTAAGACAGTCCATTTTCATGCTATTCTCCTAAATCATGTACATGGAGGTCAATCCAACTATTACTAGTTCCTTTTTTTTCCTTCTTGTTCTTAATGGTTTTTACCTTCTAGTGTTTTGTGTAATTAACTATAGTTTCTTTACCTTCATTAGTTTTTCCCTAAGTCCTTTATGTTTTGGTGCAACTGTGAATGTGATTATTTTCCTGATTTCTCTCCATATGCTTCTTATTAGTTCTAGGAAAGTCACTAATCTCTATACACAATTTTCTATTCAACTTCTCTGCCAAAACTGTTTGTCATAATCTCTCAAGAGTGTTAAGACTGACTCTTTAGGGTATTTTAGATGTAGAATCTTCTCTTTTAATAGATTGGTTTGGTTTGCCCCCTTCCTACATACGTCTCTTTTTTATTTCTTTTCCTCATCCTGCTGGATGGGTTAAGATTTTAAGTGCTCACTTGAGTAAGAGTGCAGAGAGTAGATACCCATTTTACATTCTCCACTGTCAAGAAAATACTTTCAGATTGTCCTTGTTTAGCAGTGTTTTGCAGTCATGGCTTATGTCCTCTATACTCAGATGTGCATGAATCTTTGAGTACTACTTTCTTTGGGGTTTTACTATGAAGAGGTGTTGAGATTTTACCATGGAATTTTTTTACAATTGATATGATTATTCGATTTTTTTGTCTTTGATTCTATTTTATACACCTTATTCACTTTATATACTTTATATTCTATTTTACACAAGTATTCTATACATTTTCTAACAATTATTGGTAATAATGAATTTCATAATAAATTAAATATCCTTATAGTTATACTTTTTCTTCCTTTGTAGTCTGGTCTGCCCCATGACATACTTTTTATTTCTATATTAAATCTCCACTTTTTAATATTCAAAATTTTATTGTACATTTTACTAATTGTCTACAAATCCACACAGAGAAAGAGACACACAGGGATTATTAGATTTTTATCAACTATCAGGGTCTAGTTTCACAAAATTACTCTTTGGGGATAAAGATATGGGTCAGCAGTAATGAACACTTGTTCTTTCAGAGGACCTGGGTTGGGATTTGAGTACATGGTAGTTCACATCTGTCACTCCAGTCCAGGGAGTCCAACAATCGCTTCTGAATTCTGCATAGGGTGTACTACTAACTAACATGCAGGCAAAGCACTCATATACATAAAACAAAATAAACAAACATGACAAAAAGGTTTTAAACATAAGAATTGTTTAAAATAAAATTCTTCTTGATAAATTTGGCATTCTGTTAATGACCAAAGCACTTAGACTTCAGCTAAATTCATATGTCTAGTTGTAATTATTATCACCTTTCCATTAATGAAAACATCAGTCTGTGCTATTTTCCCTAGTCTTTTTCTGTTGCTTGAAGAATTTTTATTATCGTCTCTCTTAAAAATGAATTAGAAAACTAGTGCATGAAACTTTCAGTTTGCCGAGTGTTGCATAGTGAAATCATAATGGTTGTTAGTTTTCAAATCACTTATTTTGGGGCATGAGGAAAATCTTTTGATTTAAAAATGTATCTGGTAACTATGATGACCCTGTCAAAGTTTTGCTTGCATTTAACATTTCATTTTAGGTTTTGCATTTAGTTGAGGTCTCGGTTCTTCTGGGTGTGCAATTACACATAATATAGAACAATTGTATCATATGTGAATGCTATTAACAAAACCATGTAAGTGGATTCAAAATACTAAGAAACACAAAATTCTGGCTATTACAAGCATCAGAAAGCCAGGGGCAGTGATGATCCATGTACTCTCAAGTTTTGGGGGAATTAAGGCCTGGCTTCATATCTTAGAGTGAACTTGAAATTTTCGAAAAGGCTGGGTGTATTTTGATGATAGAACTCCTGCTTACCTGGGCTCAATCATTAGTACCACAATAAATAAATAGCCGTAAATGGAAAATAACAAAAAGGAAAGGTGTAGTTCCTATGGATGTTACGTATTAACGTACATGGGAGCAGATTGTAGAAATGAAGATTAAAACGCTATGGCATTGTGTGTTGATACTTATGTTCCTGAATAATGCCCTAAAAATACAAGGAGTTGCCTCCTCAGTGAATAACACTGTGAACATTTCCACTTTTTTATGGAAGAGAAAGTCTAAGGAACTCATTAAGACTTGCAGGAACAGAGGTCCTCCAATACAAGTTTATGTGGAAGTGAGTATTTTAGTATAATAGCTGGTTAGAGAAGATTTTATTTTTTAAAAATATTTATTTGTATTTTGTAAGTGTGGGTGTTTTGACAGGATATATGTCTGCATCATGTGTGTGAAGGGCCCACAAAGCAGAGAGGAAGGTGCTGAATCCTATGAAAATTAACTTAGAGATGATCGTTAGCCACTGTGTGGGGCCTGGAAGTCAAACCATGGTCCTTGCAAGGAAATCCAGTGCTCACATTTTCTCTCTGTGTCATCTCTGTAGCTCCTGGCTAAGATTTTCCATGGGTGCGGAGCTGAAAAGATTATTAACAGTGTATTCACTGACTTCTGTAGCCCTTATCCCTAAATGATAAAAACAAACAAACAAAAAACCCTTGGTAACTTTAAAAATTATTCTAGGTGTCCTCAGCCTTAAGTAAAAACTAGAAACACTGATAGCTCATAGTCACTTTGTGAAAGAGAAATTTAGCCAAACCCAGCACAGGGTCTTTCATACCCCGTCTTTGCCTTGCCAGCTGCTAAGCTCTGTGAGAAGCAAAGGAAACCTTAAAAAGAATGCAAATGGATCATATACGGAAAATGAAAAGACCACAGAAGTATCAAATGCACTTACACAAGGGACTTGAAGGGAGGGATTTCAGATGATCTGTCACTCCAAGGGTCAGATGCCATATACAGGAGAAGCTGTACAACTTCCAGGGCAAGGCTTCTTGCCCCAGAGGTCCAGGTGCAAGATTCAGAGGACCAAGATAAAGAAGGAAGACTTGGTTTTCCAGGGGTACAACTGTTAATGGAGATAATTTTGACTAGGAACAAATAGGAGCTTCTGTTACCTGAGTAGTGTCACTGAAAAGGGAAGTGGGACAGTTAGGCTCTGACAGGAGCAAAGACACACCATGCAACTGAATATTAAAAACTGACTCATGTCAGCAAAACCCCAAAATTAATAGTGACAAATTACAAATGAATGAAAATTAACAAAAAAATCTCTAATTTAACCCTAACTATGTTTAAATTTTCATTTTTCTTTCTTCAAGGAGAGCTCACAACTTTCTAAAGCGTCAAGTCATTTGGTGGGTTGGTTTTCTTTTTGCCACTTCACTTTCGTGGATCGCATTTATTCCATTGCTGTGTTTTCCATCTAACTTACCCGGTGAGTATAAAAACATTATTAATTAGTTAGAGTAATTCATACCCTCACCTACCATTCTCAAGGCACAGATACACTACATTTCTTTATGAATATGTTTCTCCTGCAGGTATTGCTCTGGGGTACATAGCATCCTAGTGTGGTTGATTTTTTTTTTGTTTTGTTTTTTACCAAATCAAGCAATATCACATCTAAATATTATATTTATGCACTACAAATTCACTAATATACATACATATATATTGTATCACTCCTTATTTCCTTTTAATAATAGCAATTTTGTTTAAAGTTCCTATAATTGTCTTTTATAAATGAACTGAATCAAATCTATTTATCTAGTGTGTTAGTTAGAATTCTCTAAAGTAACAGAACTTATAGAAGTTATATACTTCTATAAGAAAGAGGACTCATTAGAATGACTAAAAGGCTGTGGTCTAGCTAATCCAACATTGGGACTGCCTATGAACAGAAGGTTCCAAGAGTCCTTTAGTTTTTCAGTCCATAAGTCTGGATGTCTCAGCGTGTCTTCACTATACAACGGAACCACAAACAAATAGGTTTGAATGTAGTGAAGGGATGGACTTCCTAGTGAGGGCAAGAGCAAGCAGACAAAGGGCAAAAAGTAGCCTAGGTGAAGTCTGAGCATTCAGTTACTAAAGCAATACAAATGGAAATTACAATATACCTAAACATTTGGGATGCAACCGAAACAGTTCCAAAAAAGGAAAGCTCATCACTATCAGAAAATATGCCAAAAACTCAGTCACATCTTAAAGAAATACAAATGGACAATAAATATTTAAAAAATGCTCAACATCTTTTCCCGTTAAGGAAATGCAAATTAAACCCACATTGAAATTCCATCTCAGCTTGGTTAGAATAACTGTAATCAAGAGAGTAAAGGTTAATGAGGATTTGGGGTAATAAACCCTTACTGCTGGTGGGAATATAAACTTATACAGGTTCTCTGGTGGTTCTTCAAAAGTAAAAAAACCTGAAAAATAAAAGGCTGGAGAGATATCCTAGCAATTAGAAATGCATACTACTCTTGCCCAGGACCTGAGCTTGGTCACAACTGGACTTCAGAAGCAGTTGCTTATGTGTGCTCATACACACATGTGCGTGCATGTGCGCATGCACACACACACACACACACACACACACACACACACACACAAATTTACATATAACTAAAAATCTTTTTTAAAAATTTAAACAAATCTACCATATGACCTAGTTATACCACTCTTCAATATGTATGCCTGAAGGATTCTACCACAGAAATAGCTGTTTATCTTTACTTATTGCCTCACTATTTACAATATCTAGAAAATTGAACCAATCTAGTGTTTATAAGTAGTTTAATGGGCTAAAGAAAACATAGTACCTATGTGTTGTGAGCACAAAGATTCTTACATCCACAGATCTCCAGGGAAACCAAGAATATTATGCACACAGGGTTGTCCTCTCAAAATAATGGACACAAAATCTGTTCTTCCATTCTGAAAGTTAGAAGTTATTATCATCTTAGTGATCTGTGTTATCTGTTTGGCCAGGTCACTTCACCAGGAGTGGAGGTGGCTAGTAATCTAAATGACCCTTACATTATCTGTATAGTCAGGGATGCCTATAAGACCCTACAACAGGACCTGAGATACCCAATATTCCAAATGACCTTTATACTATCCATATAACCAGGGGCTCCTCCAAACTCTCACAAGCAGGAGCAGAAGTGGCTAATATCCCAAATAAACTCAATGCTGTCTGTGTGACTGAGACCAAGTCAGATTCTTCCTTAGGATCTTAAGCTGCAAATACAGGTGGCCTAGCTCCAGAATCCATCTTCTTGGAAGACATGACATGTATCTTGAGTTGAATTTGAATGTAATTATTACCCCCTTGTGCCTCATGGATTGTGTTACACCAGAAAACTTTTTTTTTCCCCAAATTATATTGTTTTTAAAAATGCTGACAATAAACCATTAGGCATCAGACTCTCCAAGATCTGATCCAGGTAAATGGAGTCAATCTGAACCAAGTTTTTATTCTGACTTCTTCATGGTGCATTTCATTGCCTGACTCCCACAGTGACACCTGGCTCACGCACAGTGGAATTTTATTTAGCCATAAAGAAAGACCAAGCAATGAAAAATTTTAAGAAAACTGATAGAACTAGAAAATATTATCTTAAGTCGGACCAGTAAGACTCAGAAAGTCAAATATAACATGTCTTCTCTTCCATATATGAGATATGAATTTAAAACTATGTATGTACATATATGTATGGATGTATGTGCATGCATGTGTAAGTGTGTATGCATGTGTGTGTATTTGTTGTGGAGGGGGGAGTGATGGCAGAACTAGAAAGATGACCATGTGAAGGTCTGACGAGAGCTTAAGGGAAGTTGAATATACAGTAATGAAATACTGATAATACATAAACAAGTGTTGAGACTTAACAGGAGCTAAGGATAATTGAAGGGGAAAGATGACATGTGGGAGAGCAATAGAGAAAAGGGACTAATAAGAACAAAGTATGATGACATATAAGCCTGAAAATACAGTTTTGAAATCAACTATATGATAACATATATGCTTGAATATACAGTTATTAAATCAACCATATGAAAACATATACGCCTGAAAATACAGTTATGAAATCAACTATATGATAACATATATGCTTGAAAATGCAGTTATGAAATCAACTACTTTATATTCTAATCTACAATGTTTAAAAGTAAGTGTCTAACAACTTTAGTAATCAAAGAAATGATGATGGAAACTGTTTTGAGATTCAATCTCTCACCATCCAGATTGGCTCTTATTAAGGAAGTCCTGACTAGATATCCTCCATGACTGCTACTGCACTATTAACAGTACCCATGATACAAAACCATCCTTGACATCCACCACCAGATGACTGGATAAGGGAGAGAAGAGGTTATGTAAGAAGAAAAGATAAAGGGGCTGGGAGAAGTAGAATAAGTATAATGATATGTGTATGAGAGTGAAAATTGTTGTTTGAATCTTAGATGGTCTTTTAATAAAAAAAACCCAGAGCTAGATATCAGGGTGAAAGCTGAAAGATCAGAGAAGCAGAGCAGCCAGCCACTAGTTCTTACCTCTATGAAATCTTCAGCCTAACAGAGTGAGTTCCTGTTACCTCACACCTTACATACCTTTCTCTGCCCTGCCATATCACTTCCTGGGATTAAAGGCATGTGTGCTTCCCAAGCAAAGGCATGAGATCTCAAGTGCTGAGATTAAAGTTGTGTGCCACCACTACCTGGCTTCTATGTCTAATCTAGTGGCTGGCTCTGTCTTCTGATCCTCAGGCAAGTTTATTTGGGTTCACAATATATCAGATAGTTACATTTATTCCTACTATTAACACTATTACATTATTACTATGTATTATTACAAAAAGTTCTCACTTGTTAGTGCTCTAGTAGTACCACAAAATACATTGTAATATATGAAGGTGGGTTTTTTTTGGGGTGGAGTATTTCAGGCCTGTGTCATCCACTCTTAATAATTTCTTGAAAGTGGCTGTTGAATTCTACATTAAACTAAGAACTGATTAATTTGGCCATAGGAAGCACCCTTTCAGCAGTTAAGAGACATACATACTGAACAACTGAAAAATTGGGCCATGCAGTAGTGAGAAAGTTTCATTATCAAACAATTGTCTTTTGCAAAGCACTACTGTAGAATAATTTGCATTCTAAAATATACATAGGTTTAGTTGGTTTAAAAATAATTTACTTGCCTTTCTATGGCAAACTGGGATTACTATCATGTGTACAAATGCATGGTGTACATTGTCTTACTGGCTTCAACATAAGATTGTTTTACTTGTGATCTATAGGTGCACGCAAGCTAAAACTTAGGAGAGAAAAGGGACCACTCACTTTTGACAAGAAGCTTAGATATAAGAAATTTGGACCTCGTTTGAAGGATTTGTTTTATGCTCTTCAGGTAAAGTAAAATACTTTTGTTAATAAGCCAGCTAAGTCATCCTGTTTAATTTTCCTATAGAGTCAAAATTGGCAAAGTGCTTACTAAATTTTAGTGAAAATTTTGGAGTCTCTTGATGAAAGTGCTCATTTTCCTTGTCATGGAAATGAAGAGTCCTTTTATTATTTGTCATTTCTAGGGACCTTTCTAGTGCCAGAGACTGATGATGCACAACTGTAATTTTTAATAGATTTTATATTATTTTGTGTTTATATTCTCTGGAGCACTAAATATGACATTTAACAAGATGACATGAATTGGAAGAACTTCTGTCTACACACACTCCCTCCAACACAAAAAATCACAGTATTGAATACAAAATCTTTTCTTTCTATATTTAAGAAACAGGACTACCATAGCAACAGATACCAGGGTGCAGAGGAAGCCTGGTCCAACATTCAATCCTATTGTGAATGTTTTTTTCTTCTACTTAAAATTTTCTTTCTGTAATATATATTGCATGATTGTAATTTTCACATGCAGTTTTTCTTTATTTTTTGTGAACTTTTCACTCTGGATAGAACTTGCAAAAGTCTTCAAAACACCATCAACTGAGTCTTCCTAACTCACATTTGTATCTCTGTCTTTCCGATTTCCAGTTATTTTTCTCTTTGCTGGAGATATTGTTTTATTACTCATTGGTCTTTGCTAAACATCCTGTTCCTTTTTAAAACTATTTTTATTTTGAAATTAAAATATAACATAGTTTTTCCCTCTTTCTCTTTCCTCCCTTTTTCCCTTCGCATGTACTCCCTGCACCTGCTCTCTCTCAAATATAGAGAACGAACTAGAGGCAACTAAGAAGCACTGAGAGCAAGAAAAATAGATTTTACCAGGGAAGAGACCCCTCTTCCTTTTAAAGTATTTGTTAGCTCTTTGTGCTTCCTCGGTACAGTTCCCTAGATGGTTTGTTATTTGTGTTGTTTGCTTTCTCTAGGTCCAGTTTTCGTCTCTGTTTATTCCAGTCTTCTATGTCACATGTAGATCAGGGAAAGATTTCCTTCCATTTAGTAGGCTACCTACTCATTCTCTTAGTGGTTTCCTTTGCAGGACAGACATGTTTTGATCTCATGAGATTCCACATGCCCATTGTTTATATTATTTCTTGACTCACTGGAGTCACATTTAGAAATTCCTTTACTAACCTTTAAATGTACTCTCAACTTTATCCTCTAGTTGTATTAGAGTTTCAGAACTAATGTTGGGTTCTTTTATCCCTTTGGAACTGTTTTTTTCTGTACTGGGTGAGAGACAAGAATCAAGTCTGATTCTTATCCCACATCATCATTTACTGAAGAGGCTGTCTTCTCCAATCTATATTATTTGCCTTCTTTTTCAAAACTCAGGTGACTTAGTTCCATAGAGTTACATCTGGATCGTCTATTTTATTAAGTAGTCTATTTTTGTGCCAGTACCATGCTCTTTTATTATTATGGTCCTGTAGTATAACCTGAAATCATGTATTGTGGTACCTTTGCCAGTGTTCTTATTGTCTATGATGGTTTTCACTATTCTTGGTCTTTTGTACTTTCAAGTGAGTTTTAAGATACATATTTTTTTATTTTGATGAAGAACTGAGTAGTCATGTTTATATATAGATTAAATTGACTTTGAAGAGGCAGATGTATATTAGTTGAATTCTTTCAAAACTAAGTATATCTTCTGGGTAAGGTAAGATTTATTTTCACCTGCTCCTATTCTCCAAGTTCTACTCTTTATTAAATCATGAATCCTTAGTAGTAATTCATTATATTTCAACAAGTCTTTAATTTAATTTAAAGTTGTACTATACTGATCAGGCTACTCTTGAAGAGTTAAGCCTTCTTCAGCCTCTGAAGTTCTAGAGTTTCAGGTATCCAGCACCATAACTAGTCTACTTAAAATTAATTCTATATAAATATTACATGCACATATTTTAACAATGCAGGAGCTAAACCACAACACTTGACAAATGTTCAGCTGAAACTGTTAACAATACTCTGTAAATTTTAAAAATGGGCATTTTAAAGTTATCATTTAAATTGTTTGAATACAGTTAATTAACTATCTCTACAAGTGATCTCATCGTGGTATCTCACAACGTGAAGATAACAGACACTGAATCATGATAATTAGTCCCTTCATCCCACCCTTATTTGTGGTTTTTAAGTGATTTTGAAAATCCTTATAAATTACAGAACAGATTATTGGAGACCATGGTCATCAGACTGTACAAAACACAACAGCTTATTCATTCCTTGCATGGTTTTATGCCACCTTTTATCTGTCCCCAATCTTTTTTCCATTCCCCCTATTATAACCAGTGTTCTACATGCAGATAAGCTCTTTCTTATCTTTCTTATCTTGTATGTCAGCCCCTAGAATTTTGAATTTGTCTTTCTGTGGCTAACTTATAATTAATGTTTCCCTTGAAGTCCATATATTTGTTTACAAGTGATGAGATTTCATTTTCTTTGTACCTATACAATACTCAGACACATATGTTTATCATATATGTGTGTGTGTGTGTGTGTGTGTGTGTGTGTGTGTGTGTGTGTGTGTGTTATACATAGTCACTTTTTATCTGTTTATTGATTAATAGGTACCTAGGTCAATTGTGTATCATAATTTTGTGACTCTTCGAGTAGTTAATAGTAGTTAATTTGGGGTATGGTATTTCTTTGGTATGCTGATCATTTCTCTTTGAGACTACTGTACTTTCAAGAGTTCTTTAGTGTTCCATAAAGTTCAGTATGGTAAGAAGGGCTTATTTCCCAGAAAAATATTAGGAGGCTTTAGGAAATCTAAGAGGTGAGGCCTAACCAGAAGTCCTTAGGTCATTAAGCATGTATTCTGAATGGGACTGTGGCAATCTGATCCATTAATTTCTCTCAATTTCTAACCTGACCATGCAATGAAGGGTTGTATGAGCATGTACCACCTGAGCCAAAGGAACTGAGACAATCAGCCATGGTCTGATCCTTAAAACTATAAGGAATATAAATTCTTATGTTTTTATATATAAAGTAGCCCAATCATATAGTGGATCTGCTCTTGACTTTTGAGTAAAATCAATTCCTTTTTTCATAATAGCCACATCCCCACTGACAATGTATAGCAATTTCTTTTCTTCCATCCTTGGCAGAATTTTTGTTTAAGTTTGATAATAACTTTTTGTTATACCTGAGGCAGAATGTCTGTCTACAGCAACTTAAGAGAGGAAGAGTTTAATTTGACTTAACATTTTGGATAATATAATCAATCATAGCAGAGAAGGCATGGCTGTAGTCAGGTACATGGCAGGGGGAACAAGTGGCTGGATATCCCTCATCATCTGCTTTGTTGGAGAAGAAAGCAGAGGAGAAAGGAAGTATGGCTGGAATATAAAGCTCAAGGCATTCCTAATGGAGGCATACTCTCTCTAGGTAGCCACTCCTTCCCACAAATGTTTCAAATCTCCACAAACAGTGCCATCAGCTAGTGACTAAGTGAGCTTGTGGGGAAAACTTTATATCTAGACCATAATATCATTCTAACTGGGATAAGAGGTATCTCATTGTAGCTTTCCCTTGCATTTCCATGATAGTTAATTATTTTTCACATTTTATGTATCATTTCTCAGCTATTTATATTTCTTCTTTTGATACATATTTGGACCATATGTCTGTTTTTAAATTTGATTACCTTTGTGTTATTAAAAGTTTCTTCAGAAGCTTACCTGTTTTATATATTAATCCTTGGACAGAAGAATATGTGGCAAGCATTTTCTTCCATTCTATGAGTTATTTTTTCACTGCAGTGATTATTTTCTTCCCTACACAGAAGCCTATGGCTTTTTAAATGATCACATTTATCTACGAGGCTGCTGTTTTCTGTACCTTGGAGTCATAGACAAAAAGCATCATCATTGCTCATATGGATATAGTGTAGCTTTGTGTTCCACCTTACTAAATTTATAATTTCTGGTCTTAGGCTTACATTTTAATCACCTTTGAGTTGGAGTTCTCTATAGAATGAAAGACAGAAGTCAAATTGCAGTTTTCTGCATGTGGACATCCATATATGGAAGAACCTGTCTCTTCTTCAGTGTTTACTTTTTGACTCTTTATCAAAAATCAGCTGGCTTAGATGACTTATTATTTCTTGGATAATTGCATAACTTTACCATTTGCTCATTGGGCTCTGTCTTCCTTTCTGTCTATGTCATGCTTCTTTGTCTACTGTGGCTCTATGGTATGTCTTGATATCAGGTATACTGACACCTCCAGCTTTGTTGTGTTACATGTCATTTCAACTTATTGATGTCTTTTTCTCTACCTTATGAACTCCAATATTGTTTTCTGAAATAACATCACTGGTGTTTAGTTGAGGTTGCATTGAATATGTAGGTCACTTTTTCATTTTCCAATATTCTTTCTATTGTGATCTGCTTCAATTTCTTTCATCAGTGTTTTACAGTTTACATTATAGAGGTGCTTCATTTACAAGGTTCACTTCTGGGCATTTTTTGACAGTTGTTTTGATTGTAAGTGCCTCCATTTCTTTCTCAGAAAGTTCATTAGAGTATTTAAATGCTATTTGATTTTATAGTTTGGTTTTTGTTTTGATACAAATTCCTGAAGCAAAGTATCAGTTCTAATATTGCTGTAGTATTGACTTTATATGTACATAAAAGCATATAATCTTTAAACAGTGATTATTTGACCCTGTCCCTTGCCAGTTGCATACCTTTTATGAATCTAAAAATTGGATTATAGACTAAAACATAATCACAGAATTATAAATAATTCAGAAACTCATTTAAAATCTACACATAAAAAATTTTATGAAGACAATAGAACTTAACACATCTGTGTTATTAAATGCTTTGGTACATTGACAGATATGTAATTCTAATTCATATAATGCTATATCCCTGTATGAGATACTTAGTGAAATAATCTATAAATTCAATGAAGTAATAATCAATCACATGGCATGGGTTTTATATTTTAGATAATAACAATTTTTTCTAAATTTTATATTGCAGAATATAGGCACAAAATATAGGTAAAACAAACAACATTGATCTGGTAACAATGAGATATACTAAAAGACCAGAGTAGCAAGAATAGCATAGCATTTTTTATCTGCATCTAAATGAAATATAGAGTAGACAACTTAAAAATAGTTATATGTATGTATATATGCATATATTAAAGAAGTATTTGCTATAAGACATAAGCAATGGAAAGAATACTGTTCAATGTAGAAAATAGTAAATATAAGGATTCCTATTTCATATTATATACATAGATACTTTCTAGTTTTACAAAGTTTTTTAGGTAAAATAAAGTAGTTAATCTTGATAGTGGAAGATTCATATAACAAAGAAATGGAAATGTACTTTAAACAAGCCTTAAGCAATGTAAAATACAAATTAAAAGTTTATAGGTTAGATAATATAAAGTCAAAAGTGTTTGTTCTATGAATTAATCTGTAGACAGTACAGTACATAAGTAATGGTTACCTAAATGCAAGAAGTTAATATATAGAATTTTTAAAAAATCTACCCAAACCATAAGGAAGTGTAATAGAATAGCGCGCGCGCACACACACACACACACACACACACACACACACACACACAGAAACACTGAGTGAACTCTAAATTATATGAAGAAACACACAGGTTTGTGTGTATTTGCATACATGTAGATGTTCACTCATGTTCTGTTTCACATGTAAATGTGTACACATACATGTGCAGTTCAAATAACTTCGGATGTCATTCCTCAAGCACTATCTACATTTATTTTCTTTTTTGAGACACACTAGTATGAAACTTGCTATGTAGGCTAGACTATTGTATCAGTAGGTCTTGGGAACCATTCCCCAATCTCCATCTCTCAGCACTGATATTATGAGTGTGTGCCACTGTGCCTGGCATTTTTTATATGGATTCTTGGGATTGAGTTCAGGTCCTTGAGCAAAGCAAGCACTTTGCCATCTGACCCATCTCTCCAGCCCCCCCAAAACGCACATTTATGTTTGAAAAAGAAATACTATCTTGTGTATGTCTGTATGACAAAGTTTTGGAAGCCTACGGATGTTAGCAAAGGTTATCAAGTGTTTCTAGTTATATGGTCTATGCCAGTTAGCTATTGCTGCGTGACAAAACTTAGCATGACAGGAAACTGTTGTACTTATCAGTGTAAAATGTATAGGAGGCTTGTTTTTCTCAGCTGTCTGAAGTGCTCCCAGTCTGAAGGATGGAATTATCTCCAGGCTTCTTTGCTCTAATATTAGCATTATTACTGGATAAGTTTTAGAACACTCACACATGGCCTTGCTGGCAACTGTAAGGCCTTCCCACAATCAGTGACTTACTAATGCCAAGGTACATTTCTATAAGGGCCTGCCAATCCTGAGATATTGTTTTAATGAATCTTAGCGTATAAGCTATGTTGTTAGGAAACTAGACTCTCTGATATAAAGGTGTTATTATAAAAAGATAGAACTTGAAGCAAATTTGGAGCAAAATATGAAATAAATTACTCATAAATCCTAATATCAAAAAACTCCTTCCAAGGAAATACAATTCTAAAGATAGATCAAGAGTGCATGCATAGGGATGTAGATGTATCCAACCTTCTTATTAAATAATAAACACAGAACCAATGCAAAGAAGAAAGCCAAGAGGTCAGAGCTAAGAGCTAAAACCTTACCCTTCCTCCTGCAGTGGTCCTACCTCTCAGAACCAGAGCTACCCCTGTGTTAAAGTCTTTATATAGAGTTCCTGTCCTGCCTTCTCATTGGTTGTAAACCCAACCACATGACCGCCTCCTCACAGCCTGTCTGTATAGGCCTCCAGGTTTTCCATGATTGGTATTAAGATTAAAAGCATGTGTATCCAATAATGGCTGTATCCCTGAACACACAGAGACTTACCCAGCTCTGCCTACCAAGTGCTGGAATTACAAGCGTATGCTACCACTGCCCTGCTTTCCTATGGCTTGCTAATAGCTCTGACCCCCGGGCAACTTTATTTATTAACATACAAATATATTTTAATACAAATAAAATATCACCATATAGGGATTTTTTTGTATCCATGTCTGTGACATGGGGGAGTTGAAGGTGACATAAATATTTGATCCTATAGGAACCAATAAATACAGTGGAATCATATGGTGCAAAGTTACATAGCACTCACTAGCTGAATTAGGTAAATGCATAATATCAGTATCTAATAAGGCACTGAGAGAATCTTTCACCATGCTAACAGACCTGGTGCTAAAAGCTATGTTTGCAGTAGAAAGCAACCTAACAACAAATCTGCAATGTAATGTGTCTACTAGGGAACTATAGTTTTGTATGGAAAACTACATATGTTTAGTTTAGACTATAGGAAATCAGTTCAGCAGATGGATCACTAGCCTGCGATGAGAGGAAATCATTGTGAAATGACCTGTTCTGTTTCAGTGTCTGTTTAGGAACCCGTTGCTGTTATGTTATGCAATGTGCAAAGCCACCGAATCCCTGACTTATATTGGAGCTTCAGAATTTTTGCCCAAATATTTACAAAATCAGTTTTTGTTAGCACCTTCACTTGCCACTCTGCTCACAGGTAGATTTTTCTTCTTTCTTTGCAGATTTCAAATTTGTTGTGATGTGTATACTTAAGTATGTTATGTGTATTTAAGAAATATGTCATATAAGCAGAAGACACAAGGGTGCAGTGTATTTGAATGCCACTTGCTAAAACTATAAAAAAAGAACGCTCCAATACTATCTCCATGTTTTTAATACATAAAACTTCATTTTTCTCTTTATATACCTTACTATCTTCCTGCCTCCCATCTACATACCTGTCCATTTCCTTTCCCCTCCCTTTTAGAAAACCACTCTTCTCAAGCCACAATATGTCCTTCCCTTATGTGCTTCTGTACCTTTCTACTTGTGTGTCTGTACTCAAGTTTTTTCTAAAACATTCACATAATTCCCTACTGATGCTTCTATTTCTTTCACCAGAAATTGTATTTTTCAGAATTGCATTGATTTAAACTTAATGCATTGAACTTAATGTGTAGTCAGAAGATTTCTCCAGTCCTACCTGGCCCACAGTCCCACAGCTGCTTATAAAATGGTTACTCAGAGGCTTATATTAATTACCAATTGCATAGCCTATGGCAGACTCCTTGCTAGCTAGCTCTTATATCTTAAATTAACCCATTTCTATTCATCTATGTTTTGCCACATGTTCTGTGGCTTACTAATCTGCTGGCATGTTGTTCCTTGTGCTGCAGGCTGGCATCTCATCTGCCTCTCCTTTCTCTTCCTGTCTATCTGCTTGGATTTCTCGCCTGCCCCTACGCTGCCTTGCCATAGGCCAAACAGCTTTATCAACCAATCAAAGCAACACATATTCATAGGATACAGAAAGACGTTCCACAGCAATTATGCTGTGGTACTCATTTTTTTCCTTAACTGCCAAGACAGGCCATTGTTTATGTACATACAATTATGTACATTGTGTATCTGTTATTATATTGAGAGATATGAAATTAGATTTAATCTTAATTCTTCTAAAGACTATCATAATGCTTAAGCCCATTGAAATCCCTTCTTGCTCATTTGCAAAGAGTTATTCATTATTTTGTCACTAAACAGGAATTATTATTGTATACTTTTTCAATCTTAAAAAGTGCAGTGATAATTTGACTCCCTAAAAGATATTGTAAATGGGAGGATTAAAATGATCTAGAATTAATTGAGAAGTGATGGTCACAGTAATTCATTTTAGGACATAAAAAAAATCAGGGGGGCATATTATAGCATTTAGTGTAACTAGTAAAAAAAAATAGTAAAAATAATATTTACATTAATCCTTAATTATACAGAGGGCCAGAAAAAGATAAGAAGGAATGAACACAAATCATATGGGGGAAAAAACAAATGTTCCCAAGTGCAGAAGCCTTAATTAAAAGCAGATTATTTAGTATATTTTTCTTTTCCAGTGTCAAGAGTCCCCATATATTTACATATCTTTTCCTACATCCTGATGCATCAGTCCAGTTATAATAAATATATTAACAATTGCATACTCTACATTGGTTTGTAAGGATGAACTTTTATGCAATTTTGGTATCAATAGTAATGACTTAGACTCACCTAATCCTATCATTCTGCAGAGTTTTCAGGCTTCTCTGCCAGAGCTTTGATTTTGTCAAGTGTCCTAGAGTAAGTTATATTACATTTTGAGACACTACCTACTTTAGAAAGTCATTGGCCTGTAGTTTTCTGAGAAAGTCTCTTACAGAATTCTTCCTCCATTCTTTAGAGTCTTATCCATAAAACCACCTTTCACAAAGAGCTGTAGCTCAAAGAAGTGATGTGACTGGCAATGTCTCAAGGTAGACTCTTAAGAGAAAACTGTTGATAACTTAAGGTAGATGTGTAAGAGAAATGCTCTCTCCAACTCTAAGCAGCTAACAGTTGCCAATAGCTCCATGGCTCAGGCTTGGAGTTCTTGCCCAATTCCTATTGTCATGCTGGGATGTGGTCTCACTAGGGCTTGCACAGGTTTTGTGGACACTACTGTACCTGTTGTGCCTTCATGTGTGCCTCTGCCTTGGTGTAAGACGCTGTTTCTTTGTAGTTATCCACTGTCGTCTGACTTTTTACACTCTCTCTTCTTCCTCTTCCCCAGTGATCTTCCATGCAGAGCTGAGCATTCTTCAATTTCTGTCTCTGGATCTTGGCCATTGTGGGCCTCTGTGCTAATCACCATCTACTGTAGATAGATTCTTCTCAGATGATTGTTGAGAGATGCATTAATCTATGGAATAATAATAAATCAATAGAAGTTGATTTTATACTATATTCAACTAGCAGAATAATAGTAGTAGGTTCTTTCCTAGGGCCTATGACCTGTCCAGACACAGGTTTTCAGCTTAGTAATAGTGCAAAAATGTAAATTTTGTCTTGTTCATTGAGACTTCAGTACATTCAGAAAGTGACTGTTTCCTCCTCTAACACTCATCTCACTGATATAGCAGTGGGTACATCTTGCCATGCCAGTCATTATCATCATTCTCAGGGATAATACCTGGAAATGAAAGCTAGCCAGTAGGGATGAAGCGTCCATGTCAGTACCAGCTTTATTTCTCCGTGTTTTATAACTAAATGTGTGATGTCTTTAACAACAGGAATTTATTGTAAAGATGAGTGAGTAACCAAGAACAATGGCAGTAATCTGTGAGGCCTCATTTAGAATTTAGGATTGTCCAACAGTTCTAAAAAAAAAAGTTAGCCCATTTTTGTGAGACACAGTTCCTACAAAGTGATGAAAAAAGAGACCAGTTAATATCTGTACTCATAGTGAACTGTAACATAGAAAACAAAACAAATTAAATCCTAAGTTCAGAGAACTCACACTTTGTATAATGGTTACTAGTCATGCTACTTTTGCTTCAGAAGAAGGTGTTATTACACCAGATAACACATTTCTTCTCTTAGTTTTTGAATGAGCATTGTCTTTGTCATCTAAAATCATAAGCTGACTTGTCTCTTCTCTCAAGGAAGAGATACAATCTCTATTATCTATGACTGTTTATGGTACAAAGGAACATGTTAGCAAAGAGTTTAGAACAAAGAGCAGCCTGATTCAATATTTATATTCATAAGATTAAGGCTGAAAGGGGGAAAATCACCTAATAACTATTCTTGTATTTGTATGCTGTAGGAAGAGACTAAACATTGCCATATTGGGAAGAAATTGCAATATATATATATTGCTTAACTGAAGCTTTCCTTTCCTTCAGACACACAAAAGTTGAAAAGAGGAGGATGCAAAAAAGGATACTATGTGAACCCCAACCAGAGCAAATGCTGGTGTAACTATAGTAATTTTAAGTACAATGACAATTCAAGCAAGATTTAATGGTATGAGTCAATAAATGATGTATATCATAAAATTGTAAGTGGGCATGACTCAATAACATTGTTTTAAAACATATAAAACAAAATTCACCTAAAATAAATTAAAAGATCCTTTCAGAATTCCTGTTTCTTCTCTACCTCATCCTTTCTTTTCAGTTGCTAGTTGTCTTTACATCTCAGATTCTAAAGTAAAATGATTTTCTCACTAAGGTGTTTACTTTCCATCAAATGAATTGTCTGCTACTCACATCACCAGGGAGGCTACCCGGAAAACAGGACCCCAAGAAAGACACAGGGATCGCCCAATGACAGAGAAATGGAATGAGATCTACATGAACAGCCTGGACATGAGTGGGGGTAATGAAAGGCGAGGGTCGAGGGAAAGAGAGCTTGGGGGAGCGGGAGATCCCAGCTAGATCAACAACAGAGAGGGAGAACAAGGAATAGGAGACCATGGTAAATGAAGACCACATGAGAACAGGAAGAAGCAAAGTGCTAGAGAGGCCCACAGAAATCCACAAAGATACCCACACAACAGACTGCTGGCAATGGTCGAGAGACAGCCCGAACTGACCTACTCTGGTGATGGGATGGCCAAACACCCTAATTGTTGTGCTAGAAACCTCATCCAACTACTGAGGGATCTGGATGCAGAGATCCATGACTAGGCCCTGGGTGGATCTCTGGGAGTCCAATTAATGAGAATGAGGAGGGTTTATATGAGCGAGAATTGTTGAGACCAAGGTTGGATAAAGCACAGGGACAAATAGCCAAATGAATGGAAACACATGAACTATGAACCAATGGCTGAGGGGTCCACACTGGATCAGGCCCTCCGAATGGGTGAGACAGTTGATTGGCTTGATCTGTTTGGGAGGCATCCAGGCAGTGGGACCAGATCTTGTGCTCATTGCATGAGTTGGCTGTTTGAAACCTGGGGCCTATGCAGGATTGTTTGGCTCGGCCTGGGAGGAGGGGACTAGACCTACCTGGACTGAGTCTACCAGGTTGACCTCAGTCTGTGGGGAAGGCTTTGCCCTGGAGGAGATGGGAATGAGGGGGGGGGCGTTGGGGGGAAGGTGAGGGGGACGGGAGGGGGGAGAACAAGGGAATCCGTGACCGATATGTAGAACTGAATTGTATTGCAAAATAAATTAAAATAAATAAAAAAAAAAAATCAAAAAAAACAAAAAAAAAAAAACAAAAAAAAAAAAAAACCAGGTCCTTAAAATAGGAGTAATCATGAATATTTATTGAGTGCTTACTAAATGCCATGGATAATAAAAGTAGTTTTTCAACAAAAAAAAAAAAAAAAAAAAAAAAAAAAAAAAAAAAAAAAAAAAAATTAATCCTAATCCATGATATTTATTTGGAAATTATTGCCCACACTGTATGTATTTCACTTTCTATTAAATAGCTCTATAAATGCCTACATAAAATATTCAAATATTTACTTTTCTATAACATTTTTCTAAACATAAAACAGAAATTCATTTAAATGTTCTTAGAGATATATGGTGGGAGTGTTATTAATTGATATGATTACTTCAATAGCAACATAAATTTTTAGAAATTTTTTAATTGTTTCTTTAAACTACTATTTAAGTTTTGTGAATATGTGCATGATCTTGCAATAACACACATGTGCAAGTCAGGGGACATCTTTGAGAAGTCATTCTTTTCTTCTACTATGTGGATCGCAGTAATTGTGACATGCATCTTTTCTTGTGAAGCCATTTTGCTAGTCCGGAAATGACACGCTTCTCTTTATTTGACTAATTTTGTTTGTTGAGATGGGGTGGGATGCAGCCCAGACATATCTTGCACTTGAACTTGATCTGTACCTGAGGCTTCAAGTCTTCCTCTGTCTACTTTCAGGTGTACTCTGCCATACCCAATTCAATTGGTTTTGGTTCAACTTATCAAGCTTTTCATTTATAAGCTTTGTATTATTTTATTGAGTTGCTTTCTCTTATATTGAATTATCTTTCTTAGTTCACTCATACTGTTCATCTGTCACATATTGCTGTTTTCATTTCCTTTTTTGATGCATTTATTTACTTATTAATTTTTTATTTATTTGTTTATTTTTTTATTTTGCAATAAAATTCAGTTCTACATATCAGCCACGAATTCCCTTGTTCTCCCCCCCTCCCGCCCCCCCTCACCTTCCCCTCAGCCCACCCCCCCATTCCCACCTCCTCCAGGGCAAAGCCTCCCCCGAAGACTGAGATCAACCTGGTAGACTCAGTCCAGGCAGGTCCAGTCCCCTCCTCCCAGGCCGAGCCAAGCGACCCTGCATAGGCCCTCTAATGACAGAGAAATGGAAGAGATCTACATGAACAGCCTGGACATGAGTGGGGGTAATGAAGGGCGAGGGTTGAGGGAAAGAGAACTTGGGGGAGCGGGAGATCCCAGCTGGATCAACAACAGAGAGGGAGAACAAGGAATAGGAGACCATGGTAAATGAAGACCACATGAGAATAGGAAGAAGCAAAGTGCTAGAGAGGCCCACAGAAATCCACAAAGATACCCCCACAACAGACTGCTGGCAATGGTCGAGAGACAGCCCGAACTGACCTACTCTGGTGATAGGATGGCCAAACACCCTAATTGTCGTGCTAGAAACCTCATCCAACTACTGAGGGATCTGGATGCAGAGATCCATGGCTAGGCCCCGGGTGGATCTCTGGGAGTCCAAATAGCGAGAATGAGGAGGGTTTATATGAGCGAGAATTGTTGAGACCAAGGTTGGATAAAGCACAGGGACAAATAGCCAAACAAATGGAAACACATAAACTATGAACCAATGGCTGAGGGGTCACCAACTGGATCAGGCCCTCTGAATGGGTGAGACAGTTGATTGGCTTGATCTGTTTGGGAGGCATCCAGGCAGTGGGACCGGGTCCTGTGCTCATTGCATGAGTTGGCTGTTTGAAACCTGGGGCCTATGCAGGATCGCTTGGCTCGGCCTGGGAGGAGGGGACTGGACCTGCCTGGACTGAGTCTACCAGGTTGATCTCAGTCCTCGGGGGAGGCTTTGCCCTGGAGGAGGTGGGAATGGGGGGTGGGCTGAGGGGAAGGTGAGGGGGGCAGGAGGGGGGAGAACAAGGGAATCCGTGGCTGATATGTAGAACTGAATTGTACTGCAAAATAAAAATTAAAAATTAAAAAAAAAAAAAAGAAATGTTGAGACCAAGGTTGGATAAAGCACAGGGACAAATAGCCAAATGATGGAAATACATGAACTGTGAACCAATGGCTGAGGGGTCCCCAACTGGATCAGTCCCTCTGAATGGGTGAGACAGTTGATTGGCTTGATCTGTTTGGGAGGCATCCAGGCAGTGGGACTGGGTCCTGTGCTCATTGCATAAGTTGGCTGTTTGAAACCTGGGGCCTATGCAGGGTCATTTCCTTTTTTATATGGAGGTTTCTACTGAGTTCACATTGACAATTCTTTACTTTTATATGGTGGCCTTCATGATATGTTGCTTTCTTCTTTTAGTGTGACTTGTAAAAACTGATTTCTCAAGTAATGTTGAATTTGTTTACAAAAGTAGTCTATAATAAAATGTCTTAAAGCTTTTTTGTTTGTGAACAGAGTTTTGGGACAGAGATTAACCATGTTAAAAAAAAAAGAGTAAATTAGCATTTCTGCAAGTCTTGAAAGAGTGGACAAATTCTAGCACTTCAAGCAGATATGTAGGCATCATAAATTGTGGTATGAATACTCCATGGTGACTCCTCCTGGATTGATAGCACTATTAGAAATTGTGGACTTCTAAATACTCTGTTGATAGTAATTCTCTTATTTGAAAGTGATTCTTGGGTTGATTGTTGCATTCACATTGCATGGTCTATGGGCTGACTGAAGGGGTGTATTATAGTGAAAGTTAACAATTAGAATCATAGCTTATACTGTGTGGCACTCCATTACCAGATTTAGTCATCATATGCAGTCTTCCTTGCCACAGGTTTGACTGTTATGGGCTATAGATGTAGATGTGGTCTCTACCACCATTATGTTTTTCCTCTCTATTGCTATGGTGTAGATATTTGCCCTGGAACTACCCTCAGCCTCCCATATCCGTATGGGTGAATAGGTGAGGTTGTATGCTTCCCCCATTTTATTAAGTAGAAGTTCCCACTAGAGTTCAAGCAAGACTGGGTTGTGACCGCAACTAAGTTAATGCTTCAGAAAATATAGCTCAGGGGCATAGTACAGTCCATTGTATACAGGGCTTGGGATTGATTCTTGGTTCTTTTGGGATGCAGGACAGAGAAAGGGAGAAGTACTTTTAAATAATAAATTATTTTTATTAAAATTATTTTTATTAAAATTATTTTTATTAAAATGGAGGAAAACTCAATTAAAATGAAGATAAAAGTAAGAAACATAAGAAGAAGTGATTTGTGATGTTAAGATGAAAATAGATGAAGGAAAACTTAAGTGAAAAAAATCTTCCTGGCTAGGTTCTTTCTGGATTTTCTAGAGTTGAAATTCTCAATAAATAGGGTGAGAATAGTACGGTGTATTTTCAGATTATTCTAGTTCTTCTCAGTTGTCACCAATCTAGTGGGAGCAGAAACAGGCTGTGCCCAACAATTGACAAAGTCAGGACATGTTGACTATACTAGCAATGTGTACTCTCTGGAGTCTTTAGGTCTGCAGTGCTCTGAACATAGTTATGGCAGATCAGTGAGTCTGTCTTGCATCCTTAATGTAGATGGAATGTAGACTGCTTTGGGTATGTCTTCACTTAGGAAGTTTTATTTTGTACAATGGATAAATAGACCATTTATTTAGACCATTGTGTTTGGACTACTGAAAACTTATCACTGAGCACTAAACTTGGAAAGACTATGGGCAACGCTGAACCATTTGTACTGAAGGTGTTTAATTTTTGCAACCTGGAGTACAGAAAGCATCCAGGATATTGGGTATGCCTGGAGTGCCTCTCACAATGTGTGTGTGTGTGTGTGTGTGTGTGTGTGTGTGTGTGCATAAATCTGTCAGTATACTGTATCATAGAAACCCTCCCAGGTATAACTGTCTTGACTTTGCCTGTGGTTGCTGCTTACCCAGCTGATGCACTGAGGTGTCCAATAGAAGTCTGAGATGTGACTATGTTGGGATTTCCAGTTTCAGTCCCTGACAACAGAAGCTATAGCATTAAGATTTCACCGATCTTCTTGTTAATTTCTTTTGTGTAGCTAGCTTGTTTTCAGATTCCAGCCTGGGTATTTTGGCTACTTGTTTGTAAGATGCAGCCTTCGGTGCCAAGTCTTGGCTTCCACTGTCACTGACTGCCTAGGAACAGAGTCCACTTCTCCATCAAATTCTGTATTCCAGGAGCCATGGTATTTGCTCACCTTGCTTTGACATTCTCTCTAGTCTGTGGAGTATGCCAGGTTTCAATTTCTATGCAGAAAACTTCCACTTGTCCTTCAATGACAAATTCCAAGTCTATTTTTTTCCATCCCCTGGAAGTGGAAAACAAGTGCCAAGTATCCCTTTTCCACCATTTTGGACCTGAACTTGAATTTTATCAATTATGTGTTTTTATTGTTCACTTTTATTGTTTGTTTTTCTTTTTCACATGTAACCTTTATTTCTTCTCTCTTTGCTTTTACTTTTTCCATTTTGATGGACATTTCATTTGTATGTATTCAAATCACCACCAGATTTAATCTTGTATTTATGTCATTGTTGTTATTTATTTCTATACTCATTACATCTATACACGAGGTCTACATTTAAAACTGATTGGATTTTATTAGTTTGTGAGTTTACTGTTGCAGTAACATCCACGCTACCACCACCCATTTACCATGTCCGAGCAAGGGGCTGTAGATTAAAACATAGAGACAAGAGACAGCGAGTCATTCACCACAGCAGAATGTCGAATGTCATTTATTGAAAAAGGGAGGAAACCTTAAATACAGGCTTATAGCACAATGGAGGATCCCTGGAGGGCAGAAGTTCACTACCCAATGTTCTACATTCTTGCATCTAAGCTGTTTACACCAAATGCAGGATACACAAACAAAGAACCTCCAGTGAGCATTCAGGAAGAAGGAAACCGGCAGGGAATCAGCATAGGGAGGACATCTGGTCAAGGTCGGCAAGCAGGCAACAGTTTGCTCAATATGGTAGGCCAGGGCCATACAGGTCCCCCCTTTTTACTAAAAAATGAGCTTCTGACTTAGGTTGCGTGGGATGTTAGCAGGCCACCTTACCCGTCATGGAGACACCTGCCCAGGCCACACAGCCACTCTGGCTTAGGTTGATGACCACCCCCCAGTCATTACCCATCTCTGAATACTCATTATTATCATACAGACTCAACCATGTGAGCTGTAGAGTAACTGTTGCCAAAGATCTCCAAGTGGTGCTGGGCTTGCAAACTGTGCAACACAGAAAAGACCAACAGTCCTAACCCACCCATAGCCAGTAGGCTAAAGGCAAATGAGCCATTCCCTTCCTTGATGAGCCTTACTGCAAATTGGAGTCCTCGTAAGGTGGTATCCCATAGGCAAGTGGATCTTGAATTTATAAATTTACAACTTACTAAGCCAATTTAAATGTATAATTGTAAAATTAAATTTATCATGCCCAATAGAATGAAAGATTAACTAACTGTGGTTGCTACTTTTGCTGCCAGGGTCTCCATTGTGTTAGCTGTAGTAACCAATTATGAAATGGCAATCCCATAAACAGTAGCAGCAGTGGCCACCACTGCTATAACAGCAACAACGGCAACAGTGATGTCAGATTCTCTTCTGGAGCATGTGAGCATCATCTGTGTCTAACTGCCATAGTCCACTGGAATGGACACAGTTCCAGGAACACGAACCACTAAGGCCCATTTTTCTTGATCCCAGCATGACTTAAACTGGCATCTCTGCAAAAGAAAAACTGAGAACCATAAAGAAAAACAGACAACAAACAAGGAGCAGAACTAATGGTCTCATAATGGCTACATTCAGGTTCACAAATTATAAGGTATCTTCAAAAGAGGCTAGATGAATTTCAGGAGGCCAATAAATGTTGCACAGAGCCACTCCTGAAAAGTAGGTACTACACCAGCTCGAAGAGGATTGCAAAATGTGAAAGGCTTAGCTGGCATGCTATTGTTAACAAATGAAGGTCAGTGACCTTCAGAGTTATCCTTAATCTCCAAGGTGTCTGGGTGACACGTTCTCAACATTTTAGAAA
Source organism: Peromyscus californicus insignis (assembly GCF_007827085.1). Classification (NCBI taxonomy): domain Eukaryota; kingdom Metazoa; phylum Chordata; class Mammalia; order Rodentia; family Cricetidae; genus Peromyscus; species Peromyscus californicus. The sequence continues at coordinate 52,023,186 of NW_026294514.1, forward strand.
AAAGTTACCATACATTACTTTCTGAAGAATCTAATCACATGGCTACAGTTTCTAGGCTTACGTTAATGCTTGCCAAGGCTGACCGTATTGGGCTCTCAATCCCCATTGCCATCAGAAGGGGAGAGTTTTTTACGAAGGCCCAATAGGTCTCTGCCATGTTGGGATTCAGTAGCAGTCACAGGGCGCACACAGCTCTCAGGAACCCAAAGAGGAACCTCATTGTCCTGTGGAAAGACACAAACAGATCTCTGGGCCCACACCAACACCAGATCAGGTCCCCTCCAAGTGCCAGTAGAAAGATCCTTTCATCGCACCAGAGGTTGATTTGAAACAGGAGCCCTCCAATGCTTATCTGCAGTGGATACTCCAGCAGAATCCACCAATAAAAATTTTAAAATACATAAAACAAGGGAAAGAATAAAATGTGGAGAGGAGAGATGAACCCCTAGCTTCCCCCTTTTTACTTTAGCAAAATATGTTTTTAAGGTACGATGGCAGCATTTTACTATAGTTTACTACATTATACTGAGTGTTTTCTATTTTCTCTTCCTCTTATTTTTCTTGTTTTTCCAGCCTATATTCTTCTTGTTATGCCCTCTTTCTAAATATTATACTTAAATAGAAAAACCATAGCTTATACTAGATATTCTGAAATCTCACATTGTAAGACTGTTCATGTTGACCATCTATGAGAGATCTCAGTGAATTGGTTGGTCTAATTCTTGTTCATAGGATGGTTTGAGAAAGCCTGTTATTTCATTTAAGTCTCTTGTAATAAACCAAATATCCAATTAGCAAAGTATTAATATTTCTCAATAAGACAGCTCATAACTTCTATGTGTTATGAACTAAGTTCCTGGCTTAGGTAATAGATATCTGGTATTAGATACCCAGTGTATAGGAGCAAAACATCACCACCACTACCAGAATCCAGTAGACCTATAATGACTCCATTCCCATGCACAGGATTCTATATATTATGAAGTCCACATTTATTCAAATACCACATCTTCTAGCTTTTTTTTACTTTGAATATCTGTATTTGAGTAGAAGGAGTGGCATCTACATGTAATTTTTTGTACTCTCAATAGCATATGTTTTAACAGTATTTTCTCTCAATGGGATATGTTTTTACCAGTATTTTCTTTTCCTTTTCTTAGGAATTATTTTAATCCCAGGAGGTGCAGTTGGCAATTTTCTGGGAGGTTTCATTGTTTCCAAGTTGAGAATGTCTTGTAAAAACAAAATGAAATTTATAATAGTGACATCTATTACATCACTTCTGCTTTTCATATTAATAGCTTTTGTACATTGTGAAACAGTGCGATTTGCTGGAATCAGTGAAGATTATGATGGGTAAATATAAGTTTGTATACTCAACTTTTTAAAGCATAACTGAAGGCATATTTTCCAGAGTAATAATCCAGTAAATTTATATATTTATGTAATTCTTAGAATTATTAAACATGCAAATGAAGTATGAAGCATAGTTTTGCTTTTCATATTAGTAGTTCATATCTCATAGAGATATGCTTATTTATCATGCTATTGCAAGTGATTTAGAATCAAAACTAGAACTTTATGTTAGGGTATGCAGCAAGTACAATATGATACTAGAATATGTATAAAGTGATTTGACCTTGTGTTCTTGAACTGACCTGTCTGCATTCTTATAGACATCAAGGATGGACTTAAAGTATATTTGAGCATGCACATGGACATTTTAAATTAAATATGAAAAAATTCAATGAGTTTAGCATGGGTTAGTATTAAATATTATACAAAATAAATGCAACTGAAAACCAAAGGGCTAATCAAGTGAAATGATAAGAGAGAATGATAGCATTTTCAACTACAATGGACTAACTAAAAGCAAACCAACATTCAATACATGCTATTGGAGCTATTCACAGGGTTATAAAACATTACTTTAACTTCACTTCTCTTACAAATTCATCCAAAGGACTTAGAAGAAGGTCTTGAATTCACTGACATAGCAACAAAAGATATATCTGTAACTGAAAAATAAATGATAATTTTATAAAAACATAAAAATTGCCAGGCGGTGATGGCACACGCCTTTAATCCCAGCACTCAGGAGGCAGAGACAGGCAGATCTCTGTGAGTTCGAGGTCAGCCTGGGCTACCAAGTGAGTCCCAGGAAAAGTGCAAAGCTACACAGAGAAACCCTGTCTCAAAAAACCAAACCAAATAAAATAATAAATAAAAATTAAAAGCCTTTTATGTGCAAAAGATCTGGTGGAATGATTATACTACAGAAAGGAGAAGTATTTGAATAATGAAAATTCAGAGTCTGCTGCTGATGGAGAATTAGTGATGTGTCAACAAAATTACTAAGACTTAACTGCTTCCTTCCTCTAACAAGAATCAAATGGAAAAACTTATCATTAACAGTAATTTGTTTGCAAATTAACAAATAAGGTGTCCAAAAAAATTGCCCAAATATTCAATATGGACAATCATTTATGAATAAAATAAAATGTTTCAAATCAAAGAATGGTAGACATTAATCTATTTAAATACCAAAAGGTTATAAACATATCCGCTCTCTACAAATTCATTTGAAAATTATTTATAATTCATAGAAAATCTTTTTTAAATGCATTTTAGTTAAAACAGAGTTACGTCATTTTCCCTCTAATAAAGAATTCCACATACCTCAAAGAGCCTATATACATAAGCAGAGCAAAAAATAAAATATCTTGAGTGGAGAATGTACTCCCTTAAAAATCAAAGCAATGAAACCAAGTTGGAGAACTCAACTGTTGGAGATAAAAATTTATTGTGAAGCCAAAACAAGTGAGGTGGTATTGTCTTAACTACAAATCTTTACAAGACTCAGAATAAATAGCTCAGTGATATATTATGAATTCTTGGAAATTTAATGTATGTAAAGCAGATATTTCAATCTGAGAAGGATGTTACATATTTTAAAAATATATTCCTGGCAAATTTACTTTTCCAACTGGAAATAGAATTTAAGACACTACTTCCAATTTCATATAATTCTCCAGTATGTAAGAGAGCTATATATGTACAATAAAACTTGTAGTGCTAGGAAAACATAGAATTATATTTCTGCCTTACACTAAGATAGACTTTATGGCAAAAGATAAAATACTTTAAATTTATAAGTAAATTTATTTATTTTTATGATTAATGATAGGTTATACACATGAAAAACAATCAATTTATATAATTTGATGCAAAAATTTATAAAAACATATTTTCTTCTAACTGAAAGATCACAGGGAAAATGAGAGGTAACAGGTTTTCTGTTCACAATATAAGAAACTGGACCACGGGATTATAAGCATTAGGTATATGCTCTTTTGTGAATACTTTAGATTTTTCTTAAAACACTATTGTTTCTCAACGTTAATATCAATTTTGTAGAAGACATGTCAAAACATAGATTGCTGCCTTCCATCATTATAATTTCTAGTATGACAAGTCCAAGAATTTGTAAGTTCACAGGCAATGGTTTTGCTGCTAGGACAAGGGAAACGTATATTGGTTAATAAATAAGCTGCTTTGACCTATGGCAAGGCAGCTTAGAGGCAGGCAGAAAATCCAAGGAGAGAAACAGGAAAGAGAAAGGCAGAGTCTAGAGAGACACCAGTCTGTTGCCCAAGGAGCAACATACCAGCAGATCAATAAAGTCATGGAACACGTGGCAAAACATAGATTAATAGAAATGGGTTAATTTAATATATAAGAGCTAGCTAGCAAGAGACCTGCCATAGGTCAAACAGTTTGTAAATAATATTAAGCCTCTGAGTGATTATTTTATAAGCAGCTGTGGGACCACAGGGCCAGGTGGGACCAGAGAAAACTTTTGACTACAATCGTGGGAACTGAACTTGAGTTCTCTAGAAGTAAGAACAACAAGTGCTCTTAACTGCTGAGTCATTTCTCTGAAACCCAAAGTATTAGTTTAGCACAACATTGCTTCTTTGAAAAAAATAAATAACTGCCCATACTTGAACTAAACTAGAAAAACAGAGAAATTCAAGTTAATAATTTTAGAGATCAGAGAGAGCCAGTAGAGCAGACACCATAAAGTCTCAAAGCGCTTGGAGGAAAGAACTAAATACTGTCATATTACATCAACATGTGAAAATATCATGAGATAATTATGAGAAAAACAACCTTACTATCTATAGTTACAAAAAGCAAATAAAATAAAATTCCCAAGAGTAAATTTAAACAAGGAAATAAATTACTGCAATGGAAATTATAATTACATAATAAGTTATAGGCCAGCCTAAATTAAATTTTTTAAAAAGAAAATAAAAATAAAATCATAAAACCCTGTTTAATAAAGGACATTGTAAAATAGTGTCTTCCAGAGGCTGAGGAAGTTTAGGGAATAAGAAGTGGATGAAAAAAGTATTGTAAATATATTCAAGGAGGCATTTATATATTAGGAATAACTTCAAATGCATAACACAAAAGATAATCATGGTTAACAATTTCTTACATATTTTAAAACAGCTGACTGTGTTTAGGTGTAGTTTTCCTGTCCCAACTGACTGCTCCCAAATAACCAGTATGGAGACTTAAAATTACTTATTTATGCTCTGCCAATCACTCAGGCTTGTTACTAGCTAACTCTTACACTTATGTCAACCCATATTTCTTATCTAGGCTTTGCCACGTGGCTTGATACCTCTTCTCAGTACAGCATGCACATCTTGCTCTCTCTGTGTCTGCTGGTGACTCCTGACTCTACATTTCTTCGTCCCAACATTCTCCTAATCTGGCTCTCCTGCCTAACTTTATCCCGTTCAGCTAGTGGCCAGTCAGCTTCTTTATCAAGCCAATCACAGTGACAAATCTTCACAGTGTACAAAAAAAGATTATTCCACGGCAGGTACCAAAGAGGAATTTGAATATTCCCAAGTACAAAGAAATGAAACATGCTTAAAGTGGCAAATATGACAGTTACTTAAATCTCAATGTTGTATATTCACATTCATGAATTTATGAGATTATGTAAATTATAATCAACCCATAATCATCAAGAAAATAGGTTTACAGAGAAAAATCAATAGATAGATCATACTAAACAAACTAAAAGTGAAATGAAAAATTCTGAAGGTAGCCAAAAAAAATAATAACATGCTAAAAATAACATGATAAAATGTTCCCCAGCACGTGGAAGCTGAGGGAGGAGGGCTGACATGAGTTGGAGGTCAACCTTGATTACAAAGTGAGTTTGGGTCAGGTTAGGCTGTAGGTGAAGGATCTGTCTCACAGAACAAAAGAGAGAGAGGGGGGGGGAGTGTGAAAGGAAGAAAGAAAAAAGGAAGGAAGGAAAGAAGGAAGGAACAAGAGAAAAAAGAAAGAAGGGAGGGAGAATGAAATGGAGAGAAAATGAGGGAGAAATAAAAACGAAGAAAGGAACCAACAGTTGACTACTATGGTGATTTCAGATACACACCAATATACCAAAGACTGGCTTGTATACTTTAAATGCATATATTGAATATTAATCAAGAACACTTTTATTTCAAACACACAATGTAATTTTTAAGTAAATTAAGAAAAGTGGAATTTAAAGATTAGTACTTCATTATGGATTGTGAGTTACTAAAGCTAAATCTATACTTAAAATTCGTGATGAGAATGTTTTTAATCTGGCCCATTATTCACATCTTGATAGCTTCAGTCCCTGTGTTATAATATTAGTTGGAACTTTGGGGATGTTAATTTAGTCTTACTTGAAAACATGAGCATGAAGTCTCCATGAATCACATTAGTTTTCTCACAAGAAGAAGTGTCCAGTGCCCCAACTCTTTACTCCTTATGAGGACAATTGAAAAAAATGATCTTCTGTGATATAGTAAGAGGGTAATCACTAAATATGGAATCTGAACCTCTGGCATTATTCTGACTAGTATTTTGTCAATTTGACGTAAGTTAGCATCACCTTAGAGGCGGGAGCCTCAGTGAAGAAAATTCTTCCATAAAATCAGCTTGTAGGACGCCTGAGGACCATTTTCTTGATTAATGATTGAAATGGGAGGGTACAAGGTCATTGTACATCATGCTACCCTTGGGGAGTGGTCTTGGGGTAGATAAGAAAACAAACCCAGCAAGCAAGGAAGCAGCACTCCTCCATGGGCTCTACCCTTCAGATGCGCCTGCCTTGAGTTCTTGCCCTGACAGTGATGACATGTGACCTGCCAGTTGTAAGCTGAAATAACCCTTTCCTTCCTAAGTTCTTATTGGTCATGATGTTTTTATCCCAGCAGCAGAAAAGCTAACTGAAGCCTGGCAAGGTGGTACATACCTTTAATCACTGTACTAGAGAGGCAGAAGCAGGTAGATCTCTGAATTTGAGGCCAGCCTGCTCTACAGAATCAGTTCCAGGATAGCCAAGACTACACAGAGAAACTTTGTCTCAAAAAATAAAAAAATAAAAATAAAAAAAAACACAGACAAACAAAAAACTCTAAGACAAACTTTTTGGTGCTTGATTTCACAACCCTAGAAATAACTGTATTGCTGAAGGCACCTAGCCTGTGATGGTTTATTAAAACAGGCAGAGCATACTCAGGGGATGGAACGTTAAGTGATCAGAAATGCAATGATGTTTATTTTCAACAGTTTCTTTTCAAATTTTACTGGAGGTTTCACTAAATTGACTAATGAAAAATAAAGGGCATTTTTAGCAAACTGTGTTTATTTAAAGACAATATGATTGTAGAAAATTAAGAAGGCACTAGAACTAATATACTGAATTTAGGATAATTGCACATGTGCTCAACATACAAGATTTCATGATTCTGTGTGGCTGGGCTGTAGCTCATTGATTGCTCATTTTCATAATTACTACATGGCTTGGAGTTTTATTCTAGCACAGAACAATATATACATACATGCATACATACACACATAAATACATATGAAAAACTGTAACAGTATATATGCTTGCTACAAACTGAAAGTTTTTATACAAGAATATAAGTTTTCACATATGAAAAGAATTAGAAGTAGTATTTAAAATATCATCAATGATATAAGAATATGAGAAACATATATACTGATTATTACAATACATTAATGAAAATAATTAGACACATTTTTAAAGAAAAGTTACTTACGGTCTTGAATAGGAGAATTCATTTTTATGAAGATTTTACTCCTTCCCAAATTGCTGCTATGTATTCAGTGTAGTGGTAGCAAAATCCCCTCAGACTGTCCTTTGTAGATACTAGAAATAAAATCTTATATTGTCATTGATATGCAAGGACTTAGAAAAACAAAAAAGTTTAAAAAAAACAAGATTAGAAGACTAACCCTATTTACTTCCAATATGTATTTTCAAACTATGTTAATTGAGAGAGTGATAAAAGTACATTAATAAAATACAATGGAGAGATTTTATAAATAGAAACTTATGTATATATAGGTCGATCTTTAGCAAGGTCTAGATGCAATGAAATAGAGACTCTAGAGTCATTTACAAAATACTACTGGCTGAATGACAATAAAAATGCATATAGGTAGCATTCTATGGACTGAGCATACTATATATTTAGGAATATACATACATATATATATATATATATATATACTTATACATGTATGCATATCATAAAATTTAGTTAGTGAAAAATGAAGCCAAAAATTTGAAGGAGAGTGGGTTTAGAGGAAAGAAGAGAGGGGAGAAATAATGTAATTAAATTATAATCTCAAAATCAAAAAATATTTAAAGAACAAAAAATTATACACACACACACACACACACACACACACACACACACACACACACATATATGTAAATACTATTAGTGGAATTAAAGGAATAACTTAGGGTTAAGTAAATTTGGTTCCCAGCAACCATGTCAGTTGGATGAGAACTGTTTGTTGTCCCAGCTCCAGGTGATCTAACATCCTCTTTTGTTGTTTGTGGGTACCCACGCCCAACACATACATGGCATGTTTTTATACAGACACATGCATGCTCAGAAATAAAATATAAAAAAAAAAATTAAGATTTAAAAGTGCTATTGGGTTGGGACCTTTAGATAAAAACATGAATTTGAATCCCCGCTATGTATTATACAGAAGAATTCGAAATGAACCATAAGAATAAATGTAAAATATGATATTCTAAGAATATAATGAAAATATTTTTAATCTTGAATTTGGCAAGAATTACTTTCACATGGCATAAAACTCACAATCTAGGAAGAAATTTGCAAGACAGACTTCATAAAAATTAAAATCTTCTGGGGCTGGAGAGATGGCTCGGGGTTAAGAGCACTGACTGCTCTTCTAGAAGACCCAAGTTCAATTCCCAGCACCCACATGGCAGCTCACACCTATCTCTAACTCCAGTTTCAGGTGACCCTGACACCCCTGGCAAAAACACAAATGCACATAAAAATTAAAAAAAAATTAAAATCTTCCTTTTCAGGGACTTTTTTCTGTTTTTTGCTTGTTTGTCTATGGAGACAGAGTCTCGCTATGTTTACCTGGTTTTTCTTGAACTCACTATGTAGTCCAAGCTGGCCTTGAATTTGCAGAGATCCACCTGCCTCTGCCTCCAAAATCTTGAAATTACAGTTTTGCACCATCATGCCTGGCTTTCAAGAACTAAAAAAAAGGGGGGGAGCAGTGTAAAAAATATTGAAAATAATATATACAAAAGATTTGTTTCTGATCAAATAAAAATACTTAGTGTTTATATTAGTAATAAGAAAATAACAAAAATAGACAAGTAATTTGAAACTAACTTTCATCAAATAATATGCATAGACAGATGGAAAATACGCAGCTAGAAATAAATTCATAGTCATTAGTCACTAGAAAAGTGTGAATCAAAAAATCACAATCTTAACCATTGTTCCCAAATCAGAATGGGTAGTCAATGAAATGATACTGTTACAGAGAAATGTGGAGAACAGTTGAAAATTCTGTATACTGCTAGCAGAAATATGACAACAAACCACTTTGGAAAACTGTTTCTTGAAAAGCTAAAAAAAAAAAAAAAAAATAGGGAGCTAGAGAGATGTCTCAGTGTTTAAGAGCACTTGTTCTCCATCCAGAGGAACCAAGTGTGGTAATACATTGTGTACCCCAATAAAGCTTGCCTGGGTATCAAAGGACAGAACCAGCCACTAAAATAGACATAGAGGTCAGGCAGTAGTGGTACACATCTTTTATCATATTACTCAAGAAGCAGAGTTCCTTCTGGATTTCTGTGAGTTCAAGGCCACACTGGGCTACATGAGAGAAACAGAACCAGGCAGTGGTGACACGCGCCTTTAATCCCAGGAAGTAATATGGTAGGACACAGAAAGGTATATAAGACGTGAGGAAACAGGAACTCGCTCTCTTGAGGCTGAGGATTTCGTAGAGGTAAGCTAGTGGCTGGCTGTTCTGCTTCTCTGATCTTTCAGCTTACACCCCAATATCTGGCTCTGGGATTTTTATTATAAGACCTTTTAAGATTCATGTCACACCTAGGTTTGGTTCCCAGCATGCACATTAAAGGGTCATAACTGTCAGTAAGTCCAGTCCCAATATATCCAATGACTTATTTTTGCTTTCATGGATGCTATACTGTTGGAAGGCCTTCCTGGCTGGTCAGAGTTTGCATTCTATCATGGCCTGGAAGCTTTTTCCAAAAGCTCAATGACATGGAGACTCCCTCCTTACCCAGTGAAACTTTTGCTGTCTACCTGACCTTACCTGGAGAATGTCCCCAGGCTCTGGAGGACCGATCTTATCTGAAAGCTGTCTCTAAGCTAGATGCCTGATTTATCTTTAGCTTGACCCTTGCCACAGATTCCTGCTAGAAGCCTTCCCTGCTACACACATGATAAGTAAGACTTGTGCTAGGAACTTTATGATAGGACAGTGCCGCTTAAGACAAATTAGGGTTTATCCCTAGGCTCCCTAATCCTATATATTCCTTATACTCTGGAATAAATTTGAGCTGATTCACAGACATCTGTCTCCTGGAGAACTGTCTCCATCCTACTCACAGCCATCTAAACCCTGTTCCCTGCTTCTGGTCCCTCCATTCTTGTGGACCAATGCAGCCAACAATCAGGAGGAAGAAGCACAGCCACACTACACTCACATGGTGCACAAAAATACATTGCAGCAAAACACTCATATATGTAAAATAAGTCTAAAATAGTTACCATAAAAGCTTATACACTATTTAAACATTCTACTTTTAATACTTACACAAGAATCATGAAAATAGATGTCCATATGAGAGCAAATAAAAATTTGTGCAAAAGAAGCAAGGAAAATATAAGTTTCTTGTGATTACTTTTTATAAAATCTGAACAAATGGATAGGAACATATTTGTAATAAGTAGAGGAATTACTTATGAGTAAGGGAAATTTTGAAGTGTGGATGTGGTGGTGGGGGCAGCCCATTGTAGGTGACCATGATTTTCTTTGTTAACATGACTGTGGTGACAATTTCACTATAGCATAATAAAAATTCAAGTGGTATATATATATATATATTTTTTTTTTTTGGTTTTTTTCGAGACAGGTTTTCTCTGTGTAGTTTTGGTGCCTGTCATAGATCTCACTTTGTAGACCAGGCTAGCCTCGAACTAGTCAAGAAATCTGCTTGGATCTGTCTCCCGAGTGCTGGGATTAAAGGTGTGCACCACCACCACCTGGCTCAAGTGGTGTATCTTAAGATTTATTTATTTGTTTTTTTATTTGTTTATTTTTATTTATTTATTTGTGTTGTTTATTTATTTATTTATTTGTGTTATTTATTTATTTATTTGTGTTATTTATTTATTTATTTATTTATTTATTTATTTATTTATTTATTTATTTTCAGAGCTGAGGACCGAACCCAGGACCTTGTGCTTGCTAAGCAAGCACTCTACCACTGAGATAAATTGCCAAACCCAAGATTTATTTATTTTTATTTGTGTCTGAGTATTCACCTGCATGTATGTGTATGTACCACCTGCATGCCTGATGCCTGCAGAGACTTTAAGAGGGCATCAAATTCCCTGGAACTGGAGTTACAAGTGGTTATGTGCTGCATTGTGGATGTTAGGAATGGAATTTTGATCTTCTGGAAGAGCAGGAAGTGTTCTTAAGAGCTAAGCCATCTCTTCAGGAGTATCAAGGGGTAGACTCTTAAATGTGCATTTTTATAATGTTTTTATACCTTAGTAGATTTGTGAAAAAATCATTTGAATGAGCGTATTTGTGGATCTTATTGATGTCTTGTATATGCACTAATAATTTAAGTGATGGTGTTACAATTGTATCTAATCTCAACTTCACAGGGCAGGTGTCTTAGGAAACCTCACAGCTCCATGCAATAAGCACTGTGGTTGTGAGAGCGCCATCTACGCGTCTGTATGCGGAAGAGATGAGGTTGAGTATTTTTCTCCCTGCTTTGCAGGCTGCATAGCTGAAAAACACTTACAAAACGAAAAGGTAACTTTTATTTATTATGCTGCTTGCTCAATTTATAGATCGTGATTAGATTTTAATTCTAGCTCTCTCTAAAATTTTCTTTCTATATTTTCCTTATTTTTAGTTTTAACAACATGAAAAGAAAACCTAGTTTATGTTTCCCAACTCGCTGGACTTGGAACACATTTTTTTTTTTGCACACCATCTTTCCTACCAGGGTTGCCCAGTGCTATCCTGTGAGTCAGCTTTCCTTCAAATGTGCTTTTTGCTGAGATTCAAAATGCCTACTCTCTAGTGCCCCGCTGTTTCACTCTCTGCTTCGCAGCAGCTCAGATGTAAATAGGGATTATTTTAAGTGGGGCATTAAATCAAGTGCTCTCCTGCTGAGCTGCATCCCCAGCCCACAGTTCTTTGTGCACCAGATCTTATCAGATAAACAAGGCTTCCACAGAACATATCTGACGTTCTAGAAAACTGAGAGTTATAGATAATTTATGTGAATGAGAGAACTATGACTTTACTGAATTGAATCTGCTTAAAAACTCTAGTTACATATGCCATGGCACTAACATGAAATTTTTATTTCTTAGACTGCTACAACAACCCAGAACTTATTTTTTTCATAGTCCATGTTCTGTTGTAGAGAGTAATTGATGAAGCTACCAGCCTTAAAACATTTCCTCTCATTCCCTGCAGAGTGTTTAGAGCTTGGGTCATTGATGCTCTGTCTAACATTCCTGATAATTTTGAAATTCATCTTGAGGATCTAATTTGCTACTTCTATAATTCCTTCATTACTTTTTCCCAGCAATATTGCATGAATCTCACATCATTTGTAAACTTCTGTGCTTCTATGGAATAAGCCCTAGCTAATTTCTAATCAGAATCTATACTCAGTTCATGACTTCAATATCAATTATTTTGTACAACAGCAAGGCCATTAATTTCAGCTCATGATAATGTATGGACTTGTCAAATTCTTTAATCCATGTAGAACCCAATATCCTGGAATCTCACCAACTGACCACTAAACTTTGTTTTCAATCTTGCTCCTCGTCACCTGTTTTCTGTGCTTTGCAGACATTTACTGCACTATGTCTTCATCCTTCAGATCTGCAGTCACACTTAATCACATGCTCTCTGTTGCTGGACTCAATCATAACACTAAGGATCTTTCTCATCTGGAATTTGAGCAGATTAAAATATTAAAAAATCCTTGGAGCATCTTAGGAAGATAGAAAAAGAAAAGCAAAATCAATATGCTATTTCCTTGTTTTCTTCTGCTGCCTCTCTGGGCTGAAGATCTTAATTTCTCTTAGTAAAACTTTCTCTGTGTGACTTTCTTGTTTTGGTTCCAATTAATTATGCAGAGCTTCCAGAAAACACTTTCACATCGACTTCCTACTTAACAGCATGTAGAATTATTTTCTCTTTTCTAACATTTCTTCAGCACTGTATTTTGTTGTACTTAACTTCATTAGCCTTTACACTATGTGTCAACTTTTATCCTTGCCTTGGTAGTTCAGTCATCTCAGCAACTAGAGTGGCTTCTAAGGGTCAAGAGAAAAGTTCCTTAACCAATTTTTGCAAGTACCAATTTCTGTACAATTTACACTTCTCATCCCATCCCGGTTTTTTGTTTTCTGATTCTTTTACATCCTTTCTGCTCTAGCCCTCACTGTGCTTGGTCACTGAACTTAAGTATGTTCTGGCCCACTGCTTTATGATTGACTGCTTTTCTTCTCTTATCTGGAACGTATTTTTAGATTACTATGTAACTTTCTTCCTTATGTCCTTTAAATGTCTTCTCAAATAGCAGTTCTATCATTTATGCATTCTCTGTTCCTGCTAAGTACAAAAGTATTTTTCCTAATACTGCCTGCAATTTTTCCTTGCCCTTTTTTTTCTTGATAATAACCACATATGCATCATAGAAAACTTTATTTTGTGTTCTCTAGTTGCCTTCCAAAGTAGAAAATTCTCGAAATGGCAAACAGATTTCTGTTGTATTGTTCACAATATGTTCCCTCAAGTTAAATTGTTGTTTGGAACACAGACATTTAGAAACTTTGGTGGAATGATAATTTAAACTTGGGTATTTGTATATTTATGTCATTTAACGTGTCTACTAATTCACCAGCTAGGATGATATGATTTTACACTCTTATTTTCTTTTTTCTGTTTTTGTTTTGTTTGTTTGTTGTGTTTTGTTTTGTTTTTGGTTTTTTTCGAGACAGGGTTTCTCCATGTAGTTTTGGTGTCTATCCTGGATCGTGCTCTGTAGACCAGGCTGGACTCAAACTCACAGAGATCCACCTGGCTCTGCCTCCGGAGTGCTGGGATTAAAGGCATGCAGCCACCACTACCCAGGCATTCTTATTTTCTTAACCACTCAGGCCATCTTTAAAGCTCTTATTGGCCGTATTTTTACTTTGTTGTTGTTTCTCTGTTATAACTATTGTTTTGTAGCTCCGGACATTTTAAGTGGCCTAATAAATTCCTATATGATCTCTTTATTTCCAAACACTGTGTAAGTCTTTTTAGTGTGTGTGTGTGTGTGTGTGTGTGTGTGTGTGTGTGTGTGTGTGTGTGTGTGTCTGTCTGTCTGTCTGTCTGTCTGTCTGTACGTGTGTATTTCTGCCTCCCCCGTTCTGTGTGCTCTTAAAAATATTTGGTCTCTGGTGGTATGTGTCTACTGTGCTTAATAAAACTCAAATCCACTATAGTTATATACAAAACAAAATATTAACAAGCTTATACAATCTTTTATAGTTGGGTACTTGTCCATACTTCAAATCTCAGCTAAAATTTAATTCCACTCACTACATTTTTTTTTTTTTTTTTGGTTTTTCGAGACAGGGTTTCTCTGTGTAGCTTTGCGCCTTTCCTGGAACTTGCTTTGTAGACCAGGCTGGCCTCGAACTCACAGAGATTCGCCTGCCTCTGCCTCCCGAGTGCTGGGATTAAAGGTGTGTGCCACCACCGCCCGGCTCACTACATTATTTTTAATTGCCCTTAATTTATATTTCTGTCCAATGATAAAGTAAATTGACTACTATTTCTTAAATTTATAGAACTCTTCTTTTTTTACAACAATTCTATACCCACAAATATATATATATAAGTGTATATATGTAATATATATATGTTACATATATATATATATATAACAACAATTAAAGAAAAAGAAGCTATGGATTTAAAAGGAGGATACAGGGACGGATTTAAAGAGGATAAAGGAAGAAGAAAATAATATGATTATATTTTAATCTTAAAAAACAAAATATATTAAAACAAAAACAAACAAAACACTGGGTAGTTCCCCTTTGGATGTTAATTTAATTTTTATTTTAATAATGATAAAGCTAATATTCTTTTGCTGTTTCTGAAATACTGTTTTTTTGTGTTCAATATTCGTAGACATACTACAATTGTTCTTGCATCAAAGAAGGATTGACAACTGCAGACACCGAGGGTGATTTTGTTGATGCCGTTCCTGGAAAATGCAACACCAAGTGTTTTAAATTACCTTTGTTTTTTGCTTTTTTCTTTTCTTCAATTGTTTTTTCTACTTCGGCTGCTATACCAATCACCTTGGTTATCCTCCAGTAAGTATTTAATAGTCATAATTATTATAAATTTGGCACATAAGAATTATACATTTAGAAATAGTTCATGTTACTTCAGCAAAAGAGTTTCTATGTTTTAAAGTAGTAAATAAAGAGGGAAAATATTTATGTTCTTAAAATTTGTGTACAATTTTTTTCCTTGTACTTGTTTATTTACATAACTTGTGTAGATGTTACATTTAGTTTCAATTTATTTTGAAACTATACATATTTTTGGAATTGTACATATTACTTTCTAATATTATTTAGAAAATGTAGGTATCTATGCACCAGTAACAAAATAAATTTAATATAAACCATAGATTACATTCACTTTGTATATCACACACAAAGAATCCATAAATGGGAAAATTTTTAATTGTAGCATAAATGTGAGTATAAAGTTGATTCATTGGTATGGGTATTTTTCTCTAGTTTTACATTTGTCATTTATGTGTTCTTCCAGAATATGTAAAGCTCACCTAACATTTATTTTTATTCTAGGAGCAGAATAAAAGGACATTACGCTAAACTCAATTTTTAAGTTAACAAGTATATTTGTGTCCTAAATATCCTGTGAGAGTTGACCAACAATAAAGGAAAACAATAGCTCATTTCTGGCATTATCTCAGTTAGCTATGGAGTGGAAGTAGGGACAGAAATGTGTGCAATATCTTACCAAATATATGGTTCTGATGGAAAAAAGCAGGATGGAGAATTAGAAGGAACTGCAGGGGAGGGAAAAGAGGCTGGGCTTGGTCAAAACATATCATATACATAATGAAATTCTCTATAATAGACAAGCAGTATTGATGAGATACCTATTTTTTTTTTTATGTTGTTGTAGTTCAAGTGTTTTTGTGGATAGGGTCTTCTTGTATAATCAGTTTGCCTCAATGTTATCCTTCTGCCTCTGCCTTTCTTGCTGGGATTACAATCAAATGGGCATCTTGATAGGGTAGTTTGAAGATAGAAAGGCAAACGGAGTTAAAGGGAGAAACTGGAGAAAAAAAGAAAGTAAATGTGTAATAGTGATATTTAGAGATAATATGATAGAGCATATTTAGGAAGTATTTAGCTTTGTTAAAAGGATGAAAGTTGCCGGGCGGTGGTGGCGCACGCCTTTAATCCCAGTACTCGGGAGGCAGAGCCAGGCGGATCTCTGTGAGTTCGAGGCCAGCCTGGGCTACCAAGTGAGTTCCAGGAAAGGCGCAAAGCTACACAGAGAAACCCTGTCTCGAAAAACAAAAAAAAAAAAAAAAAAAAAAAAAGGATGAAAGTTATAACTTTGATGGAATATACAGAACTCTAGGATTATATTCAGACTTTCCATTTGGGCAACTAAAAGAATGATAATTCTGTTAACTAATATATAAAATTCAAGGAAGAGAAAATTCAAAGGAACCCATACTTGAGTTGGTGAAATGACTCAGTGAGTAGAGACACTTTCTACCACGTCTGAAGACCTGAGTTCAATCCTCTGGACTCACATGGTGGAAGTTAAAAACACCTCCTGAAAGTTTTTCTCTGACCTCTACAGCACCCCTTCCTCCCATTAGAAGATATTTCATGTTTACAGATCAGTAGAATTGATGTTGGGGACATGACCATCCTACCAAATACCATCTACAAATTCATACCATCTCCATCAATGTATTCTGTTATTCTTCATAAGACAAGGGAAAAATTCTAAAATTCACATGTAAATATAAAAGATTCTGAATACCCAAAACAATGATGAACACAAAAGCAAGTGCTAAAACTTGGTACACCTTCAAATTATACAGTCAAGCCATAGGCACAAAAACACCATGATACTAGTATAGAGGCCAATTATGTATAGTAATGGAAGAGAGTACAAGATCCAGAAATAAACCCACACACCAACAGCCCTCTGGTTTCCACAAAGGTATCCCAAGTTTATGTTGCAGAAACTGATGTTTCTGTTGAATGCAGCCTATTCAACACATGGTGCTGGGAAAACCGGAAGTCCACAGGCAGAAGAATGAAACTGGTTCAAAAAACAAAAGTAAATGTGAAATGAGTCAAAGATCTTTATATGAGAGGGCAAGCCAATAATGACATTATAAGGTACGAAATAACTGAAATATTTTCTGAAGGCACCCCAAGATATAAACACAATGTCTTTCTGAAAAGGGCTCCAACAGTTCAGGAAACAGAAGGAATAATTGGCAAGTGCGATTTCATCATATTAAACACACACACACACACACACACACACACACACACACACACACACACACACACACATCTGTGCAGTAAAGAAAGTGATTAAGAGAAGGAGGAGGCAGTCAACAGAATGGGAGAAAATTACTTCCAGCTACACATCTGGCAGTAAATTGATACTCAGAATATATGAAGAACTAGGAAAAACGAAGCACAAGTAATTTAGTTGACAAATGGGATATAAATATCTAATAACTATAAAGTAGAGATATCCAATGAAAACACAAAGTGTCAGGCATCTTTAATCATAAGGTGAATGAAAATCAGAATCATACTCAGAATCTGTGTTACTCCAGTAGAATGACTATATAAGCAAAACAAAAACAAAGTCTTGTGAAGATGAGGGAATGACAGCCCCCCTCCGAGTTGATGGAAATAGTTTTGTATATGCACCATGGAAATCAATGTGGAAGTTCCTCAAGAAAATAAAAATAGTATTGCTATAAGACTCATTTATAACAATGCAGGGTACATATATGAGGAATCTCAAATTCACTGAAGCAATGCTTACAACAGCCAAAAAAGGATAGCAAAGATATGATAGACACAATAGTGAATGTTTTTATTGTAACAAGAATTAAATTATGTCATTTGTTGGAAAGTTAATAGAACTAAAGATCAACAGATTAAATAAATATGCTAGACTTGGAATGGCAACCATTGCATAAATTATCTCGTGTGTGGAATCTATTTTTTTAAGTCATGAATGTGGTTGATATATTGTGCACCCCAATAAACTTATCTGAGGGTCAGAGAAGAGGACAGCCACTATATTAAACATAGGTTTAGGCAGTGGTCGCACAGGTCTTAATCCTAGCATTTAGGAGGCAGAGATCCATCTGGATCTCTGTGAGTTCAAACATGGTGACACATGCCTTTAATCCCAGGAAATGATGGCAGGAAGCAGAAAGGTATATAAGGCCTGAGGACCAGAGCCTTTTTAAGCTTTTAGTTTTTAAACAGCAGTTCAGATGAGATCCATTCTGATGAAGATTCAGAGGCTTTCAGTGTGAGGAAACAAAATCAGCTGAGGAATTGTCAAGGTGAGGTTAGATGTGGCTTGTTCTCTTTCTCTGATCTTTCAGCATTCACCCCAATACCTGGCTCCAGGTTTGTTTTTATTAAGACCTTCTAGCAATTCATGCTACATATGAACATAGAAGTAAACTCTTAGGGGACATCAAGGGAACCAGAGAGAGGATATTGGGGTAGAGATAAGATGGGGGAACAGAAAATGAGTACACTGTATGCTCAGAAGCCATTATTTTGTACATTGATGTATATAATATACTTATTTATCTTATTTATAAGCATGGTAGTTTCTATGAATCTGGCACTTGAGAGGCAGAGATAGATGAATATTTGTGAATTCAAAGCCAACCTGATCTATATGGTAAATTTTAGGCCAGTCAGGGCTACATAGTAAGACCTTGTCTTAAAACAAATGAAAACAAAACAAAACAAGAAAGAAAAATTAAAAGTAAGAAATGTTAACGAGGAATATATTGTTAAAGTACACATTGACGAACATAATTTGCAATCTATGAAGAGTTGGGTAATTCAGAGACATGTAGTTTCAAATACGTGAATTTACATAAATCAATATTGGAAAAGAGAAAGCAATTAAAGTGATCACCTTAATAAATGGAAAAGGATGAGAGAAGAGAGAAAGGTACAGGAAGAGAAATTTTAGCAAATGAGGCAAGCTGTATAAGCAGGAAGATTTCTGTGCTATGCCTGATTCATCTTATTCTGCTCTCCAAAGTATGCATTCAAATTTATATTTAAAATTCTCTAGATAAAGGCATTTTTTAAAGATTTATTTATTTATTATGCATACAGTGCTCTGCTTGCATGTGTCCCAGGAGGTCAGAAGAGGGCACCAGATCTCATTACGGTTGTGAGCCACCATGTGGTTGCTGGGAGTTGAACTCAGGACCTTTGGAAGAGCAGCCAGTGCTCTTAACCTCTGAGCCATCTCTCCAGACTGATAAAGGCATTTTTTAAAAGCCTAATGAAATGAGACCTAAAGACATGAATTACGCCATCGCTAATCATGAATGATAGAATAAGCCAAGGAATTATGGTGGGGTAGATATGATAAAGCAGGCTTGTATTCTTCAGAAAGTAATTGCAAAGATTAAAATAGATGAAAAGAATTATATCTTTCCAATCACAGAGGCAAAGAACTAAAGTATTGAATGTGTAGATGTGAACTGAGCCTGTTCTTGATGCAGGCATAGGTAGTATTAACCCATAACAAAACAACGATCTTAGCTTGAGGATTTAGGAAAATGACATTTGAACTAAGTACAGGAGGTGATTCTTTTCCACAAAATTAGCAATGCATGTAAAGACCTTGATGTGGAGGGAGGCTGCATTTCAATACAGAGAACAAGGAGGAGGGTGGGCAATTTGGGAGAGTTGGCATAAAATGTGCTTGATGGTATCAAACTAATAATTTTAAGTTGTTCTTAATTTCCTCAGATCTAGAGTGTATTCTAACAACAACTGAGAAGATTCTTAATATTAGGCCACAAAGTAAAGAAAATTTCATTGGCATAATGGTTGTTGAGAGGTAACTTGGGAAGTTGTATCTTTCTTTTCAGGTAGATGATGTAGATAAAGCATAGCTAGTAGTCCTTGGTTGTAGATTGTAGCAAAGGAAGAAAATGGTCACACCCAGAAAGTTTCTCCCTGGGGTGTGGCCTTGAGAAGTTCCTTTCCCATGCTTCCATTTCTTGAAGTTGAGAATACAAGAGGACCAATGGATTTTGTGCAAGATAGAAAGTTATGTTTAGAATAGCTACCTTATAAGAAAGACATGAACTAAGAATGTAAATGTTAGAGATCATATGACAAACAGAAGCACCCTTTTAGGAAGAGTACAAATTTCCAGTTTGTTTCATGACTTGTTAAGCCATCACATTTTAATTTCACTGATCACACAGAACGATTTAGGATGCATTCACTGTGATTAAAAGTCTTAGTCACTAAACGTTGACATTTTTTTATATATGACTATTATTAATTTCTCCTCCCCCTGCCTGACTCCTCCCTCGCACTGCCCCCTCCCCCATTTGTGTGTGCACGAATGTGCCATGGCATGAGTGTGGAATCAGAGACAAGTTCTCTGGAGCTGGTTCTGTCCTTCCACCATGTGGTTCTGGGGTATCAGAGTCAGGTTCTCGGATGTCCCCTGCGGAGCCCTTCCGCTAAGCCTCTCTTCCTAAAGTTTCATGCAGCTGATGCTGGAAAGTTAGAGGAATCACTAAGCTTTCAACGTTTGTGTCTCAGAAAGATGGCTGAAATAAAGCATATATGAATATTTCGTTTACTTTCAACATGTATGTGCTTCAGAGGGAAATTCTGTCATACTGCACGTAGGAAAACTCCCATGCTAGATGATGCAGAACCCTCTATTGTAATTAAGCCTGTTTCCAACACTTCAACTTTGTATGAAATCCTATGAACTAAAATTTCGCTTCTCAAATACAGCAGCTATTTTCATCTCTCATCAATCTACTGGTCAAAAGTATGTCTTATATTTTTAGAAAATCAAATTGCTGGCTGAGAATTGGTAATTTTTACGTTTCTATTAGTAAGAATTTGAGAAAATGTATGGTTGACCAGGTCAATATGGGTAGAATTAAGCTGATTTTTTTTGAAATGTCATAAAATTCAGGGCTGAATTTTTTAATAAATGAGACATTTTGTAAAGTATTTCAAGTTTTAATAAAAGAAAATAAACAACAAAGGAACTTTACAAAATACTGATTTAAAATATAGCTCTGCATCATTTTTTCTTTTTCAACAAATAATTGGATTTAATAAACAAGAAATACAGAGATCCTCCTGCTTATTTTTCAAAACTCTCATACATAAATGTATATAATGAATTTTAGTTGTTTTTACCATTTATTCTGTTCTTTTCTTCTTCACAAGTCCTTCTCCTATTTAAATTGATATAAAGTTTTTTTAATTTATTTTGAGTAGTGAATATAATAAAGGTACCACATGAAAGACACTCAGAAATTAGGACTGTTTAGGTAAAGTTGAATAAAATTGCAAGCAACTGTAGGTTGGATGTAAGAAATGCCACTGCACAGTTTGGCATGCAGCCACCCCACTCTCAAGGGACTGAGAAAGAAGCACCTGTGAGGAAGCCGCCTGTCTGTGACACTCAGTCACCCCTGTTACTATGGGGGAGAAGCCTGAAGACACAGACTAGACTTCACTGTTCTCCTTCATCTAAAGTACCAGTTAGGTAGAACCCAGTCGATAACCTGGAAGTTAAATGTTGTCTTCTCAATATAATTTATGGAGGGCAGAATCCATAACCATCAGCAAACTAGAAAAATGTGGAGTGGGCGTCATAAAGGTGAAAGAGATTCTAAACAATACTGTCCCTGACATTGTGAGGAAAGAAAAATTGAGAGGCAAAGAGCTAAGTCTTTTCAGGAAAAGGAGGCCCCAACAGATCTGATCCATAAAGTTCTTTCTCTTGGGAAGAATAAAGAGCTTTGTAGGCACCAGGTTTAGAAATGGAGAAGTGAAATAATTTGCACTATATCTATAGATCAAATTGAGCTTTTGTCAACTAGCCAAAGACTTGTAGCATAAATTATGTAATATATATTTATAGTATAATTTATAATATATGTAATTTATAAATATATATTATATAATTTTTTATATATTTACATATAAAAATAAACCTAGCACATGTCATCCATAAGTAATATCATTATTATTTTCTTTCAGAACTGTACCTCCCAATTTAAAGTCACTAAGCATGGGTGTGACTTATACAACTTTGAGATTATTTGGTATGTATTGTCAGATATGTTTAGTGTATCTAATTGTTCATATTTATATATAAAACTTGATTATGTATATTTAAAATTACAAGTAAATAATAATGTAAAATAACACAAAAGAAATGAATAGGAGATTGATTTGAAAACTTTAGGTGCCAATTACGTACAGAGAGAAAATATGTGAAATAAAAGCCACCCTGTTAAACAAAATATACATTAATTACATTGTATCATCTGGAGCCATGCATTTGGAATGGAAGTATCTTCATCATCTCATACAAGTGACTGTGAGAGATCATACAAAACATCCACATACTCACAGTGATTTCCTGTTTCTTGTATGCTTGTGAAGTCCCTAAATGGAATAAGTTTTTTAAAAATGTTTTCATCACCAATGATTCTTAATGTGATGTTTCTATGGATTTAATTACTACGAGAACAAATTGCATTTTCTGGGGCTTCCAATGCCATTTCAAATCCATGATGGCATTCATTAACTTGCTTGATCTTTTACAGGCCTGTGAAAGTAGTAACAGCTGTTATGAGTTCATGTTTACAACAGCTATGTTATGTGCAGAGGACAGTATTTTACCACTCTCCTTTCCATTCTCTGGCTCGTACATTCCTTCAGTCCCCTCTTCTATGATGTTCCGTGAGTCTTTGAAAAGAAGAGGGTCATAGAGATGTCACATATAGGCTGAGCACTGACAGTCAAATATTTTTAGCACTTTGAATAGTAACAGGTCTGTGTTAACACCTGCTGCAATAGGAAGCTTCTCTGATGCAGATCAGAAGCCACACAAATCTATGGACATAAATGGTATTTAGAATGCAATTTTCCAACATGATCATTTAGAAACACAACATCAATATTTTCTTTTCTAGGTCATACAACATTTGTATGCATGCAGGGATCAGGATATTCATTGGCAAGGTTAAGAGTCAAACAATAAAGAGTATTACAGAATTTTAAATAATGTGTTTAGAGGATCGTGTGTGTGTGTGTGTGTGTGTGTGTGTGTGTGTGTGTGTGCGCGTGTGTGTGTGTGTGTGTTTTAAGAATAAATCATTCTAATCCTAGTCAATAGTGTTTTATGAAGAACTTATAATCATTGACTGTTTTATAGGATCCATCCCTGGACCACTACTTTTTCGATTATCAGCAAGTAATTCTTGTATTTACTGGGACATTAATAAATGTGGAGTTAGAGGACGTTGTTGGATCTATAATAAGTCAAAAATGGCCTACATACTGTTGGGATTATGTAAGTGATGGGAATCATATGAATTTAAATAAATAAAATTGATTTTTAGAATTTGCAATTGTTTATAACAAGGAATTAATTAACCATGGGTAAATACTTTCATAATTAAAGGCTTATACAATTGCGTAGGAAGTATTTTCTAAACCTACACTACAGAATTTATGTAAATGTTTGTTTTGTTAAGTGGACTACAGTTCTGCACTATTTAAGAAGGAATGATTAGTATAATTTCAGTTAGTTAACTAATTTTGTCTGTACATTTATATAGACAAATTGATTTCCCTTATAAATATTTCAGCTTTATAGTATTAATTAATATTAATATTATCTAATTTATTATTAATTATTGTTAATACTAACTAATATTAGTATTATCTAGTATTATAAGTATTAGATAAATTTGAATAAAAATATAATGGTAAATAGCATCTTCAATATACTGTTATCTCTGTGAAGACTAAACTTGATAATTTCTCTGCTGTGGAACAATCTTTGTACACTGTAAATATGTATTACTCTCATTGGTTAATAAAAGTGCTAACTGGCCAATAGCTGGACAAAGAGAGGTTAGGTAGGACTTGCAGACCAAAAGAGAGTGGGAAAAAGAAGAGGGAGGAGTCTCAGGAGTTCTGAGGAGACAGGGAGAGAATCAAGGAACTTAATTTGTTAAAAAAAAAAAAAACCGGTACCACTGCTTGACAGAGCATAGATAAGAAATATGAGTTAATTTAAAGTGTACAAGCTAGTTAGTAACAAGTCTGAGCCTTCGGCTGAGCATTTATAATTAATAATAAGTCTCTGTGTGGTTCTTTGAGAATCGGCTGGCATGACAGAAAAATCCCCCTACATTTCTCCTTTTTTTGGTAATACTAAACATATATTATGTCATTTTTTTAGTTACTGAAATTCTCACATTATTACTAACTTTATTTCTTCCAAACGTATATTTCTACATGTCATTTCCTTGGGCAAGGGGTTGGTATTTGCTAAACACAAAGCAGAAAGAGTGATCAAGATGCAGGACAAAGATCTTAGCTCTCAAGCCTTACCCCTGGCCAGTGAACCAGTGATATACTTTCCATTGAGGCTATTCCATCCCCACTCCCAAACAGTGCCAACAACCATGAACCAAGTCTTCATATCCCTGAGCCTGTGGGGACATTCTCATCCAAACTACCATATTCTACTCCCTGACTCTCAGAAGCTCATGGCTGTATCATCAAGTAAAATACATTAGTCTCAACACTGTTTAAAGGACCAAAATCCCTTTGGGGATTCAAGGAAATCCCTTAAATGTAACCCTACATGAAGTCAAAAGGCCAATTACATACTTCCAGTATTTAAAGGTACATTGTACACATTACCTTTCCAAAGTGGGAAAATGAGGACACACTGAGGAAATAACAGCCTAAAGCATGATCAAAACTCAGGAGTGAACATATCTAATCCTGTAGGTCCAGGCCAAGTGTCAAGGGTTTTTAGATGGCTCTACCACTCCAGTTTTGCAATATACTGTCCCACTTCCTGTTTGCTGAGGTCTCTGGTAGATATTTCAGTGCTTTGGCATCTCTAAAATCTTGTGGTCTCCACTGCCACCTAGGATTCACTTTCACAGCTTCATACAATGGTCTCTTGTGTCCTCTTGGCTTCTCAGAGCCTTCCTCTTGAAGAGACTGCTCTGTCTAGTGTTTGCTGGCCTCAGCAGTTGACTGCAACTCTGAAGGAGGAATTTACAACTGTGCCTCTCACTTTTGCATCTTTCACACTCCTACAGTACCTTGTGAGCAAAGTTGTCAGATTTGTCTTCTAGCTTGGCGTGGACCCTCACACCCAGGAGCCACATTTGTAGTAGGTTTTCTAAGCTTTCTCAGAGCAGAAAACCGTCAGGCTCTCCTTTACAAATTGGAAGGTTATCTGGGTACCCTTTGTGCCTTTTCCTTTGTTCCAGTGCAGAGGTCTCTTCTTACTAGTGCTGATCTCCTTGACAATCACAGCCTCCCTTCCCGCACTTGCCTTGACTGCAACACTGAACTTCCTAGTATTCCTTTTCTCTCCAAACTGTACATTTTTATTTCATCTCCCTCACTTCTTCTTATTTGTTGAAAACCTACATAAGAGATGTCATTAACATCAAGCCGTGGGTTCAATGATCTATTGTCTTGAAATTTCTTCTGTCAATAAAATTAGTTCACAATTTTTTAATTTGACTTCAGTCAAGTTCTTGGAACATAGGCAGAAGGTAGACAAATTCTTTATCAAAACATCACAAGAATGGCTGCTAGACTAGTTGTCTTTACTTCCCTCTAAATATTTCTGAACTGTGCTTCCACAGTCCACATTTCTCTCAGCAGTATTGTTTTCCAGGATCCTACTTGAACAACTCATTAAGTTCTGCTTACAGAATTCAATTGCTTTTCTATTCCACAATTCTAAAGTTTTTCACATTTTTTTCCAAAAACCAACACAGTCAAGACCTTCATAGCAATAGCCCACTCTCTGGTACCAAATTAGTTACTTTTCTATTGCTGTGATAAGTTACAGTGACTAAAAGTGACTTATGGAAGAGTTTATTTTGATATATGGTTCCAGAGTGATGAGTCAATCACAGTGGGAAGGCATGGGAGCAAGTGGCAGATATGATAGCAGGAGCAGGAAGCTAAGAGATCGCATCTTCAACTATAAATATGAAGCAGCAAGAGTAAACTAAAGTTGGGGTAAGGCTGTGAATTCCCAAAGCCTAACCCCAATAAAATGTTTCCTCTAGCAAAGCCACCTCCCCTAACAGGGCCATCTGCTGGGGACCAGTGTTCAAATACCTGAGCCTACGGGAGAAATTCTCATTCAATCCACCATAATAGATTCCTTTGAAAAGCAAGGGTGGGGGAACAAAGGTAGAAGGGCCTGGTAAGGTGGAGTGGGTTTGGCAAGAGTTAGGAGAATGGGTGGGGGATGAATATGTCAAATGTAATGTGTGAAAATCTGAAAGAATTAATTTTAAAAATTACACTTGAAAGGACCTTAATGGCTTACTTTTAAAAATGTATATACGTTTCACATAGGGATAATGTGTGCTAGGAAAGTAGAGCACCTGTGGCTAAATCCAAAGACTGCATGACACAACGGAAATCCATTCTTTTAATGAAGCTGAGGAAACTGTCAGAGTGGAGCATTGGGGCCTCAACCATGGCTCTGATGCCACATCACCAACTATGGCCTGAAAATACTAAAGGGAGATGATAGAAAAAGCCTAATTCATAAATTTTAAATTACAGGGCATTTTGAATGGCATGAGGAAATATGCAACTCTCTTTTGTTCCGTCCAGAATGTAAAATCATCACATCATCCAAGCGCCTTATGTATCTGCTAACCAGTCAGCAACCATCTTGGCTTTAGTGTCCACAGCTGTGGTACCCCAGGACTTGTGTGCACGTGGCCTTTATATACATAGTAACTGCCCCCAAAGCATGAGAGAAGTGATGCCTGTATATGATGGAGAAGAATCACTGAGTGTTTCTTTTCAATGAAAGGAGAATAAGCTTCCGTGCTTCATTAGAAAACTTATCAGATCAAATTTCTAAGATCAACTCCTAGAACTTCTTTACCCATGAAACTCTAAAAGAAGGAAAAAGAAAGCCATGCTAATTTAGATATTTTGCCTAAAAGTTCAAAAATGATGGACTCAGCACAAGATGAATGCTTAAATTTGAAAAAGTATCTGTGGGTAAAAGACATGGATACAAAGTGTGTTTTAATTTAATGAGTAGCATATTGAACCAAAGTAATGTTGTCTGTGTGTTGTTTGTGTGAGTCTGTGCAGTTTGGTACTGTGTAGTTTCGTGTACCCACTGCAGAACCTTGGAATATATTCCCACATGAGGAAGGGATAAAAGGTTACTGTAGAGACAGACAACAGAAGACAGTCAGGAAACAGGATATGAACAAAAGACAACCTCAGAAGAAATAAAAATCATCGGAACTAATTAAAAACTCAAAGCTAACAAAGGTAACCTAGTCAGTCTATCAATATCCAGCAATTGATGAATGGTCATTACATACCAAAGATAATATTCTGCCCTAAAAACGAAGAAAAACTCATCTCTTTGACAATATGGATAAACCAGACAGATATCATGTATGTTATTATTCCATGTTGATTGCTATAAAAGAAAAACAGTTGAAACTTGGTGTTTCATAACTAAAAGAAGTTTATTTAGTCCACAGTTTGGGAGCTTCAAATTACACATAGGATTACCATTTGTAAGGGCCTTTTGGCTGCATCAGATCATGGTAATTGACCTAATGTCTGGAAACCTGTGTGTTAGAGAGCTATCACATTAAGAGACAGGAAGCTAGAAAATCCAGAGCTTAGGCTCAGTGCTATCATGTGAAGTAATCAAGGTCAATTACTTATAATATTCATATCCCTAGTGTTCTCTATGAGTCTTCTACTGTGCCCTTCTTCTTACAAGAGTCATCACCATGATTTTAGTATGATAGGGTCAAGCTTCCAACACATGAACATCCAGTCTGCAGCAATCCATCCCTGGCCTCTGAGACCCATGACCTCCTAATGTAAAATATAGTAATTCTGTCCTCATAGTGGCAAGGCCCCTTCAGCATCCCTGCAAAGTTCAAAATCACAGGTTCATCTGAGAATTGTGGAAAGCACTTTCAGATATGAGCTGTTGTTAAAAGAAAAAATAATGTCTACAAAGTAGAAGTGTGACAAGCACAGTGTAGGCATATTTAGTCCAAAGGGAGATGACAGGAGGTGGAGAAGAGTACTGAGACCATAATGAAGAGTGAAATCTGTCACAGCAGATACTGAATCTTAAAACTCCAAACCTGATCTCCATGAACACTGTGGCGAAGAGTGGTCCCCTCAGGCAGCCTTCGCCTGTGATTTTGAAGATCTTGCAGGACCCACAGTTTCTCTTTTGATCTGCCTTTGCATTCTGCTTACAACTTTCTCTGATGCTGCTTAGTATTGCTAAGTGTCCTGGCTGTCTATTGTCTACTCCAGAGGTCCACCTCCAAAGCTAAACTTGGCATTGCCCTATTGGGCCTGTTCTATGTGGGCTCCAACCTTGCCCAGATTTTGAGCTGGTCTCCCTGACTTTCTTTAGAGAATTTGGTTGAAGCTGTCAGGATCCCAATACACTTGCCATTTTGCTCCTCTGGACAACTAGTTCCACTTTGTAAGATCTGCTTCCAACATGAGCATTGGTACTTAAGTCTGAGCCAAGGCTACTTAGTGGTACTTAGTGGTACTACTTAGTGGTACTTGGAAGCAAGGAGGGAAAGTTCCGCTAAGTAGCAAGCCTGTTCCGAGTCACAAAGCAGAGCCATTGAAGAATCGAAGGGGCAGACTTCTGGTGCCAAGGGCATTTTCAAAGGGTTCTGAAATGTTCTGAAGGCCTGTTTTCATTGTTTGGATGCACAATGATCCACTCCCGTTTAGTCACACTAATCTCATTAGCAAGTGCTTACTGGGCCACACTTATATTTTCTCCTTCCAAACATTTGGTCTTGCTCTTTCCTGACCAGGCTATGAACTCACCAAGTCTTTTCATTGTGTTTCCTTTTGTTCAACTGTGATTCTGAAAAAAAACAACCAGTGTTTAGTCCTACAGTTTGGTTGTTTCAACTTCTGCCCTCTCAGAATTAAGCATGTGTCTTGGTATTTCTCTGCACTCTTTGTTCTACGCAATCATTCCATTTCAGTGTTTGTAAGACTACAACAGAATACTCCAGTCACAGGTTCCTTTGGGATAAGTGTGGTTTTGCACCTCTTGATAACATCTGCTATGGAAAATGTACTCAAAGCAGACTCCATGCCACTATCATGATGTTTTCCCCCACTTTGGATGTTAATTTTTTATTTCTTTAAACATAGAAAATTTTAGTGTGTTGTCTGAATTTTTTCTATTGCTGTCAGATGAGTTTCTTACTAACACTACACTCTTCGAGGAAGCACAACCAAATGCATTTTTCATAATTTCTCATTCTCTCAAACTCTGTGCTTTCAAAAGAACATTACAGACATTCATTGCTTATAATTTTCATTGTACAATTACAACTGTATCACAGGTAACTATATCTTTGAGGTAATATCCCTTAAAATATATGAAATATTTGATAAGTGGAAAACACTCATTCATGTTTCTTGTCTTGTGATATAGCTGTGTTAGATGACTGGTATTGTTTTGCTACAACATTTTGACTCTAATTTAGAAGGGCTTTTTGTTTGTGAATTTTGATTATTTTTATGTAACACTTGTAATTTTCAGAAATTTGAAACTATAAAAACAATTGTATTTTCTATAAATTAATGTTTATGTGTAGAAAGTGATCAATATTTCAAACACTAAAGCTGCTTAAAGTTTTAAGACAGATTGACAGATAAATTGACAGATAAATTTGAAAAGTATAATTCATTTATGTGTTTTCAAATCAATATAGTTCATAAAATGATAAAACATTGCCTCTTAAAGGTTATCGGATGAATATGAGAAATTTTGCAAGTATTTTAAAATATTTAATTTAACATAACTTTCTAATATTAACTTTATTTTATAATTGGGAATTAACTAATACTTTCAGCAATAAAGTACATCTTTTCTTCAGGTAAGTGGCATTCTTTTAAAAACTTTTGTTAAAAATACAGTTACCTTACAAGTACTAACTTTTTTAAATTCAGGTACTGCTTGCAAATTGGCCACAACCTTCCTTGTTTTTTCTGCACTTCTTAAATATGATGCCATAGTAGCTGAAAATGCTGACAATATGGCTGAAAATAAAACAAAAGAAACTAAGAAAAGAAAAAATTATTTCTGATTTCTTCATTGGTAAGAATTTTATATTTTCCATTTGTCAATGGAATATCATATTGATAACTTTTAAAACAATAATAGTGATATACTTACATTTTAACATATGCTTTATATGATTTCTACAAGTTTTATTATGAGCATAAAAATATAGTCTGTTTTAAGATTGCTGAAGATATTTTGAAACATACACTTAATACATTTTTTTACTCATAAAAAATTTCGGGTACATGCCTTTAACCCCAGCACAGGTGGCAGAAGCAGGCAAATCTCTGAGTTCCAGGCCAGCCTGGTCTACAGAGTAAGTTCCAGGACAGCCAGTGCTACACAAAGAAACTGTTTCCAAAAAGCAGAAAAAACAAAAAACAAAGTATGCTGACTCAAAGTTAGACATACATACACACACAAAATTGCATTGTATGATTCGAATTATGTAAAATATCTAAAAATTTATAGCAAAAAAAGGGGGAGAAGACATTTAAAAGCACTGGCTGCTCTTCCAGAAGTCCTGAGTTCAACTCTTAGCAACCACATCTTACAACCGTCTGTAATGGGATCTGATGCCCTCTTCTGGCATGTAGGAGTACAAGCAGATAGAGCAGTCATACACATAAAATAAATAAATCTTAAAAATATAGGTCTTTTTTTCTGTTTATTTAAAGCAGAGTCTTTTCTTATACAATATATTAGGATTACAGTTTCTCCTCCAGCTAACTCTTCCAGATTCTCCCCACCTCCCTTCCAGACCAGTTGCACTCTTTTTCTGTCTGTCATTAGAAAAGAATAGGCTTCTAGCAGGTAACTACCAAACATGACAAAACAAAATATTAAAAGATAAAACAAAGACCATCACTTCGGGTTGGACAAGGCAGCCCAACAGAAGGAAAAGAGACCCAGAGCAGGCACAAGAATCAGAGACCTGTTTCTTCAAATACTCAGGAGTCCCATAAAAACAATAAGCTGAAAGTTATAATGCATAAGCAGAGGACCTGGTGCAGATTCATGTAGGCCCTGTGCTTGCTGCTTCAGTCTCTGGGAGGTCATATTAATTAGCCTTACCAGTTGCTTCAAAGAGCCTTGTTCTCTTAATGTCTTCCATCCCCTCTGGATCTTACATTCTTTCCTCCTCCTCCTCTTCTGCCAGTTTTCCTGAGCTCTGAGGAAAGGGATGTGATGGAGACATCACATTTAAAGCTGTATGTTCCAAGAACTCTTTCTCTGCATAATGTCTGGCTGTGGGTCTGAGCATCTGTTGCTGTCCTCTGCATGAGGGAGCTTCTCTGATGATGGCTGCATAAGGCACTGATCTTTGAGTATAGCAGAATATTTTAAGGGGTCATTTTACTGAATTCCTTTTAGAGCAGTAGTGCTTGGTTTTATCCTAGGTCTCTGGGCTATCTAGTGTCTGGTTCTTGGTCACCTAAGCAGTGTTAGGTGAGTTCTGGCTTATGGAGTGGGCCTTAAGTCAAATCAATCACACATTTGTTGGCTACTCCCACGAGTTCTGTGCCATCAGTTCCCTCGCATATCTTGCATGCAGGACATATTGTGAGTCAAAGGTTTTGTGGCTTGGTTGGTGTTTAAATTTCTTTTTTGGTAGCCTGCAGAGTACTTTCCCACACCCAAGAGAGTAGGATGTAGGTGCTACATGTAGGCACCTGCTGGACTTCTCCGTGTTCAATGAGTGATGTGGGTATTGTTGTCAGCAATGGAGCCCTGCTGTCAGTTTGTTAAGAGAGACCCATTCTCTTAGCAGCAGCCTGGGTTGTTTGGGGATTTCCATTAGCCCTCTTCAGTCCACAACTCAATCAGATGCAGCACAGTCCTGCTACTGGAAGCCTTATTTGAGACGAGATGTTCTTTTGTACTCGTCTCCCCCATTATTAGGGGACCTCATTTGGATTACCTTCATATATGCTAGGGAGTTTTGATCGCCATAGGTTTCCATACCATCCCTCAAATGCCCATCAGTTCCAGCTGTCTCTCCTCACATTATCTCCTTTAGCCAGATCTCTTCTCCCACTTCCTGCTTGATCCTCCCTTTCCCATCCCTACTCACCTCCAGTCCACCCATAAAATCTACTCTGTTTTCCTCTTCCAGGGAGACCCATGTGTTCCCCCCTTTCCTTTCCTCTATGTATAAATTCTCTCTGGCTCTATGGATTGTAGGTTGATTATCATTTATTTAATGGTTAATATCCACATACAAGTGAATACATACCATGTTTACCTTTCTGGGTCCAAGTTACTTCACTCGGGATTATTTTTATACTATCCATTTGCCTGAAAATTTAATGATGTCATTTTTTTCAACAGCTGATTAATACTCCATTGTGTACATGTAATACATTTCTTTTTCCATTCTTTTATTGAAGACCATCTAGGTTGTTTCCAGTTTCTGGCTATTATGAATAAAGCAGCAGTTAACCTGGTTGAGGAAATGTCTTTGTGGTAGGATGAAGTGTCCTTTGGGCATATATGCCCAAAAGTGGTATAGCTGAATCTTGAAGTAGATCGATTCTTATCTTTCTGAGTGACCACCATATGGATTTCCATAGTGGCTGTACAAGTTTGCACTCCCACCAGAAATGAAGGAGTGTTCCCCTTATTTCACATCCTCAAGAGCATGTGCTGTCAGCCATTCTGACAGGTGTAAGATGGAATCTCAGAGTTGTATTGATTTGCATTTTTCCTGATGGCTAAGGATGTTGAACATTTCTTTTAAGTATTTCTCAGCCATCTGAGTTTCCCCTATTAAGAATTCTCTGTTTAGATCTGTACCTCATTTTTAATTATATTATTTAGGGTTTTGATACTTAGTTTCTTGAGTTCTTTATATATTTTGATATTACTCCTCCATTGGATGTGGAGTTGGTAAAAAAGAAAAAATCCATTATTTAGGATGATGCATCGTCCAAATGAAGGTGTCCTGTGCCTTACAGAAATTTTTCAGTTTCATGAGGTCCCATTTATTAATTGTGATCTTAGTGCCTGAGCTACGTGTCTTCTGTTCAGGAAGTTATCTCCTGTGTCAGTGTGTTGAAGGCCTTTCCCCTCTCTTTCTTTTCTGTCAGGTTCAGTGTATCTGGCCTTAAGTTGAAGTCTTTGATCCATTTGGAGTTTTTATGTGCAGGGTAATAAGTATCTACTTATGGATCTACTTTCATTTTCTACATGTAGACATCCAGTTTGAACAGCACTATTCATTGAAAATGCTGTGTTTTTTCCAGTTGTATTTCTGGCTTCTTTATCAAAAATCAGGTATAGATGGGGTGATTTATGTCTGGGACTTCAGTTAGATTCCATTAATCAATATGTCTGTTTTTATGCCAATACCATGTGATTTTTATTACTATAGCTCTGGAGTACAACTTGATATTGGAAATGGAGAAGTCTCCAGCAGTTCTTTATCATTCAGAATTGTTTCAGCTATCCTGAGTTTTTTGTTTTCCATATGAAGCTGAGAATTCTTCACAAGTTCTGTGAAGAATTGTTTTGGAATTTTGATGGAGATTGCATTGAATCCATAGATTGCTTTTGGTAGGAAGGCCATTTTAATGATGTTAATCCTACCAATATATGATCATGGGAGATCTTTTCATCTTCTCATATCTCCTTCAAATTCTTTCTTTAAAAACCTGAAGTTTTTAATCTTATGACTCTGTCATTTGTTTAATTAAAGTTACCCAAAGATATTTTATATTATGTGAGGCTATTGTGAAAGGTGTTATTTCCCTGATTTCTTTCTCAGTTTATTTATCATTGGTATATAGAAGAGCTACTGGTTTTTTTTTTTTTTTTTTTTCAGTTAATCTTGTATCCAGCCACTTTACTGTAGGTGTTTATCAGCTTTAGGAAATCCCTGGTGGAATTTTTAGGGTCACATATGTATACTAGCATGACTTCTGCAAATAATGATGCTTTCACTTCTGCCTTTCCAATTTGTATTCTTTGATCTCCTTCCATTGTCTTATTGCTTGAGCTAAGACTTCAGTTACTATATTAAATATGTATGGGGGAAGTGAACAACCTTCACATGTTCCTGATTTTAGTATATTTGCTTTAAGTTTCTCTCCATTTAATTTCCCTTTATTGTCTTCAGTTATGTCCCTTGTATCTCTATTCTTTCCATGATTTTTAATGTAAAGGGGTATTGGATTTTGTCAAAGGCCTTTTCCACATTTAATGAGATGATCATGAGTTTTTTTTTTCTTTCAGTTTGTTTATATGGTGGATTACATTTATTTATTTTTGTACATTGAACTACTCCTGTATCTCAGGGAAGAAGCCTATTTGACCATGGTGGATGATCTTTCTGTTGTGTTCCTAGATTTGGTTTGCAAGTATTGTGTTGAATATTTTTGCATCTATGTCCATAAGGGAAACTGCTCTATAATTATTTCTTTTTTGAATCTTTATGTGTCTGCTGTTGTGTCTCCGGTCTTTTTTCTTTCATTAATTTGGATATCCTCTTTTGTCTTTTTAATTCGTTTCAATGAGGGTTTGTCTATTTGTTCATTTTTTTTTTCAAAGAACCAACCCACAGCTTCATTGATTTGTCTTGTTCTCTTTGTTTCCATTTTATTTATTTCAGCCCTGAGTTTGATTATTTATTGCCATCTATTCCTCTTGGTTGTGATTACATCTTTTTTTTTCTAGAGCTTTCAGGTGTTGTTTTAAGTTGCTAGTATAAGATCTCTCCAGTTTTTTTTTGTTTGTTTGTTTGTTTTTTTAAGTAGGTGCTTGGTGCTGTGAATTTACTTCTTAGAAGCACTTCCATTGTGTCTCATTAGTCTGGGAATACTGTGTATTCATTTTCATTGTGTAGTGGTTTGAAAGAATATGGCCCCCATAGGGAGTGACGCTATGAGGAAGTGTGGTCTTGTTCGAGGAAGTGTTTCACTATGGGCCTGAGCTTTGAGGTCATACAAGCTCAAGCCAGGTTTCAACACTTAGTCTTCCCTTGTGCTGCCTTCAGACCAAGATGTAGAACTCTCAGCTCCTTCTCCAGAACCATGTCTGCCTGCATGCTGCCATGTTTCCCACCATGACAGTAATGGACTAAACCTCTGAAACTGTAAGTCAGCCCCAATGAAATGCCCCACAGCAATAGAAATCCTAACTAAGACACACCGAATTATAGAAAGTCTTCAATTCCTTTCTTAGTTCAGTCTTGGCCCATTTTTTTTTCCATAGAAAGTCATTCAGTTTCCAGGGTTTGATAACTTTCTGTTGTCGATATCCAGTTTTAATCCATGGTGGTATGAGAGGATGTAGGGAGTTATTTCAATTTTCTTGTATCTGGTGAGACTTGCTTTGTGTCCAAGTAGGTGGCAAATTTTGGAGAGAGTTCCATCAGGAGCAGAGAAGAAGGTATATTCCTTTGGTTTGGGGTGAAATGTTATATAAATATCTGTTTGGTGCATTTGGTTCATAATTTCTATTTTTATTATTAAGAGATTTTCTATTCATTTTACATACCAACCATAGATTACCCTGTCCTTCCTCCTCCTGCCCCCCAGCATCCCTCCCCAACCCACCCTCCTGTTCCCACCTCCTCCAAGGCAAGGTCTCCCATAGGGAGTCAGCAGAACCTGGTACATTCAGTTGAGGCAGGTCCAAGCCCCTCCACCCTGCACCAAGGCTGTGCAAAGTGTCTTATCATAAGCACTGGGCTCCAAAAAACCAGCTAATGCACGAGGGATGGGTTCTGATCCCACTGCCTGGGGGACCCCTAAACAGTTCAAGCTAAACAACTGTCTCACTTATCCAGAGGGCCTCGTCCAGTACCATGGGGGCTCCTCAGCTATTGGTCCATAGTTCATGGGTTTCTAATGGTTTGGCTAGTTGTCTCTGTACTTTTTCCCATCATGGTCTCAAAGTCTCTTGCTCATAGAATCCCTCCTCTCTCTCATTGATTGGACTCCTGGAGCTCAAATTGGCACATGGCCATAGATCTCTGCATCTGTTTCCATCAGTCACTGGATGAAGGCTCTATGATGACAGGGTATTCAGCCATCTGATCACCAGAGTAGGCCAGTTCAGGCACCCTCTTGACTATTGCCAGTAGTCTAAGGTGGGCTCATCCTTGTGGATTCCTGGGAACTTTCCTAGCACTCTGTTTCTCCCTATTCCCATGATGTCTTCATTTATCACAGTATCTCTTTATTTGCTCTCCTACTCTGTCCCTGTTCCAGATTGAACCTCCCATTCCCCTATGTTCTCATTCCCCATCCATTGCCCTCCATTACCCTCCCCCACTCCCAGTTTGCTCATGTAGATCTCATCTATTTCTCTTTTGCTGGGCAATCCATGTGTCTTTCCTAGTGTCCTCCTTATGAGCTAGCCTCCCTGGAGCTGTGGGTCACAGTCTGGTTATCCTTTGCTTTTCATCTAGTATCCACTTATGAGTGAGTACATACCATGTTTGTCCTTCTGTGTCTGGGTTACCTCACTCAGGATGATACTTTCTAGTTCCATCCATTTGCCTGCAAATTTCATGCTGTCATTGTTTTTCTCTGCTGAGTAGTACTCCATTGTGTATATGTACCACATTTTCTTAATCCATTCTTCAGTTGAGGGGCATCTAGGTTGTTCCCAGGTTCCAGCTATTATGAATAATGCTGCTATGAACATTGTTAAGCATGTGTCCTTGTGGTGTGATTGAGCATTCCTTATGTATATGCCCAAGAGTGGTATAGCTGGGTCTTGAGGAAGACTTATTCCCAATTTTCTGAAAAACCACCATACTGATTTCCAGAGTGGCTGTACAAGTTTTCATTCCTACCAACAGAGTAGGAGTGTTCCCTTTGCTCCACATCCTCTCCAACATAAGCTGTCTTCAGGGTTTTTGATCTTAGCCATTCTGACAGGTGATAGATGGTATCTCAGAGTTGTTTTGATTTGCATTTCCCTGATGACTAAGGATGTTGAGCAATTCCTTAAATGTCTTTCAGCCATTTGAGATTCTTCTTTTGAGAATTCTCTGTTTAGCTCTGTAGCCTATTTTTTAATTGGATTGTTAGGTATTTTGATGTCTAGTTTCTTGAGTTCTTTATACATTCTGGATATCAGCCCTCTGTCAGATGTGGGGTTGGTGAAGATATTTTCCCATTCTGTAGGCTGTCATTTTGTCTTATTGACCATGTCCTTTGCCCTACAAAAGCTTCTCAGTTTCAAGAGGTCCCATTTATTAATTGTTGCTCCCATTGTCTGTGCTACTTTTGTTATATTTAGGAAGTGATCTCCGGTGCCAGTGTGTTCAAGACCACTTCATGCTTTCTCTTCTATCAGATTCAGTGTAACTGGATTTATGTTGAGGTCTTGATCCACTTTGACTTGAGTTTTCTGCATGGTGATAGATGTGGATCTATTTGCAATCTTTTACATGTTAACATCCAGTTATGCCAGCACCATTTGTTGAAGATGCTTTCTTTTTTTCCATTGTACAGTTTTGGCTTCTTTGTCAAAAATCAGGTGTTCATATGTGTGTGGATTAATGTCAGGGTCTTCAATTTGATTCTGTTGGTCCACATGTCAGTTTTTAATGCCAGTACCAAGTTGTTCTTATTACTGTAGCTCTATAGTAGAGCTTGAAGTCAGGGATCGTGATGCTTCCAGAGGTTTCTTTATTGTACAGGATTCTTTTAGCTGTCTTTGGTTTTTTTGTTTTGCCATATGAAGTTACGTATTGTTCTTTCCAAGTCTGTGAAGAATTGTGTTGGGATTTTGATGGGGATTGCATTGAATCTGTAAATTGCTTTTGGTAAGATTGCCATTTTTACTATGTTAATTCTGTCTATCCATGAGCATGGGAGAGCTTTCCATTTTCTGAGATCTTCTTCAATTTCTTTCTTCAGAGACTTAAAGTTCTTATCATACAGGTCTTTCACTTGCTTAATTGGAGTTACCCCAAGGTATTTTATATTATCTGTGGCTATTGTAAAGGGTGGTGTTTCTTTTATTTCTTTCTCAGCCTGGTTATCATTTGTATATAGGAGGGCTACTGATTATTTTGAGTTAATCTTGTATCTTGCCACCTTACTGGAGGAGTTTATCAGCTGTAGGAGTTCCCTGGTAGAATTTTTGGGGTCATTTATGTACACTATCATATTGTCTGCAAATAAAGTTTGACTTCTTCCTTTCCAATTTCTATCCCTTTGATCTCCTTTTGTTGTCTTATTGTTCTAGCTAGAATTTCAAGTACTATATTGAATAAAAATGGGGAGAGTGGACAGCCTTCCTTTGTTCCTGATTTTAGTGGAATCTCTTTGAGTTTCTCTCCATTTAATTTGTTGTTGGCTGTTGGCTTACTGTAAATTGCCTTTATTATGTTTAGGTGTGTTCCTTGTATTCCTGATCTCTCTAGGACCTTTATCATGAAGGGGTGCTGGGTTTTGTCAAAGGTTTTTTTCAGCATCTAATGAAATGATCATGTGTTTTTTTTTTCTTTCAGTTTGTTTATATGGTGTATTACATTGACAGATTTTCATATGTTGAACCATCCTTGCATCCCTGGGATGAAGCCATGGTGGACATTTTTTTTATGTGTTCTTGGATTTAGTTTGCCAAATTTTTTTGAGTATTTTTGCATCAATGTTCATGAGGGAGATTGGTCTGTAATTTTCTTTCTCTGTTGCATCTTTGTGTGGTTTGGGTATCAGGGTAACTGTGGCCTCATAAAAGCGTTTGGTAATGTTCCTTCTGTTTCTATTTTGTGGAACAATTTGAAGAGTATTGGAAGTAGCTCTTCTTTGAAAATCTGGTAGAATTCTGCACTGACACCATCTGGACTTGGGCTTTTTTTGGTTGGGAAATTTTTAATGACTGTTTTTAATTCCTTAGGGGTTATTGGTCTACTTAAGTAGTTTATCTGGTCTTGATTTAATTTTGGTATGCAGCATCTATCCAGAAAAAAAATGTCCATTTCTTTCAGATTTCCAATTTTGTGAAGTACAGGTTTTTGAAGTATGACCCGATAATTCTCTGGATTTCCTCATTGTCTGTTGTTACATCTCCCTTTTCATTTCTGATTTTGTTGATTTAGATGCTCTCTCTCTGCCTTTCAGTTAATTTAGATAAGGGTTTGTCTATCTTACTGATTTTTTCAAATAACCAACTCTTTTGTTTTATTGATTTTTTTATTGTTCTCTTTGTTTTTATTTCATTGACTTTAGCCCTCAATTTGATTATTTCCTGGCATCGATTCTTCCTGGGTAAGTTTGCTTCTTTTTGTTCTAGAGCTTTCAGGTGTGCTGTTAAGTCACTAGTGTGAGATTTCTCCATCTTCTTTATGTGGGTATTTAGTGCTATGAATTTTCATCTTAGCAATGCTTTCATAGTGTCCCGTAAGTTTGGGTATTTTGTACTTTCATTTTCATTGAATTCTAGGAAATCTTTAATTTCTTTCTTTATTTCTTCCTTGACCTATTGGTGACTCATTTCGGCATTGTTCAGTTTCCATGAGAT
Source organism: Peromyscus californicus insignis (assembly GCF_007827085.1). NCBI lineage: Eukaryota > Metazoa > Chordata > Mammalia > Rodentia > Cricetidae > Peromyscus > Peromyscus californicus. The sequence goes on from NW_026294514.1 coordinate 52,062,873, forward strand.
TGTAAGCTTTTTGGAATTTTTGTTATTGTTGAAAGCTAACTTTAAGCCATGGAGGTCTGATAAAATACAGGAGTTTATTCCAATTATTTTGTATCTGTTGAGATTTGCTTTGTGACCAAGCATGTGGTCAATTTTAGAGAAGGTTCCATGTGGTGCTAAGGAGAAGGTATATTCTTTTGTTTTGGGTGCAATGTTCTGTAGATATCAATTAAGTCCATTTGTGTCATAACTTCTGTTAGGCCCCTTATTTCTCTGTTAACTTTCTGTCTGGCAGATCTATCCAGTAGTGAGAGTGGGGTGCTGAAATCTCCCACTACTAGTGTGTGGGGTTTAATGTGTGATTTAAGCTTTAGTAATGTTTCTTTTACAAATATGAGTGCCCTTGTATTTGGGGCATAAATGTTCAGAATTGAGACTTCATCTTGGTGGATTTTCCCTGTGATAAGTATGTAATGTTCTTCCCAATCTCTTTTGATTGATTTTAGTCTGAAATCTATTTTATTAGATGTTAGGATAGCTACACCAGCTTACTTCTTAAGTCTATTTGATTAGAAGGTCTTTTTCCAGCCTTTTACTCTGAGGTAGTGTCTGTCTTTAAAGTTGAGGTATGTTTCTTGTATACAGCAGAAGAATGGATCCTGTTTTTGTATGTGTTCTGTCAGCCTTTTTTGTATGCATTCTGTCTTTTTATAGGTGAATTGAGACCATTGATATTAATGGATACTAAGGACCAGTGATTGTTAATTCCTGTTACTTTTTTTGTTGGTAGTGTTGCATGTTTCTCTTCTTTGGTATTCGTTGGTGTGGGATTATCTATTGCTTGTGTTTTCATGGGTGTATCTAACTTCCTTAGGTTGGATTTTTCTTTCTAGTGCTTTCTATAGGGCTGGATTTGTGGAAAGATACTGCTTAAATCTGGTTTCATCATGGAATATTTTGTTTACTCCGTCTATGGCAATTGACAGTTTTGTTGGATATAATAGTCTGGGTTATTATATAGTAATATATATAGTCCATGGTCTCTTAGTGTCTGCATTACATCTGTCCAGGACCTTCTGGCTTTCAGAGTCTCCATTGAGAAGTCAGGTGTTATTCTGATGGGTCTGCCTTTATATGTTACTTGGCCTTTTTCCTTTCCAGCTTGTTTTTTATTATTTTTTTCATTTTTCTTTATTAAGAAATTTTCTACTCACTCCACATGCTATCCACAGACACCCCCTCCTCCCTCCTCCCACCCCCCAGCACTGTTTCCCAAGCCACCCCACATCCCCACATCCCCCAAATCGGGGTCTCCCATGGGGAGTCAGCAAAGCCCAGCACACTGAGCCTAGGCAGGTCCAAGCCCCTTCCCACTGCACCAAGGCTATGCAGTCATGATGGGAGGATGTGCAGAGATGACTGACCACACTAGTGGAAGCCCATGAGCTGTGGACTGGTGGCTGTGGAGACCCTATGGAACTGGACTAGGCCCTCTGGATAAGGAAGATGGTTGTTTGGCTCGAACTGTTTGCGGGGCACCAAGGCAGGAAGATCAGGATCTGTCCCTGGTTTATGGGTAGGCATCTGGAATCCTTTCCAGCTCTTAATATTTTTTTCTTTATTCTGTATGTTTAGTGGTTTGATTATTATGTGGCAAGGGGACTTTTTCTTTTGGATCCAATCTATTTGGTGTTCTGTAAGCTTCTTGTACCTTCATAGGCATTTCCCTTTTTATGTTGTGAAAGTTTTCTTCTATGATTTTGTTGCATTTATTTTCTGTGCCTTTGAGTTGATATTCTTCTCCTTCTATCACTATTATTTTAAGGTTTGGTCTTTTCATGGTGTCCCAAATTTCCTGGACATTTTGTATTATGTTTTTTTGGCTTTTGTGTATTCTTCGACTGATGAATCTATTTTCTCTATTGTGTCTTCAACATCAGAGATTCTCTTTTCCATCTCTTGCATTCTGTTGGTTATGCTTGTATCTGTAGTTCCTATTCGTTTACTCAGATTTTCCATTCCCAGCATTCCCTCAGTTTGTATCTTCTTTATTGACTCTATTTCAGTTTTTAAATCTTGGACTGTTTCATTCACCTGTTTAGTTGCTATTTCTTGGCTTTCTTTAAGAGATTTATTGATTTCTTCCAATTTTTTGTTTGTTTTTTCTTCAAATTCTTTAAGGTAAATTTTCATTTCCTCTTCAAAGGCCTCTGTCATCCTCTTAAAGTCATTTTTAAGGTCCATATCTTCTGCTTCTTCTGTTTTGGGATGTTCAGGTCTTGCTGATGTAGCACCAGTAGGTTCTGATGGTGCCATACTGGTCATTATGGTCATTATGTTGTTGACTGTATTTTTGCACTGGCGTCTACTCATTTCTCCCTCCACTCTGTGCAAGTGGTGTCTGTGTCTGAGGGAGCCTCTTTTGGTCCAATAGATATTCTTGGTCTAACAGGAGCTTTTGGTCTAATCGCGGCTCTTGGTCCGATCGGTGCTGGTGGATTCTGCATCTCAGGGAGCAGATCTTAGTCCTATGGGCACCAGTGGGCTTTGTCTCAGGGAGCAGCTATTCCTAATTGGTGCAGGATGGGACCTGTTTTCTTGGTGAGGGAGTGGGGGAAGAGGCAGCTAGAGGTTCCCTGGGGCTCCAATGGCTTTGGGGGAGGGGCACGGAATATGCCTCTGGGGGGGGGGGCTAGGAACTAGGGACCTGGTCTGCCCAGTTTGGAGATAGGGTCTTACCTGTTGCCAATTAGTGCAGGATGGGCTTATGATTGGTTTTCGCTGGTATCACAGGGAGCTGTTTTCTTGGTGAGGGGGCAGAGAGAGGTTTATGATTTCTTGTAACTCCCATATCTCTCCATTTCATTTTTGTCTAGATGACCATTGTCCATTGGTGAGAGTAGAGTATTGAAGTCTCCCACTATCAGTGTATGAGGGTCAATATGTTATTTAAGTGGTAGTAGTGTTTCATTTACAAACTTGGGTGCCCTTGTGTTTATGGCATAGATGTTAATTGAAATGTCTTCTTGGTGGATTTTTCCTTTGATGAGTATGTGATGTGGTTCTTTATTTCTTTTGTTTGGTTTTGGTTTGAAGTCTATTTTGCTAGCTGTTACATGGCTACATCAGCTTGTTTCTTAGATCCATGTGCTTTGAATATCTTTTACTAACCCTTTAACCTGAGGTAATATCTGTCCTAGAGAGATGAGGTGTGTTTCTTGAACACAGTAGAAAGATATGTCCTGGTTTTGCATCCATTCTGTTAGTCTGTTTGAGACCACCGATATTGAAAGTTATCAATGACCAATGGTTGTTGATTTCTGTTATTTTGTTTCTTCTGGTGGTGTTGGTAGTAGTGGTGTTGGTAGTGGTGTGTGTGTGTGTGTGTGTCTGTCTGTCTGTCTGTCTGTCTGTGTCCCCTCTTTTGATTTTGCTAGTGTGGGATTATTCCCTGTGTTTCTATGTGTGTAGTAAACTTCCTTAGGTTAGAGTTTTCTTTCTAGCACCTTCTGCAGGGTGGGATTTGTACATAGATATTGCTTAAATTTGGCTTTATCATGGAATATCTCTTATTTTCTCCATCTGTGGTGGTTGAAAGTTTTGCTAGGTATAATAATCTGGGCTGGCATCTGTTATCTCTTTTAGTCTAAAGTAATCTGTCTGTGACCTTCTGACTTTTAGAATCTCCAATTGAGAATCCAGGTGTAATTCTAATAGTTCTGCCTTTATGTGTTATTTGGCCTTTTTCTCTTGCAGCTTTTAATATTTTCTTTGTTATCTGTGTTTAGTGTTTTGATTGTTATGTGATCAAGGGTCTTTCTTTTCTGGTCCAATCTATTTGGTCTTTTGTATGCTTCTTGTACTTTTATACTCATTTCTTTCTTTAGGTTAGGAAAATTTTCTTTTATGATCTTATTAAAAATCTCATTTGGGACTTTGAGCTATGAATCATCTTCTTCTATTCCTATTATTGTTAGAATTGGTCTTTTTATGGTATCCCAGATATCCTGGATGTTTTGTGTCAGGCTTCCCTATTAGTTACTAGACATAGGCAATATGGGATTAACTAAGTTTTTTAGAGTCTATTTAAAGAGTTTTACTTTAGTCTAGAGAATTTCACACATGTATATAATAAATTATTATCTACCCTTCATTCCCCACAACTCCTCTCATGTCCTTTTATAATGTACCATTCTCAAGTTCATTTCATGTCATATATATGTATATATGTCTATATGTATATGTATGTATGTGTATATATGTATATATGTATAGGGCCATCTACTTGAGCATGGGACTCAGTCTATTTAAAAAAGTATATTTAAATTTTATACATTTATTACATTTGTGTATGTATATGTGTGTGTGCCTGCCAGTATGTGCCATGGCACGTGTGTGTAGTACAGAGGACAATTTTAGGACTTTGTTCTCTCCTTCTATCATGTAGGACCCAGGGATTGAACTAAGATCATCAATCTTGGTGGAGAGAGCTTTTGCCTGCTGAACAATCTCTCCAGGCCCTAATGTCTATGTTTGTTACTTTTAATTTGGCATATGGATAACTGTCTTTCAATAATCCTGTAAATTAAATTAGTTATTTTCCTGTAGATCATATCATGAAAATTTAAATTAAAATCATATTAAACTCCCAAAATAGAACATTTTAACATTTAAGAGTAAAAATTATATTCATTGATTTGACATAAAGAGATTACTCCAGAAAATTTGTAGTATACATTTTCTGCTGCTTTTTATTTTAGAAGACATAAAATTTAATGTCATCACATATCTCTGTGCTTTATCCTCACCTGAGTTTTATTAACAGTGCCTAATAATCTGAATCAATTGCCTGTTTTTTTTCCTTTGTTCTTCAATTTATAATTAATCACAACTATTTCTTGTAAAGAAACATTTGTACTTGAAAATAAAAATGTATCAATTAATGTGTGGAATTTTTCTCCAATTAAAATGTGCTTCTAAAGAGATTTTAATTTTTCATATATTATAATACAGTATTCCTTTATATTTTCTAAATACTAAATAAAAATGATGTTTTTATAGCAAGAACACATAAGCCAGTTTTCTCTGCTGTTTCTCTGGGAGCAGTCACTAATGTGGCCCTGCATGGAAGGGCGGCTCCATCCATTACTATGGCAGGCAGAGGAGAGTGAGAAGCAGGAAATAATCACTGTACTCACACTCCTTAGATTGAAGATGCAATATGAAAATCTATAAGCTAGTTTTATGTGAAAATTGACTAACTTTTTTTGGCTTAAACCCGCAGGACTGGAGAACCTGTGAGGATCTGAATTCTAAAGATAACACTCTATCCTTTGAAGATTTCATAAGATTTGTGCTGGACTATAATTCAGAAGAAAAAATATAGCAGAAAAGTATCTATGTGGATCTTCATTTTCACAATAAAGAATATTCTTATGAAACATTTTTTATTTATTAAGAAATTTTTATTCATTTTACATAACAACCACAGATCCCCCTCTCATCTCTTCTTCCACTCTCCTCCCCAGTCTTCAACCCAACCCATCCCCTATCCCCTCCTCCAAAAAGATAAGGCCTCCCATGGTGAGTCAGCAAAGCCTGATACATTCAGTTGAGGCAGGACCAAACCCCACCCCCCTGCATCAAGGCTGTGCAAGGTGTCCCACCATAGGTGATGGGCTCCAGAAAGCCAGCTCATTCACCAGGTATAGATTCTGATCCTACTGCCAGGAGCCCCGTAAGCAAACCAAGCTACACAATTGTTTCCCATAAGCAGAGGGCCAAGTCCCGTCCTATAGAGGCTCCACAGCTATTTGTCTAAAGTTCATGAGTTCCCACTAGTTTTCTTTGGTTTTCTCTGTAGATTTCCCCATCGTGCTCTTTTTTTTTTTAAAGTTATTTATTTTGTTTGTGATCACAATAGAATTACATAATTATTCCTCCTCCCCTTTCCTGCATCCAAACCCCCGCATGGACTTATTTGTTCCTTTTCAAATTGAGTTTCTTTTCTTGTTAATTGCTGCTACACACTACACACCACACACACACACGCACATACACACACACACACAAACACACACACACACTTCTAAATCATCTATATAATGTTACTTGTACATATGTTCTCAAGGTTGACCATTTGGCAGTGAATAACCAGTTGGTGTGTGCTTCCGTGGGGAAGACTATTTCTCCCACTTCCCACATTCCTTAGTTGCCTGTAGTTCTTTATGAAGGGCTGAGACCTCATGATCTTTCCACCATCCACACTAACATGTCTATTTTTCTTCCTGTTCAGCTCATGTTTAGGCAGCAATGTTGGTTTACCCCATCGTGATCTTGATGCCCTTTGCTCATACAATGCCTCTTCCCTCTCTTTGACTAGACTCCTGGAGCTCAGCAGGGTGCTTGGCTGTGGATTTCTGCATCTGCTTCCTCTTATAAAACATTTCTAATTGTGTTTTATGGATTAGGAATTTTTTTTCTTACTTTAATTGTGGGGACAGTGTGTGTTCCTGCAATAATTCATGCATGGGTAGTTTTCAGGAGTCAATTTTCTCATACCAGCTTGTAACCGGATGTTTCTCAGTCCTGCCCAGACCTGTAGTCCTGCAGCCATTTATAAAATAATCACTCAGAGGCTTATATTAATTACTAACTGTATGGCCTATGGCTTCAGCTTCTTGCTATCTAGCTCTTTCATCTTAACTCATTCCTATTAATCTATATGTTGCCATGTAGCATGGCATTACCAATCTGCTGGCATCTCCTTGACCCCTCCCTTCTTCTCTCACTGCCTCTTTTGGATTTTCCCTCCTGGCTCCATCCTGCCCTGCCATAGGCCAATACAGCTTTATTGTCCAATGGGAGCCACATGTATTCCCAGCATACAGAAAGACATCCCACAGTACCAGCTTGTGGACTATAGAGGTTGAACTCAGATAGTCAGCTCTACGGACAAGCACCCTTACCCACTAAGCCATTTGGTAGCCGTGGATTAGGATTTTAAAGTGTTATTTTTGTGTCAAATGTAGACTATAGTAAGAATTAATTTTAAATTATTAAATTATAACTTTAAAATATTATTAAACCTAAATATTATTTGAATATTTATATACTGGTAGTTAATGTTAAAAATAATAACATTTGGTTCTTTTTGAATGTATACGTAATATGTGCTAGTGCCATTAAGGACACACTTAATCTTTATTTTCTCTCTTCTCTCTCTTTAATAGAAACAAAAATTATGATAAAAATTATGATTTGAGTTGTAGGGTAAAGACAAAATAGTTTTTTGCTATGGCAGAACATACACTCTAGTTCACAAATTAACTCATAGAGCAATGATAAAGAAGAAGGAAATAGTGTGAATAAAACCTCAGCTTCTTTACTTAAAACCAATTGCACTGCCTTCTAAATAACTCCAGGAAAATATCTCAGTACTGAATAAGAGAGTTCAGAAAATATATGAGGTTTTAAAAAAAGTGGCAGGATGAGGAATGTGTATCTTGCCACCTGAGTATGTGGACCTATATTTGGATCACTATCATCTATGTAAACCAGACATGGCACCCTGCCTCTGTGGTCTGAGCACTCCTATTGTGAGGTGTAAAGTGGAGACAAAAGACTCCCTGGAATCCTGGCACATGCAGTGGTAACAAAGGAGAGACCCTGTCTCAACCAAAGAGGAAGGCAAGGATCAACACTAAGGTTGTCTTTGACATCACATATTTTGCCTGGTAGGTTTTAGACTCATGTACATGGACATGCACACATGAATATGAACACTCATTAGAACACAAACACACACACACACACACACACACACACACACACACACACACATACACATACATGCACATGCACACACATACACACAGATTTTTAAAAAGGAATCATTACACATTCAAAAGTGAAATACAGGTGAAAATTTTCAAGGATTTCTAATTTTAATGAAGCTGGTATCTTTGGAGAGTTTATATTTTGAATGACTTATGACCTTTTTTGTTGGTGTATTTGGCCATTTTCAGTTGTAGATTTGTGAATACAATGCAAAATCATTAAATCTAGTCAAGTGCATCCTTTACCTCAGCTACATCTTCAAAGTGGAAAACAAATAGACTTTCACAGAACTGACTTTGGAATTGACTTAAAACATTGATAAATTCTTATCTCAGCTGACTTACTAAGATATTGTAAATTCACAATAAGGCTCTAGAGTTACATAGGTTTTTTTTTTTAATTGTTTTAGCTATTTACCTCAAAAGCATTTTCTCCATATGTCCATTTATTTCTGTTTCTGCTCTAGTAACATTTTAATTAGTATTATTTTTACACATTTTCCTCCTGGGGGGTTCCCTGAGCCCCAAGGGAAGGGTTTTGTTTTTGGAAACATGCATTTAGAGCTGAGTGTTACTCTCATGCTCTGCACAGTGTCTGGCTATGGGCCCTGTATTTGTTTCCATCTACTACAGGAGGAAGCTTCTTTAATGATGGCTGAGCAAGATGTTGATTTATGTGTATGGGAGAATGGCATTAGGAGTCTTTTATTGCTATATTTTGTTTGTGTTTTTTGTGTGCATGTGTGTGCATCCATGAGCATGTGTGTGTATGTGTGTGTGTGTTTACAACAGCAGTAGTTGACTTTATCCTAAGTCTCTGGGCTATATAATTCTCAGGTTTATTCACCTAAGCAGTGTGTGAGGTTTGTGTTCCAACCTCTTAGAATGGGCCTTCAGTCAAATCAAATATTGATTGTTGCTCCCACAAACTTTGTGCCGCCATTGCCCTAGCATATCTTGCAGATAAGACACCATTGTAGATCAGAGGGTTTGTGGCTAGGTTGGTGTGTACCTTTCACTTTTGGTAGACTGCAGAGTACTTTTCTGTACTAAAGACAGTTAGCACATAGGTACAAAAGAATCACCAGCTCGACTTTTCCATGTGCATTGTGTGGGTGTTGTCTTCAGCTATGGGACCTTGCTGTTCATTTTCAGAGAGCAACTGATAGTCTTGGCAATGGCCTAGATAGTTTGGAGATTCCCATGGGACACTTTGGACAAGAACTCAGTTAGATATAACTGAATCTCAGTACTAGAAGCTTCATTTCGTGAGGAGATATCCAGTTAGAGATCAGTCTCTCTCATTATTTGGTGATTTCATTTAGATACTTTCATAAATGTTTATATTTTAAAAAGCTTCTACTGCGTTAGGTTTCCATACTGTGTCTCAAATGGACTATAATCTTTGCTGTTTCTCCTCATATGCACTGCCTCATCACCCTCTTCCCACCCTCTCTCTCCACTTGATCCTCTCATTCCAGTTCCCACTCCCATCTATCTATAATGATTTCTTTTTCCGAGGAAAAAAGCCCCTAGTGGCTTACTCTATACTAAACCTCTATACTTCTATGGATTGTAGCTTGGTTATCACTGATTAAACAACTAATATCCACATGTAAGTGAATACATACCATATTTGTCTTTCTGAATCTGTGTTACTTTAGGATGATATCTTCTAGTTCTATCCATTTACATAAAAACTTTATGATTTTTTAATGGCTGAGTAATTGTGTAAATGGGGAATTATATTTGTATAAATTTACTCAGCCATTAAAAAAGGCTTTCATTAGCTTCTGTAGGGCAAAAGACATGGTCAATAAGACAAAAAGACAGCCTACAGAATGGGAAAAGACCTTCACCAATCCCATATCTGACAGAGGACTGATCTCCAAAGTATATAAAGAACTCAAGAAACTAGACATCAAAATACTGAACAATCCAATTTAAAAAAATGGGCTAAACAGAGAATTCTCAAAAGAAGAATCTCAAATGGCTGAAAGACATTTAAAGAAATGCTCAACGTCCTTAGTCATCAGAGAAATGCAAATCAAAATGACTCTAAGATACCACCTTACACCTGTCAGAATGGCTATGATCAAAAACACTAATGACAGTCTATGTTGGAGAGGATGTGGAGCAAAGGGAACACTCCTCCATTGGTGGTTGGAGTGCAAACTTGTACAACCACTGTGGAAATCAGTATGGTGGTTTCTCAGAAAATTGGAAATCGATCTACCTTAAGAAACAGCCATACCACTCTTGGGCATATACCCAAGGAATGCTCAATCATACCACAAAGATACATGCTCAACTATGTTCATAGCAGCACTATTCATAATAGCCAGAACCTGGAAACAACCTAGATGCCCCTCAACTGAAGAACGGATTAAGAAAATGTGGTACATATACACAATGGAGTACTACTCAGCAGAGAAAAGCAATGACAGCATGAAATTTGCAGGCAAATGGATGGAACTAGAAAGTATCATCCTGAGTGAGGTAACCCAAACCCAGAAGGACAAACATGGTATATAAATATAGATATAAAGCAAAGAACAATCAGACTGCAACCCACAGAACCAGGGAAGCTACATAGCAGGGTGGACCCTAGGATGACTGTGGCTTATAAGTTTTGGTTTTACTCAATCACTGGGCAAGCCTCAGTGAAATATTTCACTATTAGGATAAGAATTTGTACTGTATCAAGCTGATAATAGAAAAATAAATGAATAAATAAATAAATAAATAAATAAATAAATAAATAAATATATTAATTCCAGCACTCGGGAGGCAGAGCCAGGCAGATCTCTGTGAGTTCGAGGCAAACCTGGTCTACAGAGTGAGATCCAGGACAGGCACCAAAGCTACACAGAGAAACCCTGTCTCGGGAAAAAAAAACAAAAACCAAAAAACAAAAACAAAAAAAGGATTATGATTAAGTCCTGACTAGAATAGTCTGTGAGGCTGCATTGTCTGAGACAGATGCGTTGAAGCTGTTTTTGGATGTTGGATCATCTGGGCCATAGTGTCATCAGAGACCTTTCAGGGGATCTTGGCAGGTCAAATCTGATCCATGTTAACCTGGAACAAATCCATAGCCTCTTGCTTTCTGTGGAAACAAAAGCAGAGCCTCCTTTCCAAAGCAACACATCCTTACATCCAAATTTTGAAGTCAAGATACCTTTAAAATGTACATATTGGTTTAACTGAACAGCCTTTACAATCAAATGTCTTTCTGCAGTAAAAATCCCAAAGACAACACAATCCAGACTCTCTGTGCAATGTCCATCTTTACATGGCTTATTTTTTAAGTTAACTGTACTGTATCTTTAAAGAGTTTATTTTTTAAAACTATTTTTATATAACTGCATATATTCCTTTTTCTCTTCTAAGCCTATGTACATTTTTACATACATTGTAAACTATTCCACCTGAATCTGCCTTATTGTGAACCTACTGCTTTAAACTGCAGCATTACTAGGATTGAAATGGTAGCTGTGGCTGCTGGTTCTGCCCATCTCAGCTTCCCAACATGGCAGAGCTACATTTACTCCCAGCTCTGGGAACCAGGCTGTCCCCTGACTCTGGGAGGTAGTGGGTCTATGCTTCCATCCAGCATCATGAAGCCCAAAAACCTTTTTCTTTTTCTTTTACTTTCTTTCTTTCTTTATTTATTTGTACTAGCAAAAGCTATATCTATCACACATCATAGTGCACAGCTTGGAGACACCTCTGTGTAACATGGCGTAGATCAAGCCCGCACCCCCTGAACCCGCCACAGAGTAGCTCAAGCCCACATGCTGCAGCTGGTCTGAGAGAGACAGCTAGGAAGCTAGCTGCTCTTGGCTCCATTTTAGAACTCTTTTTTAAAGCTTTCTCAGGTTTTAGGTAGAAACTCTTGCCCCACGTATTGGCACCATTTGTAGCTGAAAATTTTCCTGTGCCCACCCGGCTCCCTTGTCCTTGCATTCCCACAGCTGCTCAGACCCAAATGAACACACAGAGGCTTATATTAATTATAAACTATATGGCCTATTGGCTAAGGCTTCTCGCTAGCTAGATCTTACATCTTAAATTAACCCATAATTCTTATTTATGTTTAGCCACGTGGCTTGGTACCTTTTCTCAGTTCTTGAGGAGGAAGGAGAAAGGTAGAACAGAGGACACTGCCAGTGGCCACCATGAGAAGTAAGATGTAAAGATACTGGTAAGCCACAAGCCATAGATTTAAAATAAGTAAGATGTCTCATTTACAGTAGTCCATACTAATTCAGGTTATATTTGGAATAATGGTATTTATATATAGCAGAAAGTTAGCATACTACACAAAAGTCTTTGAGGTGTGAGGATAATATACAAATAAATTTTTCCCCCTTTCCTTATCATTTTGTTTTGTTTTGTTTGTTTGAGACAGGGGTTGTATATCCTGAGACTTTGTAATGTTGACCAGGCTAGATTTCAACTCAAAGAGATCTGCCTGCCTCTACCTATGGAGTACTGGGATTAAAAGCATGTGACTCCACATTCAATCAGATATTCTTTTTTTTTTTTTCAAAAACTTAAAATGCAAGACGTGTTTACAAAATCTCTCTTTTTCAAGGTGCTGTTAACTTAACCCAGAATAGAGTCACCTGGGAAGGGGAACCTCAGTTGAGAAAGGTCTTCCATCAGATTGGTCCCATGAACACATCTGTAGGTAACTTTCTTGATTAATGATTGATGTGGGAGAGCCCAGCCCACTCTACATGGTATCATTCCTCAGCAAGTGGGTTTGAACAAGCTATGAAAAGCAAGCTAGTAAATAGTATTCCTCTGTGGGTTTTGCTTCAGTTCTTCAGCTTCCTGTTCTGAGATCCTACCATGGCTTTTCTAGATGATAGATTATAATTAGTAAGCTGAAATGAACCCTTTCCACCTGCATTTGGTCATAGTATTTATCACAAAAATAGAAAGGCAAACTAAGACACTTAATTTTTGAAGATGTTCTTCAGGAAGGGGTAAATGATTCTGGAAAGATAAACAGGAAGATGAGAAATAATTGAGCTCAATGGAAAAGTGTGGTTCACTGTGAGAAACTTAGCCAACTAAAGAGCAGCAATAGTTATGTACTAATAGTAACAATAATGGTGGATGAAAGCAGTAGTGCTTAGCATTTTATATCACATAAATATAATATTATATGCTCCAGATTATCTTTTCGAAATTAACTTTTCATATTTTTGACAGTTTCACTATAATCACTCCCCACTACCTTATTCCCTTCCCCACAACTAATTAATACCCTCCTTTCATGTTTGCTTGTTTATTTTTGATATAAGCATTTGATTGGCTGTGTGGTCAGGGATTTGGGAAGAGCATGATTGGAAAATTGGTAAGAAAGACATCTGGGAAAGAATTATATGGATAGATCTCTCTAAATGGGTGACAGATGTGAAGATGCTTGTATCCCATCTAAATGCTCATCAAAATGTGACTTCAGCAGAATGGGAGTTCAATAATCAAATAGAGAGGGTGACCCATTCTTTGGACAGTCATTTTCTTTCCCTAGCCATTCCTGTCATTGTCCAATGGGCCCATGAACAAAGTGGCCATGGTGACAGATAGAGAAGTTATGCATGGACTTGATAACATGGACTTCTACTCATCAAGGATGACCTGGATACAACTGCTGCTGAGTGCCAGATTTGCCAACAAAATGACCAAAACTGAGCTCCTGCTATGGCATTATTCCCCAGAGTGACCAACCAGTTACCTGGTGGCAACTTGATTATATTGAACCATTCATTCAAGAAAAGGATAACACTTAAAAAAAAAAAAAACTAGAGTAGATACTTATTTTCGTTATAGATTTGCCTTTCCAGCACATAATGCTTCTACCAAAACTACCATCTATGGTTTTACAGTGTGCTTTATCCATCATGATGATATTCCACACTGTATTATTTATTACTAAGGAATTTACTTTGCAGATAGAGAAGTGTGACAATGGGCCTATGATCATGGAATCCCCAATTCTTACCATGTTTCCCACCATCCTGAAGCAGATGGCCTGATAGAACAATTAAATAGGCCTTTGAAGACACCAAATTGCAGCACCAATTAAGTGACTACATCTTGGTGGATTGGAGCCGGGTGTTCCAAAAGGCAGTATATGCTTTGAATCAGCATCAAACATATGATACAGTTTCTCCCATATTCAGGATTCATAGGTCCCAGAATCAAGAGGTGGAAAAGTGAATGTTTTTATTCACTATCAGGCCTAATAACCCATGAGGAAATTTTTGCTTCCTATTCCAATGATCTTAAGTTGTACTGGCCTGAAAGTTTTGATTCCAGAGGGGAGAGTGTTTCAGCCAGGAGACATAAGAAAAATTCAATTGACCTGTGTCTTAGTTAGGGTTACTGTTGCTATGATGAAACACTGTGGCCAAAGAAATTTGGTGGAGAAAGGGCTTATTGCGCTTAGCTTTCATATCATTGTTCACTACCAAAGGAATTCAGGACAGGAACCTCCTAGAGGCAGGAGCTGATGCAGAGGCAATGGAGGGCTTTTGCTTACTAACTTGCTCCCTCTAGCTTGCTCAGCCTGCTTTCTTTCTTTCTTTTTTTTCTTTCTTTTATTTTACATACCAACCACAGTTTCCCCTCCATCCTTTCCTCCTGTTCCCTTCTCCCACCTCTCTTCTATTTCCCCATCCACTCTTCCTCCCTCTCTATTCAGATGGGGTGATCAGCCTGCTTTCTTATAGAACCCAGGACCAGCATAGCAGTAATGACACAACCCAGAATAGACTGGGCCTTTCCCAGTCAAGCACTAATTAAGAAAATCCTCTACAGGCTCTCCCACCTCTGAGATGACTTTAGTTTGTGTCAAGTTGATATAAAACTATCCAGCACAAACTGGAAGCTCAGACTTGCCTACTTTGATCTTCTGATGCCCTTAAGCCAAAGGATAAGAACGGAATAACAGTGCTAGGAAGGGTGATTGATTACCAAGGGGAAATTAGATTGCTTTTCCACAAAAGAGTCAAAAAAGATTAAATCTGGAGTGCAGGAGACCCTTTAAGGCATCTCTTGGTGTTACCATGTACTGTGATTAAATTCAATAGGAAACTACTACAACCCAATACAGGTAGGATGACAAAGCACATAGATCTTTTAGGAATGAAGGTATGGGTCACTCCTTCAAGAAAAGACATGCTGAGGATGGAGGCAATACAGAATGGGTAGTAGAGGAAGGAAGTTATAAACACCAGCTGGCCATAGTTGAAGAAACAAGGACTACAATAGACATGAGTGTTTCCGTTGTATTTTGTTAAAAATGTGTTGGTGCACACAATCTTCTTCTTTTTCCTTAATATCTTGAACATGTAATGTAACATCGATTGAGATGATGTCAGTGGTTATCATATTTAAGTTATGAGATTTGAAAAGAATGTCCCTGAAGGGACAGTGCCACCTATTCTAAAATATATAATGTGTTTGCTGTTGTATATGGGATAGTTATTTCATGTTAGGTGTAATTATGACCTGGTTAAATATGTAATGAGTTTGTAGCTGTACTTGGGGTAATCATATCATGTTAGGTGTAATTAATTATGACCTAGTTATGGTTTTCACTTGGAAATTAATGATTACATAAGGAAATATGATTGTGTGTCAAGTTGACAAGGTATAGACCTGAAGCCGGGCGGTGGTGGCGCACGCCTTTAATCCCAGCACTCGGGAGGCAGAGCCAGGCGGATCTCTGTGAGTTCGAGGCCAGCCTGGGCTACCAAGTGAGTTCCAGGAAAGGCGCAAAGCTACACAGAGAAACCCTGTCTCGAAAAACCAAAAAACAAACAAACAAACAAAAAAAAAAAAGACAAGGTATAGACCTGAGATGGCTATTCTTGGATGTCAACTTGACCACATCTGGAATTAATTAAAACCCAAGCTGCTGGGTTATACCTGTGATGGATTTTTCCTGATTGTATCCTTTTATATGTGAAGACTCACCCTAAATCTGGGTGATTTGAGGTGGGAAGACCCAACTTAACCTGGCCATACCATCTGGTGGCAGGCTATATAACGGACATGGGAGAAGGAAGCTCTTGCTCTTTGCCTGTTTGGCCTTGTTCTTGATGGCAAGTTCATTCCTTCACCGACTTTAGAGTCTACTTCATTGGGATTCCCAGGGTATATTGAAGGCCAGTGGAGACATCCAGCCTCATGTACTAAACAACTACTGCGTCAAACATGGCTGTTAAGGTAGCTGTGTAATTGCATCCTTTGTGCATATGCCCAGAAGTGGTACAGCTGGATAATCTGGTAGTTTTTTGAGAAACCGCCAGACTGGTTTCTAAAGTGGCTTCACCAGTTTATATTTGCTCCAACAGTGAATAGTGTTTCACTTTCCTCACATCCTCAATAGAATTTGCTGTCTTTGTTTTCTTAATAATAGCCAGGTGAAATAGAATCTCAAAGTAGTTTGCATTTGTATTTCCCTGACGGTTAAGTGCATGGGATATCTCAAAAATATATATTAGTCATTTGTATTCCTTTTGAAATTTCTATGTTCAATTTTATAGCCCATTTTTATTAGACTTTTTCTTATAGTTTAGGGCCTTTTTTTTTTGCGGGGGGTGGGGGGAAACGTAATACTGTGGGCACACCAAGTCTCCTGAATAACAAAGCTGTAGTACAGACACTGCCTTTCAGCAAATATTTGTCCCTTGGCCACATGGACTTGAATGTGCACACGTGGTTGCTCATGTTTTTTCCTTCAACTGATGTACTGAAGTAAGAGGAAACAGCCACTGTGGGTTAAGGAAACAGGATCTCAACGCTGATTTATTAGAAATGCCAAATTTCTGGAGTTGTTGGCACACTCCTTTATTTCATGGATTCCTTGTTCATTGGGGAGGGTTGGAGCTAGGTGGAACCATATTGTGGGGTAACCTTGTAAATCACAACCTGAAGACAGAGGTACTCTTTGCCTGAGTATAAATGCATATGAAATGTTAATACTGCTAAAAATTTACTAAATAAATGTCAAACCCTGAAAGAAAGACAAACTTCATAAAGAAAAAACAAATGCCCTGTAAGAAAATGAAATGTTGCCCACTTAATTAAAAGTAGTGAAGTCACATAAATTCAACAACACTGTTAAGATTCAATTAGACTTCTGTTTTAGTTAGGGTCACTATTTCTGTGATGAAACACCATGACCAAAAGCAAGTTGGGGAAGAAAGGATTTATTTTTCTTATTCTTCCACATCATTGAAGGAAGTCAGGACAGGAAGCTGGTGTCAGGAGCTGATGCAGAGGCCATGGAAGGGAGATGCTTACTAGTTTGTTCTTTGTGCCTTGTTAAGGTTTCTTTCATATTAGAACAGCGGTTCACAACCTGTGCAGGTCAAGTGACCCTTTCACAGGGGTACCTAAGACCATCAGAAAACACAGATATTTACATTATGATTCTTAACAGTAGCAAAATTACAGTTGTGAAGTAGCAACGAGAATAATTTTTATGGTTGGGGGTCACCACAAAGTGAGGAACTGTATTAACGAGTCACAGCATTAGGAAGGTTGAGCACCACTGCTATAGAACCTAGGACCACAAGCTCAAATGTGGTACCATCAACAATGGGCTGGGCCCTCCATGCCTCAACCACTAATTAAGAAAATCTCCAACAGGCTTGCCTACAGCCAAATCTTATGGAGGCATTTGCTCAGTTGACATTACCTCTTCTCAGAAGATTGTAGCTTGTGTCAAGCTGGCATAAAAACCAGCTGGAGGCTGGGCAGTGGTGGTGCACACCTTTAATCCCAGCACTTGGGAGGCAGAGGCAGGTGGATCTCTGTGAGTTCAAGGCCAGCCTGGTCTACAGAGGGAGATCCAAGACAGGCACCAAAACTACACAGAGAAACCCTGTCTCAAAAAACCAAATAAAATAAAATAAATAAAATAAAATAAAATAAATAAAAAATAAAAACCAGCTGGAACAACCAGAAAAATTGTAAAATCCAAGCAAGTCTCTTGTAGAGGATTGGTAGGACAGGAGCTCTTAGGTTGCTGGTGAGTGTGTCATGTGGTAGAAGTATTCTGGAAACCCATTATTTGTATCCTCTAAGTTGAAAGTGTATATTCTGTTAACACTGTCATCTCAATCTCAGGAACATGTATCATAGAAAACCGACTTATTTCCAAAAGTAGACATGTTAAAAAAGTTTGTATAAACATATGTTTCACATTAGATTCTAAGATGAGCAATGAAGATAGAATATAAACACATGTGCTGTGTTTTTGCAAGGGAAGCTGTATTACAAAGGTATATGAAACTGAAGTATGATTTTTAAATTTACAGATAAAATTTTGATAAAATGCCAAAGTGTAGAATATATAAAAATATAAATATGTGTATAATAATATTTTAAGTATCCTTTATGGTATTCTGGTCAATAAAAGATATATTACTATTGCAAATATAGGACCTGAAATTCTATAACAGCTGTGTATAAGTATTATATAGATGACAGAATTATAAAGAAGCTTAAGGAAATGAAACAACATTTGTAGCTGCTGAGGTAATAATATCATTGATTTCACGAAGTGTGAGAAAATAACATCTTAATCTAGAAAAGAGTGAAAATGACAGACTCTCAGTCTGTTTGGATAAATAAATCTTGATAAATATCCATATCTGGAAACGTAATAGTTGGAATGTTATGAACAGCCATTTTGACTTATTTGAACTCCTAAATAAGTCAATGCTAAGTAAGATACAGTTGTTATAATCAGATGGTCAATAAGGTCTTGACCCTAAATTTGTAGTTGGACTCAGCTTGCCTTAAGGCCCATAGGCAGATGAAAAGAGACAAGCATTATGAATAAAGTTGAATTATTTCAGGAAGGGCCCAGTGATGTAATAGGCAAGACTGTAGCAGTCATAGTAGTGTGAAGAGAATATGAGAGCCTTGGGGATGTAGCTGAATGGTAGACCACTTGCTTTGCATTAAAAAGGCTCTGGGTTTGATCCTGATCCCTAGCATTGAAAAAGAAACCAAGAATAAGCAAACAAAAATGATAGAATATGGGTGTGAGAGATGAAAAGACAGAGATAGGAAGTGCTAGGCTAGGTCCTTATGGAGCTGGCTTATGTGCTTTGATACACAGAGTGCTCCGAGAAATTAGAATGTCAAATACAGGAAGAACAGAAGTGTGAGCAGTTAAGTTCAATTTTGTACATGTTAAGTTTGCTGTATCAGTAAGCCATCCATTTGAAAACACAAACCTGAAACTGAAGAGAAACTTCAATTGGAGTCATAGTTGGGCAGTCATTAATATAGAAATGAATACTTTTTCTGTGGAAGAAAAAAAATATTTGGCCAATAAGAGAAAATAGACTATTGTTAATTTGTGGATTTAGGGAACATGTAAAACTGAAAGAGAAAAATTAAGAAGAGAAGAAAGTAAGGACTGGAGATAATATAATATAATAAACCAAGGTAAAATGACATAGAAATTTCATGGGAATAGACAAAATTGTCATATCACTGAGATGTAAGGGGACATAAGTAATCTAAGAACAGGATGGACTTACTTAGTTTTCTGAAGAAATAATTAATTTCAGAAGTAATGAGCAGAAGCCAAATGGTACTAGATTAACCATGCATTGGAGATATCAAAGCTGAATGTCTATAACTATGGCTGTGCCTAGAAACAGACAAAAGATAGAGGTTGACCATAGAACTGAAATCTGGGGAAAGAGGGTGGAAGACGTGGTAATTAATGGCATTATTGCTGTGAGTGTGGGCATAGTCAAGGACTAGTAAGAGTCCCCTAGGAGAAAGAGCCCCATTAATACAACTACATTGCACAGAAAGCAGAGGAAATCCATAACACTGGAAGAAAACCAGCTGTAGTAAAGAAAATGTGCTTCTTCTATGTGACAGAAAGAATGGGTTCATCCTGTCTCCATCACATAGCATGAAATCTCTCACTGCTTCCTGGGCTTTTTCTCTTTCCAACTCACCATTTTACCCCCTGTGAGAGAAAATTTCATGAAACATATAAGGAGGACACAGTACCCTTTTGAAGAAGATGCAGTAGGGAAACCTAGGGAAAGCTAGAGTAGATAAGTGAGTTGGTAGACATTGCTGCAGAATATTAGTTGAAGATGTGTTACATTTGTTTATTGTCAGGGACCAAACATGAACCATGGAAAAATGCTAGCTAGGCCAGAGAACAAGCCACAGGCCCTAAACCAGATGCCCCCGAAGATAAAGAGCATCCCACAGTCAGGTAGCATAGCAACAGAACAATGGGCCCTGACCAGTGACCTTATCACCTAGCACAACATCCTGCAGCTTCACGACCTGCACGTCCCCCCAAAGCTGCACGTCCTGCACCCCTTTCCTCCTTCCTGCCCCCTCCCCCTCCCATGCTATATAAGCCTTGCTGAGGAGAATAAAATTTGCAGCTTGATCAGAACCCTGTCTTGCTGTCTTCCTTCGTGTCTCCCATCCCTTTCATTCACTCCCACAAGTGGGTGGCCCCCGTTGAGACCCCGCTGGCCGGGGCAGTTTATGCTGTGGAACATTTGTTTAATGATACAAAGATGTGTTGCATTCTTTTATGTTGCATTTGTTTAACTCTGTGAAGCTGTGTTACTTTGCCTGTCAAAAACAGCTAATTGGTCTAATAAAACCTGGACGACCAATAGATAAGCAGGAAAGAGAAATAGGTGGGGCTGGTGGGCAGAGAATAAATAGGAGAAGAAAAAGAAGAAGGGGAATGAGAAAAGGAGAAGAAAAGAGGACACCAGGGGCCAGCCAGCCAGCCACACAGCAGGCCATGGAGTAAGAAGTAAAAAAAAAAGTATATAGCAGCTGGACGTGGTGGCACATGCCTTTAATCCCAGCACTCGGGAGGCAGAGGCAGGTAGATCTCTGTGTGTTTGAGGCCAGCCTGGTCTACAAAGTGAGTTCCTGGACAGCCAGGGCTGTTACACAGAGAAACCCTGTCCCAAAAAAACAACAAAAGGGGTGGGGTATATAGCATAGAGAAGAACAAAAGCCCAGAGGTAAAAGGTAGATGGGATAATTTAAGAAAAGCTGGCTAGAAACAAGCCAAGCTAAGACTGGGCATTCATAAGTAAGAATAAGACTCTGTGTATTTATTTGAGAGCTGGGTATCAGCCCCTAGAGAAAAGAGCAAAAACAACAAGATATGATCAAGAATCTCTGTGTATATGGATGAAATTTTAGAAGTATACATTTTTAAAGGTAATCTGATTAGAACGCACAGTAGGTTATAACTGCCTAGCTCTTTTCTAGATTATAAACTTTTGATGGAAGTCATGCATTCTTTACCACTTTGCTCATATTGTTTTTGATGTAATGCTCAAATGAATGAATGAATATCTAGTGACTTTGTCTTAAATGCCACTGAAACCAAATGTTTTGCTTTCAATTGAGTCTCAGATGTTAGCTTGTTGGAAATATGTACAAGACATTCTGTTTTAGAGGACTTTCAATGAAGTTTTGTGTGTGTGTGTGTGTGTACAAGCTTTCACTATGCAGCTCATGTTAGCTTCAAATTTACAATGCTATTGCCTCTGCTTCCTGAAGGCTAGGATTACAAGTGTGACCCAACAAACCAGGACACAATCGAGACCATAATAGATTATTTGTGAAAACACTTCCCAACTTGTTTCTGCTCTGCTATCTGGAATGCATGTTATTGTAAAGAGTTCTGCAATGTTTGCCCAACTGTAAGGTACAGAACATCTCCTTAAAAGCTATGTTTATTTCCTAACTACTATTAGCTGTGGATGTTACCTTATTTAGAATCCTTGAAGATGCAATCAAGTGATATTGCATTAGGATGAACCCTAAGTCAATGACTTGGCATATGCTTTCAAGCAAAGAGAACTAACATTGGAGTGGGGTAGACAGTGTTTCACCTAAAGGGAATCTAGACACCTAACCCTCAGAATCATCATGGGAAGGGGGAGGCAGAGACTGATGAGATGTTTCAAACCAAGCAATAAACACCTAGACTTACAGACAATCACCGGAAGCTAGGGAGAGCAAAGGAAGGATGCTCTCTGGAAGATGTCAGTAGAGCCATGTCAACACCTTGCATTTTACTTTCAGCCACCAAAACTCTCGACCGAGTAAACTTATGTTAGTTGATGGTCTTTTGTTCCTGGAACTCAAGGAAACCGAAGCACAGTATGTTTGTTTGCTTAGACAGATTTCAAGAATTATATGAAACTTACAAGTAGATAGACTTCAATTCTTTACAGCTTTTCAATTTTACTTATACAGGAATGTCTGCTCTTATACAACCCTGCCCTGACTATAGTTGTAATCCTTAGAACAAAAGTTCACTTATTTCGTGTGTTCGATGTTTACTTTCAATTTCCTATATTTTTTTAAAACTTTTCTTCCTTGCCTCAATGTTGTTGTTTAATGAAGTAGAAAGATTCTAAATGACATTAATCTGACTAAATATGAACAACACTAGGAGACAATACCTACAGAGGTCTTAGGAAAGGATTTGTGTCAGTTCAGGATTTCACATGAGAAACTTCACAAGGTGAAATCTCCTGGATAACGCACTTCAGGAGGATCACAGGAAACCTGGATGCTGTAAAGTTCCCATTCAAAACCTGCTTTGATGTTTTCAGCTGTACTGGAGCATTTATTTCTAAAATACAGAGAACCAGCTCTTTTACTATTTGATGAACATAGAGTTTATAAAGAGGAAATTAACTGCCTATAAAACATTTCATTACAACCTTAAAGTTGATAAAAATCCAGTCGTTTTCCCAGTATTTAACGTGGACAGTAAATAAAAAATAGCCTTTACTACTTTGCACCTGGCATGTTTTTTACTCAATTTATGCAAAATTATTTTTCTTTCCTTTTTTTTTTTTTTTTTTTTTTTGGTTTTTCGAGACAGGGTTTCTCTGTGTAGCTTTGCGCCTTTCCTGGAACTCGCTCGGTAGACCAGGCTGGCCTCGAATTCACAAAGATCCACCTGCCTCTGCCTCCCGAGTGCTGGGATTAAAGGCATGCGCCACCACTGCCCGACCCGCAAAATTATTTTTCAACAATGTTTGTAAGTAGAAACTTTATGCCACGAACTGAAAAATTACATTGGTATTTAATCAGTCATTAAATATAAACTGAGGAACTTGGGGGTGATACATTTGATATCAGACATAGAATCTGTCATTAGCTTACTATTAAACATTACAAGTCTTTTCCTTTTCAAATGTGATAGAGTAACTATATGGTAGGAAATTACTCAACCTGTTTATTGTTGTTGTATTACTATTTCAATTCTTCTTTGTCTAAATAAGCCAAGGTCCAAGGATTTACCGTGTTTGTTAATGGAAAGAGAGTTTGTTGCCTTTATCTCAGAGATGAAGGAGATACAATAATCCCAAAGGCAAATTCCTGTGTCACAGCAGGAGATTTTTTTAGCCCCTCCCTCCTGTACATTGTCCCTCATATGACACATGAGCCATTTCATTTATTGAGAAGCTGTGGGGAGGGCAGAAGAGGAAAGGGGTGGGTTATGACCTTACATTGGTACAAGTGAGACTGTTGGCCATAAGCCATCAGGAAAGAAAGTAGTTAGGAATGCTCTACCCATCACAAAGGCATTGTTCTTTGCTTGCCAGTGTATGTCTATAATGTGTAGGCCCAGATACATATTGGCTTGTTGAATATGGTTCCTTTGTGACCACTGTCATTTTTAATTCACTGACATGACTCAAAGTATACACAGAAAGCCATGCCAAATAAAACTAAGGTTATTTGAGACAGGATTTCTCTGTGTAGCTTTGGAGCCTGTCCTGGAACTCACTCTGTAGCCCAGGCTGGCCTCGAACTCACAGAGATTCACCTGCCTCTGTCTCCCGAGTGCTGACATTAAAGGCGTGCGCCACCACCGCCCGGCATGCTCAAAGGTTTTAATGCTCTCTTCAAATACTAATATTGTGTACTAATATTGATTATGATTCCTCCAATCTCACTAACAAGTTCATTTAAAATTTTTCTTTTCCTCTCCTCATTTTGATAGATTTTTTTTTGATCCTAACATAGCCTGCATTTAGTAAAGAAAATATTCTGTTGCCATGTTGGAAATAAATATGGTGTGTTATCACTCTACAGATAACTTTGATAACCCCACTGGTACTACTGAAGATCCTACATGGAGACCTACTGCCATAAAGCAACACTTTTATCTCCACTGTATAAACATATTGCCTCATACACACAGAAGCTATCTATTCTAGCTATTGATTTATAGGTATCAATTTTCTCTCAGAAACAATGTTTACTTAGTAATTAGATGTGATTTAAATCCTATTATATCACACTTGAAGATAGGGGTTTGGTTGCAGACCACTAGAATAAAGAGAATATTATAATAAAATTACATAATTTTTTTGATATTCTGGTTCACATAAAATTACACCTACATCAGGATGTAGCCTGTGAAGTGTGAAATAACACTGTGTTGTCATGTAACTATTCTCCTAGATGAGACTGCATTAGCAGTTTGAAATGGACTTATTTTCCTAATACTCAGATTTTCCATTGCTTATTAACTCTTGATGTCAGAAATCATTGTTCATCCATTAAGATTAATGGGTACTTTCTATGACTCACAAACACATAAACCCATGTGTTTGTGTTCTTGGTATCACGATTCAAAATATGTTAGGTATAGTTATTTTTAATTTCATAAAAGATATTTATTGTGCCTTGGAGAATATAATTTGGAACTAATGGCCATTGTTTTGATAATATCAGCATGTCCTATCCATTGACAAGAGTGATGTTTAAATTTTTACATATTCATACATCAAACTGTTTCCTTACAAATCTAGATACAAGGGCTGGAGAGATGGCTCAGTGGTTAAGAGCATTGGCTGCTCTTCCAGAGGTCTTGAGTTCAATTCCCAGCAACCACACGGTGGCTCTCAACCCTCTATAATGAGATCTGATGATCTCTTCTGACATGCAGGCATACATACAAGCAGAACATAGTATACATAATAAATACATATCTTTAAAAAAACCCAACCAAATAAAAAAATCTAGACACAAATTAGGTAATTTACAAACACTTTCTTACTTAATTGAGTAAGATGTCCATAAATAGGAAGAAAGTATTTGAGGCCAGTAAGATGGCTCAGTGAGTAAGGGCATTTGCCTCCAAGCCTGATGACCTGAGTTTGGTTCTCAGAACCCACATGGTAGAAGGTGGTAACAAACTTGGGCCAGTGATCCTCTAGTCTCCACCTGAATTCCACGATGAGCACACATCCACACACTCACATGCTCACACATTAAAAAATAGGTGTAAAAAGTGATTTTAAAAGGAAAATGAAATGCCACTTGATATATTACACTTTAAAATGTAAGTGTACTTTTGTATTTTGTATTTGTAGTTTGATTCATTACAAATAATAGAATTTTTTCATTTAGAATTATCTTGACTGCTGAAATAATTCAGTACGTAGAAATAAAGTGAGTTCTCTGATAAATTTGGATGTCCATAGAAACCAGATAGACTAGATCAACAGCAGGATACAGATTAAGTAAATTTGTCATAAAATTAGAGTTTTAGAAGTCTCATGATATGCCATCATTGGTTCTGAAGAACCAGGGAGTCTAGGTCTCCATAACATAACAAAAAACAAAACAAGTAACACAGTCGCTAAAAAGGAAATTAGATAGTATGAATTTCACCTAGTATAACATGAAAATATTTCCAGGAGAGTTAAAATGGAGATCACTGATAATGCTCACTTCCGAGTTAGACAATAATAGGACTAAGATATCTCAGAGTGATATATTTAAAAGCCCTAAGTTACACAAGTAGAACAAAATAAGCTTATAGGCAAATGATAAGAAGAAAATATTTATAGAACTGAAAAATAGAATAAGATTTCATTTGAGTTTGAAATAAAAGAACAGAAGAAATCTTAATAATTTTGGACATTTGAGTATAGGAAAAAGAGCTTGCTCAGCCCTTAATATGCTTTCTTTTTTTTTTTTTTTTAAAGATTTATTTATTATGTAAACAGCATTCCCTGCAGGCCAGAAGAGGGCACCAAGTCTCATTACAGATGGTTGTGAGCCACCATGTGGTTTCTGGGAATCGAACTCAGGACCTTTGGAAGAGCAGTCGGTGCTCTTAACCTCTGATCCATCTCTCCAGCCCTTAATATGCTTTCATTCACCTACCCAGATGTTCATGAGTGACTAATAAGCTTGTATTTCAGGTAAGGCACTGTTCTAGGCATTGGGGAAACATTTATAATGAAAACAGAAAAACTTTCTAACTTCCAAGTAGTTTATATATGTTCACATTGTCTTTTGCTTCTTTATAATTCTGTCACCCACAACATATGTCTACAGACACGTGAGTAAATGTTGATATGTCAAATAAATATTGGTATCTTGAAGTAAAATAATAGAAGGTGAAACCAAGGTTGATATTGTTTCAGTAGCTAGAGGAGCTCTCAATTCCCAAGGAAGTGTAGTGTAGTGTTCAGTAAGAGGAGCAAGTGCAAACACCCAAGGTCAAGAGAGCCCTGAAGAACAAACGGGGCCTTTGAACATCAGCACTCCAGCTTCTCTGACCTTTGGACTCCTCAGTGTTATGAGAAGAACCAAAGAGACGGTGAGAAACAAAATCACTTAAGCATGCCAAGTGCTTCTCAAGGTTTTGATCTTTTACCCTAATGAATCGCAAAACATGGAAGGTCGCAATTACGTAAACTTGTGTCTATGTTTTTTCTGCTGTTATTTGGTTGTTTTTGATTTCGAGACAGGGACTCACTGGGTAACCTTGGCTTTCACGGAGCTTGATCTGTAGACCAGGCTGGCCTCAAACTCAAGTAGATCTGCCTGCCTCTACCTTTCAAACGCTGGGATTAAAGGTATGCACCATGATGCTGAGTGATTTTTTGTTGTTGTTGTTGTTTCTAAAATTAATTCATCAGTTCATTAATCTTGAAATCGGGCCTGATTATGGAGTTTAGGCTGGCCCAGAATTAACTAAGTAATCAAGATGGGCCTGGATTCACTATACAATCAAGGTTGGTTTCAAAATAATTGGTCAAAGTGACAAGGAAAAATGATAGTGGAGTGCACAGCCCGAACTGGAGAGACCATTAACACCTCCTCCAAGACTCAAGGAGCATCATGGAGGAGGACGTGAGGAGAGGGAGATATTCAAAAACAAAGTCTTCTAGATATGATATCACTGCACTGGTAAACTCATGGAAGCCATGGTTGTTTGCACAAGACTTGCATAAAAGTGGGCCTATCAACATTGAAGCATACACAAAGGAAGGACCCACAAGGCCCTGGTCTTCCCACAGGGAACATTGACAGTTAACGCTCTTGGGGGAGAAAGGGCACTTTCTTCACTGGCACAGCCGCTGGGAATTTGCCCCCATTTGAGTAACTTCCCACCCAAGCTCAGGGAAGTTTTTCTCGTTAAACTCAGTGGGCCACACACAAAAGGACATGAAAGTAAGAGAGTCTTGCTGGGAAGGGCTGGGGTGAGGGAGGGGAATAGGAACTGAGAACTGCTAAAATGAATTATATGATGTAGGAAACTTTCAAATAGCTAAAACATGGGAGGAAGTCAGGGTTATCCTGCCCCAGCCTGCTTCATATTGGTGTGTGCCACCACAGCTGCTCAGTTACATCTTTTAGATCCTTTACTGTGATAGAGCAAAGTAAAACAAGGAACTCAGGGCCGGGCAGTGGTGGAGCACGCCTTTAATCCCAGCACTCGGGAGGCAGAGGCAGGCGGATCTCTGTGAGTTCGAGGCCAGCTTGGACTACCAAGTGAGTTCCAGGAAAGGCACAAAGCTACACAGAGAAACCCTGTCTTGAAAAACCAAAAAAAAAAAAAAAAAAAAAAAACAAGGAACTCACCACCCTGACTTCCAAGAAATTCATGAGTTTCTAAATAGTAACTTAAAGACACAAGAATAAACATGAGAACAATGAACAGGGATAGAGAAAAAAGAGGAATTTTGAAGACTAAATGCTGGAATGTTGAGAAGTTCAGAAGTTTAGAAAATAAAAAGAAACTGGAAAAGACAGTTTGGAAAAGCCAATTCATGCATGTGGATTTCCCCATTGCACATGTGCACCAGAGTAGCACCTGGCCAACTCCACTGTTCAGGTTCACTTACTATAGTTCAAAGTGGTGCACATGCTGCTACAATACTTGTCTCAGCTATAAATACACACGGTGGCAACAGGGGACCAATGTGTTGTACGAGGCTAGACCCAGGACATACCCCTCTCCCATTGTACATAAATCCTAAGTAAGCTTGGTATGCTCCAGCCTAGGATGTGTGCTGTCTATGCCTACAAACCTGGCCCCTGCACTGGTGTTTCCTAGTGAAACAGAGACTAATAAGGAGCAAATAATAAGGTTGGAGTTAAACTCTAGATGGATTTTACAGTGGCGTTGAGGAGAAAAGGGATGAATCAGCAATTAGATAATTACAAAGTAATTAGATATTTGATTCAGGTTCTGAATGAACTGAATTCCTGAAGGGAACGGGTCCATTTCAGAGATCAACTATTTAAGTGAAGTATTCCATTTAAGAGAAATCAACTAGCCTAAAGCACATCCTTGAGTTAGGCAACATCTTGACACATCCACAACTGGCCTTCCGCACTCAGATACTGTGGCCTCGCTGAGATTTACAGCCAAGTCTTCCTTCCATGTAAGGAGGCCATAAAATGGCTTTCATGATTTTAATTTAAATATCCCTTATTTCATTGGATATACAAAGAAGTTTGATTTTTTTTCATGCTGACTTTATATTTTCTTATTTTTATTAATTTTTTAAAATTTTTCGAGATAGGGTTTCTCTGTGTAGCTTTGCACCTTTCCTGAAACTCATTTGGTAGCCCAGGCTGGCCTCGAACTCACAGAGATCTGCCTGCCTCTGCCTCCCAAGTGCTAGGATTAAAAGCGTGCGCCATCACTGCCCGGCTTTTTTATTTTTTTTAATTTTTATTTTTTTTAATTTATGTTTTTGACTTACACACTAGTTTCAGAAGTTTGTGGTTATTATTATAAATTGGTGTTTAATTCATGCATGTATGACAATAATGTCATCCGTAAATATGCAAGAGTTGGTTTTACGTATTTTTGACTTAATACTTTAAAATTATTTTAGTTTTATAATTAGCATTAGCTTGAACTTCTACAATATTAGACAAGAGTTGTGAGAAAGCATTTTTTTGCTCAATTCTCAGTTTAAGGAACTCTTTTTTTTTTTGTTTGTTTGTTTTTTTTTTCAAGACAGGGTTTATCTGTGTAGCTTTACGCCTTTCCTGGAACTCACTTGGTGGCCCAGGCTGGCCTTGAACTCATAGAGATCCTCCTGCCTCTGCTTCTTGAGTGCTGGGATTAAAGGCGAGTGCTACTACTGCCCGGGTATAAAGTAGACATTTTTAAGATGCCATTTGTCTGACTAACACATAGATAGTTATATAATCATATTCATGGATTAGATAACTCAAAGTAGGTTGCATGCTATTTTAAGATTTTCTTTTTTTTTTTTTTTTTTTTCTGAGCTGAGGACCGAACTCAGGGCCTTGCGCTTGCTAGGCAAGCGGTCTACCACTGAGCTAAATCCCCAACCCTATTTTAAGATTTTTCAAATCAATCTTGAAACTCATCTATGAACCATTTTTTTCCCCCCACAGCTGAGGACCGAACCCAGGGCCTTGCACTTGCTAGGCAAGTGCTTAACCACTGAGCTAAATCCCCAACCCCACCATTTTCTTTTAAATGCTCATCATTAACAAGAAACACAGATAACTAGGTCAAGATTATGCTCTGGGAAATATGGTAACTAAAAATTATTCCAGAAAGCAGACAGTAAACCTTCTCAGTCTATGGTAGCAACCACAGAACTGCAGGAGACAAGCTTTCTACACCAGGCAAAGAAAGAGAGAGCACTGGGACAGGGCTGGCCCGGTGCAAAGCAAGCCTTGGAGACATGTTCATTTTTTTTTTTTTTTTTTTGGTTTTTCAAGACAAGGTTTCTCTGTGTAGCTTTGCGCCTTTCCTGGGACTCACTTGGTAGTCCAGGCTGGCCTTGAACTCACAGAGATCCACCTGCCTCTGCCTCCCAAGTGCTGGGATTAAAGGCGTGTGCCACCACCGCCCGGCTCATGTTCAGTTTTTGAGATAAGGATGCATCATAAATTCCTGGTAATATAGTTTGATGGAGGAAATAACTTCTTTTTTTTTTTTTTTTTCTGGTTTTTCGAGACAGGGTTTCTCTGTGTAGTTTTGGTATCTGTCCTGGAACTCTCTCTGTAGTCCAGGCCGGCCTTGAACTCACAGAGATCCACCTGCCTCTGCCTCCTGAGTGCTGGAATTAAAGGCGTGCACCATCACGCCCGGTGGAAGTAACTTCTATACACAGGTCGCTCGCTAATTGCATATTCACTAGCTGCTTTAGGGGGCTATTCCCCAGAATAAAAGATACTAGGTTTTCACAAGCTAAAGAAGCACAGAGTATAGAGAGCTACTGTGTTTAGAGAAGGAAATCAGCTCTGAGTTCATTGACAGAAAACATTAGGAAAAGGACTTTCAGAGCTCTTTTGGGTTGCACAAGACTCATTCAGGAGATGCTTGTGATGCTTGTGTGTGGCTTATGAAGACCGATGTTGTCGGGAGTGTTAGAAACAACACCAAGAGCAAACTGGAATCAAGTCGCAGATACAAGGGCAGGACCCACTTGAAGGATGATGCTGAAACTATGGGCAGTTTTAATTTAACATTTAACGTCCCAGTTCTGATGCTCAGTGGACCACCTCAAGTGTCTCCCCAGATCAATATCTGTTTTACAGAAACCTGTCAGATGATGGCTGAGAAACAGGGATGGTATCCAGCCCTAGAAGACTATAGGTTTTCCTTTCTAGAAATTACATAGTAGGAAAGATGGGGTGTATGTGCTGGGATTGACTATCAGGCTGTCTGGGAAGTTTTCATATATGTGCATCTATTCAAACCTGACTAGAGAAAGAAGAAGGAAGCCACTAGGGAGCCTCTATCATGCAGAAGAGAGTAAATAGGCACTGAAATTTGAAAAATAACACAAACTAACAAACTCAACTGCCTATTTTTAACTTGGATGCCTGATATGTTACCAAATGCATTTTTCTAGAATAACTTTGAATGGGTTCCTTCCCTCCCCCAGACCTACAAACTCAGAAGCCAGTGTTTAGCTTACTGTAAAAATAAAATGTGCATACTATTTAAACTCATAGACAAGCCGAGTGATGCTTTAAAGTGTTCTTCAAGTAGCTTTAAATCTACTGATGAATGAAATTTGGGAGTTATCAGGAGACATGTGGTTCGAGTCTTTCTGTATTGAGAGGAGTGGTGGGCACTTTCTTAACATGATGGCTTGCCTTTCCTCATAACGGCAATTTGTCATAACTCAGTAGCATGACCTGCCCTAAAGGTGGTTAATAACTTTGAAATATTAATACCTTGTCATAGGTTGGTGATTCAAACCTGTACTACTGATTATTAAGCAGGGTAGTTGTGCTTTCTGGGCAATTTGTCATAACTCAGTAGCATGACCTGCCCTAAAGGTGGTTAATAACTTTGAAATATTAATACCTTGTCATAGGTTGGTGATTCAAACCTGTACTACTGATTATTAAGCAGGGTAGTTGTGCTTTCTGGTGCAAATATCTTGAAGATGGAAGTAATTTCTAAACACGCAGTCAGCTTGACTATAGCTATACATTTCGTATCCTAGCTGACCTCCTTTTGTCCTAATATTTGATAAAAGTCTTTAACATGTGTGTACGGACATTCTCACACAGAATTAAGACAGCTTCTGTTCCTCCCTCTCCAGGAGAGGTCCGAAGGGTCACCATTATTTTTCCTGAGCTTTTAGAAACCTGGCAATTAGAGAGCCACCTGTGTACAGAAATTATTTCCTCCATCAGACTAGATCACTAGGAATTTATGATCCATCCTTATCTCAAAAACTGAATTTTTATTTCAGGGTGTGGTGGTACACTCCTTTAATTCCAGCATTTAGGCAGCCCAGGCAAACAGCTTTCTGTGAGCCCAAGGCCAGCCTCTTTGTTTTTTTTTATTTTGTTTTGTTTTGTTTTTTTCGAGACAGGGTTTCTCTGTGTAGTTTTGGTGCCTGTCCTGGATCTCCCTCTGTAGCCCAGGCTGGCCTTGAACTCACAGAGATCTGCCTGGCTTTGCCTCCTGAGTGCTGGGATTAAAGGCGTGTGCCACCACCGCCCGGTTAAAATTATTTATAGATAGTTTGTTTGTTTGTTTATTTTTTGAGACAGGGTTTCTCTGTGTAGCCCTGGCTTTCTTGGAACTCATTCTAGACCAGGCTGGAGGCCAGCCTCTTCTACGTATTGAGTTCCAGGATAGCCTCTTCTACATAGTGAACTGCAGGGTAGCACCGAGACCATGTCTCAGAAAAGAAAAGTCAGCAAGACAAGGAAAGCACAAACAAACAAAAATTAGATTCTTAGAGTTTGACACCATCATTATAAGGAAGCTACTCTTTCTGAGTAGCCTACAATTGTGTATTTCCTAGTCTAAATATTTCCTTCTCTCTTTTCATTCTTTTGCAAAAAAAAATTAATGTAGTATAAGCCATCACACACACACAGACTATCCAGTGAGTCATGGCAGCACTTCGGTGTAGTGTAGGAGCCTGGTCGTTACCATCCTCTTGCTCTTTTGAAATGGGATTTTGGGGTATATTCTGACTTAGTACTGGTGTTAGAATATACTATTGCATGTATATTAGTTACTTCTCTGCTGCTATGATTAAAAAAAATTGTGACTCCAACAGGATCAGGCCCTCTGAATGGGTGAGACAGTTGATTGGCTTGATCTGTTTGGGAGGCATCCAGGCAGTGGGACCGGGTCCTGTGCTCATTGCATGAGTTGGCTGTTTGAAACCTGGGGCCTATGCAGGATCGCTTGGCTTGGCCTGGGAGGAGGGGACTGGACCTGCCTGGACTGAGTCTACCAGGTTGATCTCAGTCCTCGGGGGAGTCTTTGCCCTAAAGGGGGTGGGAATAGGGAGTGGGCTGGGGGGGGAAAGGTGAGGGGGGCGGGAGGGGGGAGAACAAAGGAATCCGTGGCTGATATGTAGAACTGAATTGTATTGCAAAATAAAAATTAAAAAAAATGTGACTAAAAGAAGCTTAACAAAGATTTAATTTGGCTTAAAGTTCCAGGGACCTAGAGTCCATATGGTAAGAATAATTGCATGGCACACCAGCGGGAGCAGAAAGCTAACTGATCACATTTCCTCAACACACAGGAAGCAGAGAGATAAAAGAAAATGGTGTAAAGCTATAAATCCTTAAATTTCACTCCCAGTGACATACTTTCTCCAGCAAGGCCCCACTTTCTAAAGGTTCTATAACTTCTCCAAATAGTGCCATCAATGTCTAAAATACATGAGCCTATGTGCCATATTTCTCATTGGAGATACCACAATGTGGATCATCTCTTCCATATTTGTTTATTACCACACTCAACAACATTCTTCTTCCCCTTCCTCATAGCTTCCTGTACCATAAATGTACTATATAGGTCCACTTTATATAATTATATTAGAAATCTATAGAACTTTTTTGTACTTTTTATACTGTTTCATACCTTATAACTCAAAATTTTCAGAAAGGCACTGAGTGAATTTAGTGTTATCAGAAAATTAATCTTAAAAGTCCATGCCAGTCTACTTGAAGGTATTAAAACGCTCAAGTTAATAATGTAAAAATCTCAATATAGTTACTGAAAGTCCCTTAATTATAGTCTGAAGACTCCAAATCAACTCCAAATAGTTGACCAAATAAATATGACTAGAAGACATACAATCATCTCTTGATGATTTTTAATACCCGAAGATAACCATGGTAACGTTAATCATAGATGTATTATTGCTGTTCATAAGTCATAATTATTTGTCATAGACTGCCACTACAAACCCTGTCATAATTTACTTCTGAAAACTATTCTCAAGATGAGCTTCTGTATGTATGACGACAGTACTCTTCCCCTCCTTGCTCCAGATCCTCTGGTTTGTCCCTTTGCTGGGAAATCCTTCATTAGTTACCTTTAGTGCGTGTTTGTTTCCCAGTGGTTGGTTCTAGAACAATCTCCTTGAGAAATGAATTGAGCTATGCTCTAGTGCTGCTTTCAAATTTAGTAAGCATTTTAATTCCATACACATATCATTCCCTTATGTAGTAAAACTTTAGTGTTTACTTGCTAATCATTATTTGTGTGTATGTTGTATGTATGTGTGTGGGGGATGGGGTAGTGCATCTTGTCTCTGTGTGTGGGTGCAGAGGCCAGATATTAATGTCAAGTGTCTTCCTCAGTTGCTTTCCACATTCTTTTTTGGTTCCCACTGACTTGGCAACACAAGCTGGACAACAAGTTTGGTGTTCCTCCTGCCTCAGTCCCTCCCCACCTTCCCACCCACTGCTAGTTCTAGTTTTGTAGGGTGTGTAGCTGTGTCTGACTTCTTGAGTGGAAGCCGAGGACCCATACTCAGGTCCTCATGCCTGTTCATCACACACTTTACACACTGACCCATCTCCCTAGCTCCAGATGTGTTATTTACTTAGTGCTTAAAATTAGATTTGATATAGCCAGGTACAAATCATTTCAGAAAGTTTACTTCAATCAAGATGCAGCATTATCTGTTAAGGAAAATTTTAAAGAAAACTGATTTCAAACTCAGAAAACAACAGCAACAGATCCACTGCTGTTGTTTGAATGTGAACGGCTCCGCATAGGCTCCCGAGCTTGAGAAACTTGACTCCCAGATGGTCTTGCTGCTTTGGAAGGGTGTGGAATCTCAAGTGAGTGCAGCATTCTTGCTGTAGAAAATGGTCCAGGGGTAGGGGATGCTGGAGGTTTTATAGTCTGTCCCTACATCTTGTTTGTTCTGCCTTCTGGCTCCTGTCACTGTGCCACTCTGCTCTCCTTGCTGCTAGGAACAGTATCATGTGAACTACAAGTCCAAAGAAAATTTTCCTCCATCAAGTTGTTTCTTTCTTTTTTTAAAAAATGTATTCTTTAACCTTTTTTAAATTTTTATGTGGAAGGGTGTTCTGCCTGCATAGTGCTCTTAGGGGCCAGAAATGGCTGTCAGATCCCCCATGACTGCAGTTACAGATGGCTGTGAGCTGCCATGTGGGTGCTGGGATTTGAACTCAGATCCTCTGGATGAGCAGTCAGTGCTCTTAACCAGTGAGCCGTCTCTCCAGCCTCAAGTTGTTTCTTGTTAGATATTTGGTAATGTCAATGAGATATATAGCTAATACATCCGTCAAACGTTGATGAGATGAATGTTAGTTCCTTTCATTTTTTTTCCCAATTCTTCTAATTGTCATGCTGCCAGAAGTAGTAATTTTTCAATATTATTCTGAAGCATACTAATTTTCTAGTAATTTGTTTGTTGCTTGTATTTATCTGTAAATCTTAAAATAATATCTTCTGTTGAGATTTCTTTTATTAAAATTAAACTAATTCATTTCTGATTGTTCCTTCAAAATGATAATATAAAAGTAAGTTCATCCCAAAGACCTAACTAGATTGATGACAACAGTATCTATTTTTTCAAACTTCAATACTAGGAGTTTTCACACATTGTGATATGACTTATTGACTTAAAAATAATAGCAACTATCAACATAATATCCAGAGGTTGATACATATGTAAAAATCAGCATTGTATCCTATATACACAATATTTATCAAGTAAAATCGATTAAGAGTAAGAATCAGAAAATGGCAGTTCTTATGTCTAAAACAAGTTTAAACTATTTTATAAGCAATAAAAATAATTTCCAAATAAATGCATAATTTTATGTTTTGTATATATTATTTTCTATTTCATCCCCCAAAATAGTTTATGATAGCTTATGACATACAAATACATTTCCATATAATGCATACATTTGTAAGAGTATATTAATGTGAAAATACATTGAGGATAATAAGTAGTAATATTAAATCAGAAGTCCTACTGATTATGGGCTATAAATTTAGGATTATGATATGCATAAAAAACAGAATTGGGAGAGTTATGAAATGGGTAACTGACATATAGCACTAAAACCAGATAGAACTGTTGACAATGGCCATTTGTGATTAGAAACTGATCAAAAACAGATAAACTGAATACATGAAAGAAAACCTGAATCTTTACAAAGATGATGGAAGTCAATGGAAATCTATCCAAAATTTGGTCCCATGCTCCTTCCCAGATCACTGGGTAGCACTCTGGATAGGCAGACTGAGAATTCTTTTATACATGAGAGCTATTATTTTTTCTGCAGTATGGGTAAAAACTGATTGAAAATGAACATAGATAGACAGCAGTGGTGTACGTTATAGCAAAACAATAAGTTGGAGTAATGGTTGGGACAACAACAAAAGCATATACTCTAGAAAGTGAAAGGAGAAATATAGATAATTGTTGAAGCCTAGACTGTTCAACTGAGGCTTTCCCTGAGGCTCTGATATATGGAGAAAGAATACAGCCTGTTCTCAAAACCAGGAACATGTTTGGCAGAACCAGCAATGGCCTGGGGCCAGGGACTCAGGAGTTTTTCCCTGAGAACCTGATGCATAGGGAAGGAATACAGCTCCTTCTCTAAAACCAGGAACATGCTTGGTATAAAACAACTTGTGCAAGACCTCCTGGTCTCAAACTTTTTTACCTTCCATCTTTTATCCTCTTTATCTTTTGATTTCCTGGTCTCTGTCAGGGCCCTGCCACTGAAGAACGACCTGCTGGTCCAGGTCAAAATAATTATGTAGCCCATAAGACAAGTGAAAAATCAACATTAGTACTAAGAGGTGGAAATGGGACCTTCCTAATATCCTACTTTTCCCTGGTTATCTGGAAAATTGTACTAATGTATGGGGCTCATTAGAGTTCTAGTAAGCAACTATTCTAGTCTTAACATAAGGCCTAACGAATACAAAAAATGAAATATAGCATAGATATGAATTCCCTGAGCTTCAAACATACTCTGAAGTCATGCACGGATCTGTCCATGAAGTGCTTCTTCTGAGATCAGTACCTTCAAAGACCTACTTACTTCAAAGTCAGGACCTGCCCTTTAAAGATTCCATGTCACTTTTCTACCCAACAAAGTGAGGACAGTAGCTCTCAACACAATTTTCCCTTGGTGGAAGATTGCAAACTAAATCCAAATCATAGCAGAAATATACTGGAAATGTGATTAATATAAAAGCAGCCCTAGAAAGCTTATGAGGAACTTTGATATGTTATTTAGCCAATCAAAATATGAATATGAAATTAATTATAAATAAGAGACTGAAGAATGGCAAAATAATCAAAGTTGGCTAACAGTGAAGGGCAGAAACGATCTATTGAAAAAGAACCAAGTGAGTTTCTGAAGTTGCAAAGCAGTATATCTGACTGGGGAAATTAGCTTTAAGGTTGAACACATATTTGGGCTAACAGAAGACTATGCTGATGGAGATGAGAGATGTTCACACATTATTAAATCTGAAGAGCACAAGGATGAAAGAGAAAACAGAAACCAACACAAGCACTAAGTAAGTGAAGACAGAAGGGATGGTCAGCAGCACCATCCCCACCACATAGTGAGATTCTGGTCAGCCTGAGCTACATGAGGCCATTGCAAAAAACAAACAAACAAACAAAAAACAAAACAAAAAAAAACACCAAAAAAAACACCAAAAAAACCTTGAAATAAGGGAATAAACAAATTTACACCTCTCTTTCTCTCTGTCTCTGTGTGTGTGTGTGTATGTGTGTTGTTTTGTTTGTTTATCTGTTTGTTTGTTTTTGAGTCAGGGTTTCTCTGTGTAGCCCTGGCTGTCCTGGAACATGCTCTGTAGACCAGGCTGGCCTCCAGCGTACTCAGAGATCCACCTGCCTCTGCCTTCCAAGTGCTGGGATGAAAGGTGTGCACCACCACCTCCAGCCCCTTTGCCCTTTCTCTTAAACAGCACATTTTGCTTTATTTAATTCACTCTGGAATTCTTTGCCGTAGCACACATCAGGAATCCTGGCCGCACCTGAGTGGGAGCTGCAGCTCTGAGGAGGACCTACGCGAACGACATAGCTGGCAGTGCTGAACTGTGCTCCCCTCTTTGAAAGACAATATGAGCACGCTGCCACGGGGTCCTGTTTGAAAGGCCTGGCCCCTTGCATGGTGATATGGGAAGATACTTTGGAATCTTTAGGAGTGGTGCTTCCCTGGGGGGTCTTTAAGTAATTGAAGGCATTGCCCTCAGAAGGTATTGTTGTCCTCCAAAAGTGAGTCCCTCCAGAGGAGACTGTCCTCAAAGCTCAGGTCCTGAATCTCATTCTTGCTCTGTTTCAAGATGTGATCTCTTCCCTTCACAGTCCTCATCTACATAAAGTTCTCTGACAGCTGAGCTTTCGGCGACATAATATCCCTGAGCCCCCAGAGCTGTGACCATAAAAGCCTTCTTTTATAGGCTTAAACCCTCTACTGCTTAGTCAGTAACTAAGAACATATTGAAACAACAGTATAAATATTGAAACAAGCTCTACCTCTCAGTGATCTAATCGGACCCTTAAAAGATGAAAGGATCTTTCTTCTCTTTCCTATTTAACTTACGTGATGATAATAACCAACTGAAACCGTGAATTCTACTTTAATTTGTGGACAGATTTTCTAGACTGCTCTAGTACCTGCGAGCTTAACTCTCCTCCCTTCAACTCAGCATTTTCCAGGAATTGTTTTCTCCTAATACTACACACTGTTATACTCTCCTTAGATTCCTACTCTTGGATTAGGAATTACATAGTCTCAAATACAGTTTTCTGAAGCGTGATCCTAATTAGTATTATTCAATAAAAACCTGGAGTCAGATATTAGGGTGAAAGCTGAAAGATCAGAAAAGCAGAGCAGCAGCCACTAGAAACTTCTTGCCTCTATGAATCCTGCACCACCACCATCACTGCCTGGCTCTGTTTCTCTTTTGTACTGGTTCAATCTCATGTAGGCCATAATGGGCTTAAACTCCTGATTTTCCTGCTTCCTCCTCCTGCTGGGATTAAAGGTGTGTGCCACCACTGCCTGGCCTCTACGGTTACCCAATGGGTTCACTCTATGCTCTGATCTCCAGGCAAGCTTTATTTGTCAGAACACAAACAAAATATCATACAACAGTTTTCAGAAACTAAGGTCTTCGTTCCAAACAGTGGACGGTGCAGGATTTGAACTTCTGTAATGCAGAAAAATGACATCATGAGAGACACTATAAACAAAATCTGGAGTAAGATAAAAGCAAAATGGAAATCATAGCTTTATGGCCTATTCAAGAATTATTATATCAGTTACCAATTTATTATCCAGAGTTGAACTGAGATGTACAAGAGATGTAACTGGAAAAGTTTAAGAGAGAGCAATGAGCCAGAAATTCAGCGCAGGGCTCCTGAGAGCTCCCAGCACTTCTCAAGTGATGCAAACAACTCGGAGTGGTAGTCTCTATAAACATTTGTGAACACTGGCTGTTAGACTTGAACAACAAGTCAATACAAATAGGTATTCTGTAAAGTGACTGAAAACATCTTATCCAGATGGGGGCACAACCAGAAACCCATTTTCTTTAATATAATTTCACTGAAGAGGCCTGGAATGTAGATTATTACCAAAGGAGAAGGTCAGAGAAGGACTATTATAACTGAAATATTGCAAATGGAGAGTTCTTTGTCTCTCATAAGCAGGAAGCGTTGCATGGACAGCTTGGATTGCTACAAAGACACAGACTCCTTCCATCTTCCTATTCTGCCATCTTCAACGTTTTGATCTATTTGTCATAGTCATAAGGTAAATACTGGAAGCTTTCTATCTTCATATCAGACAAGAAAAGAGGGAGAAATGTACAACTTCAAAAGGCAACCATGAAAAAGTCACACGTCAAAATCCCTATCAAGTGACACTGTAGACTCCCTAAACTCCTCTGTCCAGAACTGTTCTTTGGACATTCCTTGAGAGCTTGTTTGGAGGTCCTAGCAGAGGAGCACAGCTACTTGTATAGCCTTGACTGAAGACGAGTCCTCCTCTATTCAGGAAAGGTCATGCTCTTTCTCAGGTTCACAGCTTTTCAAGGGATGAGCATGGAGTGGTGATGGAGGAAAGGGTCACCTGCCTAGCCAGTCAGATCTGCAGTTGATAACAGGATGACAGATGTGGCAGCCAGGTCACTGTCATATTGTCCTTGGGCATTCCTAATCACAGGATACTGGACAGGTAATATTTTAGTGTATATACCGCTATTGTGACAAGCTTGTGGTTACTGATTTATAAAAACAAATGTGAAGGGAAAAAAAAACTGGCAATATCTACCATAATTATATGTCTCCTTTTCTAAATCGTGATTGCATGAAAAAAAAGTCGAAAGGTTATGCAAATTTTATTGAGAAGAAAAATTACTTATTGAATAGAAAATGTGTGGTGAGAAGGAAATTTTTCTTTCAATACATCACTGAATAATCAAAGGTCACATTGTGGGCATAGCGTTTCTGTGTATAAAGAGTATATTAGCCACACAGAATGAATCTTTCATTACAAAACTTATTAAAACCATAAATCCTTCTGATAAACACACCTTTATGTTTGTTTTTATTGAAGTATTTTGAAATTATTGCCACGTCACATTTCTCTTTTTTCTTTCTGTCTTGATTCAACTCACAGCACTGATTTATGATGTACTTCTTTTGTTCTGCAAATGTAGCTAGTTTTGTCTTTGTGTCTAAAAACTGTTACGATCCTGAGGAGAAGTACAGCATTTTATCCTTTGGTCTATTCTTTTTTGCAAGTTCATATATACCAAGCTTTCTACATGGTTATATGTAAAATTAAAAAGCAAATGTATTATACTGAATAATTTCCAGTATTTATTTTTTCTGTCAGTTTTCATCAACATTATAGTTTTGTTTGGTTCAACAATGCTAATATTATTTTATTTTCTGTAATTTTTCCCCTAATAGTTTTACTATTAAAAGCGATAGCAGTAGCAAAGGAAAATTTTTCCCAAAGAAAACAATTATAGGAAAACTTTATAAAACCTAATATATACTGTTCTAGAAACTGATACTAAAATTGCCTGCAACAATATATCACTGAAATCATTTTTCTCCTTCTTTGTCTCTAAAAAAAAAAAGAAAAAGAAACTCATTGTGTTGTAGTTATTATTCCCATGAACTAACAACAAACTTATAATTCTTACAGTGTTTAAAATGTGAATTTTGTATCAAAGTCATTGTACAACATAATTAGCATTATTAACAAGAATGCAGATACTTTCAAATGTTTTCTTATTTCCCTGTGGCAGGCAGGAAAATAAGTAGGATTCTTATCTGGATTTCTGGAACCTATGAGAATGGTATGCAATACAGCAAAGGAGAAATAAGATGACAGGTGGAAATGAGGACCTAGTTCCTCGATCCTTAACATAGAGTATTCTAGGTTATCCATGCTGGATGCAGTCTCGGGAGTCATATGTAGGAGAATAAAAGACTGAATGATGAGGTAATAGAAAAACTGTATTAGTCATTCTGGTGCTGAAGACAGAGGGACCTACAGTCAATGTACCAGCAGACCAACAACAGTCTTGAGATTCCCATCTTGGATTTTAGACCTCTAGTACTGTGTGAGCACTCATGTATGATTTGAAGTCATTATTCTGTGGACATGAATCAAATGACCAATAAGAAACAAATACAAATATATTCATTCTCAAAAACTTGCTGGTCACAGTGTTGCATATCTTTCATTCTAGCACTTGGGAGACTGAAGCAGGCAGATGTCTGTAAATTGAATGCCAGCCTTATTTACATAGTGAGCATTAGGCCAACAAAGGCTTGTGAGACCAGTCTTTAAAATAAAACCAACCAAACTAAACACATACACATACACCCCTAAAAATAACTTGGGCCAGAAAGATGGCTAGACAGGTAAAGGTGCTTTCTGTCAAGGCTTAGGACCTGAGTTCCATCTGTGAGACCCACATGGTAGAAGAGAACCAAGCCCCCAAAATTGTTCTCTGACTTCCATGAGCATGTGCTTGAATGCACGCATACACACACACACACACACACACACACACACACACACACATACACCCCACAGTAAATAACATAGAATTTTAACCATCCCCCCAAAATGGAGCTGTACATTTGCCGTAGACATAGTACTCATCCACTATTCTATATTCTACTCTTCTCCACTCACATTTTGTGGTCCTTATAAAATTACTAATTCTGATTAATGAAGAGGTATGTCATCTTTCAGATCTACTTTCCTTGCTCCCATGTCTGTAATAGTTCAGGTGGCACAACGCAGGATGATAGCCCTTCTGCTCATCCAGGCTTCTGAATGACTGTGCATTGTAGAGCACAGCTGGGATTTTTTTTTCTAAATTATACTAAGATGTTAGAGTTTAAAAAGAGAAAGTTGTCATTACTCTTTGACATCCAAAGATGCCATAGCATAGCTTAGCATAGGTATTTATAGCAACTCAAATGTTCCTCTAACCCCTTTACAAGCCTTCCTGGTTGACATTCTCCTTCAAACACCTTTGGAATGCAAATTTGCATTTCTAACTTGTGTTTCCTCATTGATACCTGAAGTAAAACTGTGTATTTCATTCAGGAGTCGTATTTTTCAGTAGACCAGCCATTTTCAGCCAGCACTAGATTAAAATGAACATATACAAATAAAAGGCTGGGTTATTTTTACCAAGAGGTAACCTCACTTCCTCCTGGCAGTCTCGGGTAGCAAACACTCCAATTCCTGGCGGTTGGCCAATCTTCTCAATGAGTTTTGATATTCTCATCAGCTTAAACAAATACTTCTTTGACATTTTGTATTTACTTGCCAAAGATCATACAGTTGTGATCTTATCTGGGCCTAGAGGTTCTAAGAGGTAAATTGTTGTTCTTTGACCAGTGAATTTGTTTTCTGAAATTTTCACTTATCATTAGTGTGCAGAGTCTAGGGAGGCATATGTGAAATCAGAGAATAAGTTTGAGGAGTGAGTTCTCCCCTTCACCTTTGTGTGGGTTCCAGACATTGACATCATGTGGTCAGTCTTGCCCAACAATGACTTCCTTCTTGAGATATCCTGCTAGCTCCTGGCCTGTGAACTGTATTGCTGTCATGTGAATTGTTATACAAATGAACAAAAGATGACCCCCCCCATCCCAAGTTATTTCTTTCCTTTTCTCCTATATGTCTTTCCTTCTGTTTCTTTTTCTATCCTTTTTAAAAATTTTATTTGTTGCTGGGTGGCAGTGGCTCATGCCTTTAATCCCAGCAATTGGGAGGCAGAGCCAGGTGGATCTCTGAGAGTTCCAGGCCAGCCTGGTCTACAGAGCAAGATCCAGGACAGGCATCAAAACTACATGAAGAAATCCTGTCTTGAAAAACCAAAAAAAAAAAAAAAAATTTTTATTTGTTTTGTTTTCTTGAGACAGGGTGTCATATAGCCCTAGCTGCCCTTGTCATTGAACAGTGGTTCTCAAACTTTCACAGGGGTCGTATGTCAGATATCCTGCATATCAGATATTTAAAGTTCATAACAGTAGCAAAATTACAGTTATGAGGTAGCAACAAAAATAATTGTATTATGGTTAGGGGTCACCACAACATGAGGAACTGTACTAAAGGGTTGCAGCATTAGGAAGGTTGAGAACCACTGTCCTACACTGTGCTGTGATTCCAGGAGGAAGTCACCATGCTGGGTTCCATGTGGTATTGGGAGTCAGATCTTGGGCTTTTTGTGGGCCAGACAAGTAGTTTTTATCCTTTTGTCTACATCTCCAGCCCTAAGTTGTTTCTCTCTAGGAGTCTGCAACTTGGGAGCTCAAGAGCCTACTGGTGTTGGTAGAAAAAGTTTACATAACCAATTGTTTACAACATTGCTTCAATAATCATATTTTTGGCCTTTTACAGTCTTCATAATTTGCCTACCAGGGAAAACTGTATCCAGTAGAAGCTAGCCATAGATGAAGTGAATGCTACAGTTATAAGGATGCCCAAACTGCTGCTACCTTTTATAGCTATCTGATTTAGACGTCTGGCTGTGCTGCTGAGGAACAACAAATAGTATGTAGCATCCTTCTAGGACCCTTTCCACTTTGTATGCGATGCCTTCCTCCCTTCTTGAGTGGCTCTTCTGTATCCTACTTATCCCATTAAGAATTGTAGCCCTTGATAATGCCATGTGTGAAGGATTTCTATTCTACAAGCCTGTTAAAGATGTTGTCCAAACAAAACCTGCTCTGTATCTTTTTCATTGATCAGTTCTTAAATCTCTCAAAATCACTCCAGAATCTAGTAAACATTTTTCTGTATCACTAGTTAAGCTGAATGTCCATTCATAAAAGCACCCCCAAGTAACACAAAAATTCCCAGTTAAATGAAATGACTTCATATTATCCACTGGGACTCGAGTACAAGTATTCCCCTCAACAACATCATTTTAGGAGCCGGAGAGATGGCTCAGTGTTAAGTGAGTTTGTTGCTCTTGCAGAGGACCAGAGTTCAGTTTTGAGCACCCATATTGGTCTACTTACAGCCACCTGTGACTGCAGCTTCAGAAGATCCAATCCACTCTTTTGCTCTTTGCAGGTACCCAAAT
This sequence comes from Peromyscus californicus insignis, assembly GCF_007827085.1. Taxonomy (NCBI): domain Eukaryota; kingdom Metazoa; phylum Chordata; class Mammalia; order Rodentia; family Cricetidae; genus Peromyscus; species Peromyscus californicus. Next base: position 52,107,450 of record NW_026294514.1, read on the forward strand.
GCATGTGAACATATGTATATGCAGACATACCCCCAAAGAAAAATAAAACAAATCTTAAAAAAAAAATACTTATTTTGATAGGGTTAGATGTAAAGAGTATGTTTTTCTTAAATTTATTTGTCAGTTAGTTTCAATGCTTTGTAAAAATTTATCTTAGTTTAAAACAGTTCTATTAGTAGACATATAACTACCACTGAGAGCATATTATCATGCAATGACCAAGGCTTTGTCTCTATCACCAGAATTTAAACTTCAGCTTCATCATTTAAACATATAACATTGGGCAAATTATTTAACATGTTAAAATAATTTTTAAAAAAACAGCAGAAGTAGTTGTGTAGAACACTGTAGCATTACTTTGAAGGCTTTGGAATCATTAGGGGAAAGAGGAGCCTGTGTAGGGGAAGAAAGCCTAAGGCCTGCCCTTCAGAAGTTAAATCCAGCCTGGTTCCAGACTGTGTACTCTGCATCCAGATCAGTGTCATAGCAGGACATGTACCTGTTGGCACTGAAGAACTGCCCTACCCTGTCTTTCTCGCTCTGATGTGCTGAAATTCTGGGGCAAAGTGTGTCTTAACTCCCTCAAGTTGTTTCTGTCACATACTCTCATTAAAATATCTAAAAGGAACTGACACATCATAAAGGTGGTTAATAATTTCTTATGATGAGTTAGACTACGTAGGTATGACAAGATTCCCATATACCTTACACTGAATATCTTGCATATACCCTCCTCAGAGTATCAGATCATTAGTGTCACTTAAACAATTTCTACAATGTTTCCCCACTATTGTTATTACTTTTTATTTTGTAATGAATGCATAGTTTGCCAATGAAGAGTCTGAAAGTATGCAACATCCTTTTCCTCATCAACATTTTACCTATTAATTTCAGGACCTTAATTATTTCTGTATTACTGATTGTCATTTTACCATAAGACCTTTGCCTTTCCTTCCTTCTATTACTTGATTAGGTGAGTATAAATCAAAGGTGCTATTATTTTATTAAATAGGTTATAAGTCAAAATGTTTATATTGTTGCTTAAACGTTTTCATGTTTCAAAAGAATAACTTTGGTACAGCAAGATGGTTTAGTGAGTCAAAGCACTTGCCAAACAAGCCTAATGACCTCAACTCAATACTGGCATCCATGGTGGAAGGAGAGAGTTGACTCCTCAATATTGTCCTTGACTTCTATATGCACACTGTGGCATATTGCATACACACAGACATGAACACACACACACATACACACATTACAAATGCAATAAAATAAATTTTTAAAGAGTAATTTTGATTTCTATATCAAAAAATAAATTGCAGATGTTTAGTGGAAGAAAGGAACATCACAGACAGCCCTGTTAGTCATTTCTCTGTCACTATGACAAAATAATAGAGATAATTCGTTTATTGTAGGAAATCTTTGTTTCAGTTTCAGAGATTTCAGTTTGCAGTTGGATGACCTGATGGCCTGTGAACTTGTGCTGAGACAGAGCCTCACAGGGGAGAATGTAAAATAAGAAATCTTTACCTCATAGTCAGGATGTGAGAATGAGAAACAGACATGGCATCCTAATTAATTATGATCTCCATTAGTCCCTAAGTCTTAAAGCTTTTATTGTACCCCGCTAGCAACAGTTTGAGGATCGAGGTCTTTTGTTGTTGTTGTTGTCTAGTCATAATTTTGTTTGTTTGTTTTCAATACATCCCAGCTGCCATTTCCCCTCCCTATCATCCTCCCATTCCTTGCCATTTCATCTCCCTTCTCCTCCAGATCCACTCCTCCTCAATTTCCCTTCAAAAAGGAACAAGCCTCCCAGGAATAGCCACCAAACACACATGACAAGATACTATAAGACCAGGCACCACTCATATCAAGGCTGGATGAGGCCACCCAATGGGAGGAAATGGAGAGGACCGAGTTTTTAACACCTACACCTTTGTCAAACTTTCTAGATCTCAGCTGTACCAGAAACTTTAATTGTCACTTAGAGAGAGATTTGTGACTTTTTTTTCTGCCTTGGAAACAGAACAAAATAGATGGATGTTGGATATATTTTGGAACCAGAATAAAACATATTGGTTGATTAATTAATATGATGTATTAGTCTGCAGAGAGAACCAGACTGATGTGGGGAGGGCAAGTGTGTATGTCAAATATGATCTAACAAATGACCGCCCTCACTAGAGAGGCTGGCAAGTCCCAAACTGTCATTGTGTGGCTGACATAGAGCCAGGAAAGCTGGTATTCCATTTAGATCTGAAGGCAGTCTCCAAGAGAATCCTCTTGCTCAGATGAGGCCATGTTTTAATTCCATTCAAGCTTCCAGCTGACTGATTAATGTGCACCTGCATTGAAAAGAACAATCTGCTTCACTCAGTCCACTGATTTAGATGTTACCATTGTGCAGAAACCCGGACACAGCAGAATCTTACTCATCTAGAGCTATCAGGGCACCCTATGGTGCAGTCAAATTGACTCCTCAAATCAACTATCACCTATGATATAGAAGAGATGAAGTGAGACTGCTTACTGAGGTGAGTGTCACTCAAGGGGGTGGAAGCCTTTATCCTTTGAACAGTTAATGAGAAAGAGATAACATTTTAGAAAACATAAAACCCTAATGAATACTAGCTTCTTGGTTCTTTAGACCTTTGTTTATGTGACTAACACACCCTGACTGTTCCACTTTAATAGTTTAGTGCATGAGCTAATGTCATTTGTGTATTCTCTCTCTCCCTCCATCCTTCTCACTCTCTCCTATCCCCCTTTGTGTGTGTGTGTGTGTGTGTGTGTGTGTGTGTGTGTGTGTGTGTGTGTGTGTGTGCATGTGTGTTTTCCTTTCTGTCTCTAAATTTTTTTGTGGCAAGATCTTGTGCAACCCAACCTATGTCAAACTTGTCATGTATTGGAGGATGACTTGGAGCTCCTGCAGCCATCTGTCTGTCTCCACCTTTCAAGTGCTGGGATGCATGCACCACCACCATAGTTGGTTGTAGATATAACCGTCTTATTACATAAGAAACACAGAGACAAATACAAAGTTAAAAGCCCAAAAGGTCAGAGTAGTAGCTGAGAGCTGAGACTTAAAACTGCCTTTCTTACCCTTCCCTGCCCCTGTCGTCTCTTGCTATGGCTTGCTACTAGCTCTGACCCCCAGGCAACTTTATTTATTAATATACAAATAAAATCACATTTCAGTACAAATAAAATATCACCATAGTTGGCTTGTTTGGGTTTTCTCTACTTCAGACTTCTCTGCCAGGAGCATGTCGACATTTAGGGAACAAGTAAGACAGCACAGTACCCCAAAGAAGCTCGTCCCCCTTGAGAAGCTCTGTGTTCTCTTATTCCCTCTGTAGTAGTGATATTTTCAATGATCCAAAGTTTCAGGGTATATCTTAACTTTGAGGAAAAATAGTAGACTGAGTGTGTAATACTGAGGAATGTCTTAATAGGTACAGCTCTGTTCATCTCAAAAACTTCATGTAAGTGCAAACTTCTGTTTTGCTGTGCATTTATTGGTGATTTGTTGCTATTTTTTTTCATTTGTTAGAAAGAGTCTAAATATCAAGTCCTGAGAGGCCTGAAATACTCTATGCAGATGAGGTTGGTTTCATACTCACAGAGAGTCACCTGTCTCTGCCAACCCAGTGCTGGGATTAAAGGTGTGCAGCTCTGTGTCTGCCAGGTGCAAGGTTTTATGTTACTATGTGACTACGGGTGTTTCCCAGAAGAAAAGCCTAAGCATCTTGAAGCCTAAGCATCGTCTGGGTGCCTCAACACTAAGAAACCGAGGACAAAAATTTCAACAGTGACAGGAACCCAGTACAGCCGTGGCTGCTGGAGTGAGCACAAACATGAAGCGCATCCCTAAGTGTAGAGAAGTGCCACTCCTTGATATGGCAGAGAGAAAAATCTCTCTCTCCCTACTAAAATAACTTTGACAAATGATATAATTTTCAAAAGCTGTGTTGCTTAAAAGTCAATCTATCTTATCCTTTGAACACTAAGACACTATATCTCAGAGTAGAAATAACGCATGCTGTAGCAGAGTTCTGACAGAGAGAAGCGGCATAGACCGAAAGGCCATCTCGGTCACATCACTGAGACAGTTTCTCTTCCCTTCTGAGCTGTCACCATTAATCACTGACCTCAGGGACAACTTAGTCCTTTTTCCCTTAGGAATTATAGTCTACGATGAGTGAACCTCCTGAACTCGTGGGATTAAGACAATCACTTCTGATCTTTCTTTATGGTGTCTGGCTTTGGGATACAAGCAAATGGGATGTGTAATGTCCAGGAAGTGTCCTTCTCCATTTCTCTCTTGTTTGATTGAAGTTAGAGATAGCAAGAACTTCCAATGTTATTTTGGAAGAATTAATCTGGCATACAGGAACTGGAAGTGGTAGAACAATAGGATTGACAGAGCACGGATTGCTGCTACCTTGGTCTCCAAACCACCATGGATTACAAATACCTGTGTGGTAGTTTGAATGTAATTGGCCCTCATAGACTTATAGGGAGTGACACCATTAAGAGGTGTAGCTTTGTTGGAGTAGGTGTGGTCTCATTGGATGAAGTGTGTCACTGTGGAGGTGGGCTTTGAGGGCTCATATATGCTCAAGTCATGCCCATTCTCCCAGGTCACTTCCTGTTGCCTGCTGATCAAGGTGTAACTCCTTCTCCACTCTCAGCTCCTTCTGCTGCACCATGTCTTCCTGCACGTCTCCATATCTCACCATGATGATAATGGACTAAATCTGAAACTGTAAGCCACCCCAATTAAATGTTTTCCTTGATAAGAGTTGCAGTACTCATGGTATCCCTTCCCAGCAATAGAAACCCTAACTAAGTCAACTTGTTTCTGTTATTATTACCTTTTGTTTTTGTCTCGGTAACTAAATTTAGTGCAAATGCTTAAGAGGCCCTACCTTTGGTTTCCTAGCCCCAATGCTATATAGCAGACTTGTCTTGTTTTGTTTAAAGCCAGAAATAAAGTTTCTTCTCCGTATAAAGGCCTCCAGTTTGGCTTAGCTTACAAACTCTTTCAAGATTGTGCATATGTGATTCCTTTGAGTTTTCCCCATTACATTCCTATTTAAATATTAGTCCATCAGGAGGCTGTCTTTATCATCTCCACTCAAGCAACCACCAACCTTATCTAGTTTGATCATCTTTCAAATTATCTCCTACACACATTAGTTGCATATCTTATCATCTATACATATTATCAATTACTTTTGCTTTTACTGTTGTTATATGTTTGTCCACTAACTGAAGTGCCAGCTCCTGAAGGTCAATGACTTATCTGTTTTCTGTTGTATAACCCGTTAGTAAAATATCTTCATATAGAGGATGCTTAATCTGTATGTTATGAATGTTTGAATAGCAATAACTTCTTACTGTCTAATACTCTGCTGAGTCCATTATGGAATTAACTGATATAACTGTCACACCATACTTTTATGGCATATATGGCAGAGCTGTTATTAGTTCCACTGTACAAAAGAGAAAATTAAAAGAAACAGAATTTAACATGGCCAAGATTACCAAGTCAAAGCATGGCAAGTAAATAATTTTAGCTATGGTATCTACTACTTTAAAACCTTTTGAAATGCATGGTAATTATGCTTGCCTGTTCACTAAATTCCTGCAAATAGATCTGAAAAAAAAAAAGTTCTATTAAGGATGATTTCGTTTTTACACACAAAGTTCACCTTTTTCTGTTTGTTTTTATGTCTAATTTTGTTTTTCTGAGACAGTGCAATTATGTAGAAATGAAGATTGTTCTTCTCTGTTTAGCTATCAGGCTATTGAAACAATGATCTCAGAGGAAGTAGAATATCCAAGTCAATTTCATGCTGGAAGAAGGAAAAGACTGAAGCCTGTTATCAGCCAGAGGAGAAGCTAGAGCCTGGGGAAGAGATTGTGTGTTATCACAACTACCTGTCAGACCAAGGTGCTGGAGGTTCTGGGTCTGAGACATAATTAGATTGTCTAATTATGCATATCTTTGCCCTCACGTAAACTTATACTGCCTATCAGTCCTCTGAAGATGGTCCTAAAGAGTCACTGAACACCTTGTTTGCTGAGTTTGTATTTATGTTTTGTGTTTATGAAAATATATATTTGAGACCCATTACATTTTAGTGAAAAATGAGTAATAGGAAAACACAAGCTTTGTACATTTAATATTTTCTCTTCAAAAGTATCTAAAGGGATATTCTGATCTTGATGTTTCTGGATTTAAAAAAGATGTCTCTAAATATACTGCAAACAAACAAGAGTTGTGGGGTTGGGGATTTAGCTCAGTGGTAGAGCGCTTGCCTAGCAAGTGCAAGGCCCTGGGTTCTGTCCTCAGCTGCGGGGGGGGGGGGGGGGGGGGAGGGAGAAAGAAAGAAAGAAAGAAAGAAAGAAAGAAAGAAAGAAAGAAAGAAAGAAAGAAGAGTTGTAACAAATAGGTGTTCAAGTTGGAACATCCAGCTCACCCCTGCATGATCTGAAAACCCCATTCCTCTAAACTCTGTCTACTCAGGGAATCTCTGAACAAGGGAAAGGCTCCAAAAAGCCCAGTTCCACATTCTTGGCAGCGACTGCAGCTTCCTCCCCTGAAATTGCCAACTGCCTAAGTCCCCTCCTTAAGTGCTCAGCTTTTGATCAAACTTGGGCACAAACCAGCTTGTGGCAGACTCGTCATCACCCTGCACCTACAACCTATAAAGTGCCCCTGCTTTCCTTTGTGGGCCCAGCTTCTCTAGCCTCCATCTCTGAGACTAGAGAACCCACATGGAAGTTGCTTTGCTCAAATAAACCTGTTCTTTTTCAATTTGACTTAGACCAAGCCTTACTACATCAATAGAGAAACCTATTATGAGGGCATGGGGCAGAAAACCTACTAATAGGTATATTTCTCTTTCAATATTCAGATAATAAGTTCCAAAACATTTGGGTGTTGTTGAAATTTTCCTTCACATTGAGCCCACATTTATCTTCTACTTACAATACCCTTGTGCTAATTTCAAGACTCACGGGAGGTGGATCTCCGTGTGCTCTTCTCACTTGTATCTTTCCGTCCAAAGAAGAACGCCTTGTCACATGCTGCCTGTTCCTGTGGAATCTTAGCTCTTGGAGACAAAGCCCTACCTCCTTCATACCTGTTGTCATTCTCACCCTCTCACTCCTGTGCTGGCAGCTCAGAAAAGAGCAATGGAGACTGTGCATATGTATTACAGAAAGATCTTGAACCATAGATCACTTCACTCTTATCACCAAGCTGTCTGGGTTTGGATAGAGACTCTGAAAAACAAGTCTTCTAATCCTCATCTTTCCACAAGATCATTTTGTTAATACCTGTACTTTAAATTTTTCTGGTTTTTTTTTCTCCCATCCTTCCTACGATGTATCCCTTTCCCTTTCTTCTTTGTGTTTGTAGGTATTTCCACAATATAAGCAGGCAACATTTTAAACCTGTTGTTCAAGTGTATGGCATCAACATTGTATCTTTTATCTCCATCCATCCCTCTATCTATCCCTCTATCCCTCTATCCATCTATCTATCTATCTATCTATCTATCTATCTATCTATCTATCATCTATCCATCTTCACAATCATTATGATACACTATCATCTATGTATGTATATATGTATGTATGTATCTACCTACCTACATGCTATCACTTATCTATTATCTATCTAATCTCTGTGTCTTGTTTCTCTTTTTCTGTGTGTCTATTTGTCTCTGTTCCTCAGACACTAAGCAGACTCCAAATTGCTTACTTCCAAACTGTTAGTCACAGAACCACTGCCTCTCTCAACTCAGTCTTTGAACGTGTCCACTCATCTAAAGCATTGACTATTTGTGTTTGAGATATAGAGATATTTAAATCTCTATATATCTTACATATATAGAAATTTAATAATTTTAAAATATATAGAAATTTTAATAAAAAATAAATAAAACATGCAGAGGATTATATATATACCAAAAATTTGGTGTATACAGGTATAGAAAAAATGGGGACTGAGACATCTACATTGAATAAGAATATTTTCCTAGATTTGTTAAAAAACAATAAAAAAACACACTCTGATGACTTAATGATACCACTTAATGTTGCCACAATATCTCCTTTAGTGTAAAATATAATAGTTTGTTCAGCCAGATTCATGTGATGAGTTGCAGCAACTCTTTTTGTTTTAGTTTAGATACATTGTCCCTCTCTCTTTAGTCAATGGAGTCATTTTTAATATTTTTAGTTGCTCTGAATGGTGTAAAGGAGAGAAGAACCTTAATCTAAGCCTGGTCTGAAGCCCAAGGCTGGGAGTTCATAGACCCTGGGGTAGAACCTGCTGTTGTTAGAGTCTCTTGCACCGCTAAACAAACGTGCTGCTGTCGAATTGCCTCTTGAATACTTGTACTCATGCCCACGGATCTCATCTGTTCTCAACCTTGGTCAGAGCTTCCACAGTGGACAGCAGTCAATGGAGAGGCTCATAACTGGACACAGTGCTGAGAACAAGACACTGAATGCATAGCCCTAAACGGGACACCAACATTAATTCCTCCCTGCCTCTGCCACAGGGATCAGGAAATACCACAGACCAAGAGGCAGAAAGAATGGGGAGGAATGCTGTGAAATATTCTTATGGGTGTAATGTGGCTTTCACCCTCATGTACTCACACCAGCTGACTTACAAGACTTCCATCAGATCAAGCCAGCCAAGATCCCAGTGTAATTTCTGAGTAGCAATTGGCAGTTGATGACTGCTGGGAGTGAGAAATCATTCTTTTTTGAGGATGTGGTCACAGGTAGGTATCCCATGAAGGATAGCATTAATAGACTTAGTGGATTGGAGAAAAAAAAATAAAAGACAGACTTGGGACAGGGTTATTATGGAGGGGGAAGAGGGAGTAGATATGATCATAGTTCATTCTCTATGTACATGAAATGTTCAAAGCTAAAGAAAAATTTTAATTATTTATTTTTGAGATCATAATATAATTAATATCATTTTCCCTTTCCCTTTCATCCCTTCAAACTCTCCCATGTAACCTAGTTGGCTGTCCTTCAAATTCATGGCCTCTTTTTCTTCAGTTATTTACATATATGCATATATACATATTTCAATAAGAAAACAATTTAAAAATTACAGTTATATTCTTTGCAATAAATATATCTCTGTACAATTGCAGTATTAAATCTACAAAGCAACTTCTATACCTAAGGCTCAGGGAGCATTATAGAAAGGGAGTTGGAGAGATTGTAAGAACCAGAGGATCATGGAGTTCGCAGTGAGATTGTGTCTGCTAGTAATGTCAGAAGTTAGGCCTTGAGGGGGTTGAGGATTTAGCTCAGTGGTAGAGCGCTTGCCTAGCAAGTGCAAGGCCCTGGTTTTGGTCCTCAGCTCCGAGGGGAAAAAAAAAAAAAAAGAAATATAAATTGTTTAAAAAAAAAAAAAGAAGCTAGGCCTATAAAGTCTCGCCAACAATACTGACTAAACATGAGCTGAACAAGGACAACTATAGACATGCCAAAGTGGATGGAGGAACACCCACAAGGTCTAACCCTACACAAAGAGCTACAGGCGACTAAGGAATGCTGAGAGCAGGGGAAATGTCTTCCCCAGAGAAGAATACACCAAATGTTTAGCCCTGAAAACAAGGCAACATTTTAAAAATTATAATTGCAATTCTTTTTAATATAAACATATCTCTGTGCAATTACAGTATTAAAATACTGTAGATAAGCACTCATCTTTTTTTCACTGTTTTCAATTATACACTGTATGAGATGTTTAAATGGAAGAGAGAAAAAGTTTACTGTGAGCATGTGGACTGCTTCTTCGCTCTTATTTAGTTGGTATAAGATTCCGTGGGGCTAGGAGAGTAGCATATGACTCTTTAATTCCAGAAACTCTAGAGGCCAAGGCAGGCCTCTAGATGATCCCAAATTCAAAGCCAGCCTGGAAAATGTGGGGAGATGCTGTATGATACAAAAATCTTAAGATGCTAGACACATAGACATGGACACACACACACACTCACACAGAGGATTCTGTTGTAATAATTTGGGTGGAGAGGCTGCAGAGAGGGCTCAGATGTTAAGACCGCTTGCTACTCTTGCAGAGGACCTGGGTTTGGTTCCCATTATCTTTATATTAGCTCATAACTGTGCTTAACTCCGGTTCCAGGAACTCTCACACCCTCTGGGGGTATCAGGAACAGGTGCAGTACACATGCATACATACAGGCAAAACACTCATATATTGTCTTCGTTGCTGTTCTTTCACTGTGAGGACAGGCCACGACCACGACAACTTACACGAGAAAGCACTTTGCATCTTTGTAGCACCCTTCAGTCCCCTTCCTTCCACTGTTGCAACACAAAGAATGTAATGAAACAGGAAAATGATGTTGGTCATGCTTTCAGAAACATCAGTGTGTATTCAAGATGAAGAACCAACACTTTCGCTAATCTTTGTGCAAACGTCCACTGCTAACACTGTCAGAGTGAAGATGCCTTAGTTGAAATCTAAATGTGTTACTGTGGCTGCTGCTCCTCTGCTTGGAGTAGGATACTTTGAATTTGTTCATTCAAACTTACAACATAGGTAACCAAATGTCATCAAATCCAGCTTTTCTGGGTAGGAAGATTACTTCATATTCCATAGAAAGTATGATGATCTCTATTTATACTGATATCCACTTTAAATACAATTCATTTGGGCTAGGGGGATTACATTACGTAGGTAATTCCCCCAGAATCTGAGCATTCACAGCTTCTTATTTTCAGAATCTCATATCAGAGAGGCACCAGGTTTTTGTTTGTTTTTGAGACAGGCTCTCTCTATGCAGACCATGCTGTCCTTGAACTCACAAGACATCTGCCTGCCTTTGGATCCCGACTACTAGGATTAAGGGTGTGTGCCACCACACCGGGCTAAGTGTTAGTTTTGATCTTTTTTTTTTTTTTTTTTTTTTTTTTTTTTGGTTTTTCGAGACAGGGTTTCTCTGTGTAGCTTTGCGCCTTTCCTGGAACTCACTTGGTAGTCCAGGCTGGCCTCGAACTCACAGAGATCCGCCTGGCTCTGCCTCCCGAGTGCTGGGATTAAAGGCGTGCGCCACCACCGCCCGGCCTAGTTTTGATCTTTGAGAATGGCTATGTTATAATCTAACCATCACAAGTAGGCTGAGGTAACTAAAAGACAGATAATGTAAAGTCCAAAGTGGGAGAACTGAGTCCAGCTTCCCTACAAGTATTGGGCCTGCTGTCAGCATGCTGCCTTGGGAGGGCTTTTGATTCTCCTGGGGGCACAGATTCTTCAGTGTGTGACACTTAACCCACCAGTATTATACTCATTTAAGGACCCATAACAAAGAACACAACAGTCCTTATTTCTGCTCTGCCAGACCTAATGACAATCTGGACTTTTTTTTTTTTTTTTTTTTTGAATGTTCGAAGTGATATATCTCACATCTCAATACCTCAGCCCACCAAGTACAGCATGTACAATCAAAACTAAGATTTCACAAGAGCACATTTATCTTAGTATTATGTAGGGCTCTGTGTGCATATTATTAGGGATTGCTTCCTACTGGAATGTGAACCCCACAATGTTTGGGATATTTGCCAGTTTGTCTTGGCGGATGAACTCCTACAGACTACAACAATCTTTAGCACACAGGAAATACATACTTTCTGATGATCAACGAAATAATAAATAAACAGATTGGAATTACTGTCAATCATGCAGCAGTATTAATGTCTCCAATCAATTTTCTTTTTGTTTCACATATTCAAATTATTTGCATGATTTTCCACTTTAGGCTTGGGATATGCTGCCCAGAGCAAGCCCTGTATGAGTATTTAAAGTTTTATTATTCTTTCAGTTTGGAGAAACTAAAACCAAAAAGACGGTCATGACCTTGTGAATGTTGGTGGTGATAGGGAAGGATTTGTTTCTAGGAAGGACGACAGACGAAAGTCTTATTAGTGTTCACGGAATTCAAATTATTATACCTGAGGGCGGCCTGATTCTTGGAGCACAGGATTCTTCCTTCAATAATCAACAAAGGCAAAGGCAGCGACAGGTTCTCCTGAAAGGTCTTCCTGACGCAACTGTGTTTGCAGCTTTCATACACATACCCAGGGGGAGTGCTGGCCCACAGACTCCCACAGTCTCTATTTGTTACCAGTCCCTGGGCTTGGGAAAAGAGCGCTGCAAGGAGATTCACCGTAGTGCCGCCCTCGCATCCACGACACTGCGATACTGCCGCCCCCTTCCCTCACCCGGCGGAGGTCGGGTCTCACGCCCACGCAGACCACTGAGGTTGTCACTTGCGGCGACAGGCGTGGTGGAGAACCCAGATCTCCAGGAGTGTCCTGGAAGCTGCGGGGGCCACGATGTGCCAGCGGGGGAGGGCCCGGAGGCGGAGACTGGTCCGGCACTAGGGCGCTGTCACCTGCCCAGAGGCGGAGCCAGGAAAGAAACCAGCCTTTGGCTGATCTCAGACACTGGAGTCCAGAGAACCCTTCTTGACCATGCAGAGCGCCAACGGAATTGAGAACCCGGCTTTCGTCCCTTCCAGCCCGGACACCCCACGCCGTGCGTCTGCTTCTCCCTCCCAGGTGGAGGTCTCCGCTGTGACCTCCAGGAACCAGAACGGGGATTCTCAGCCTCGGGAATCTGAGGAGCCCCAGAAGTCGTCTGAGCCATCTCTGCCTTCTTCAACTCCTCCAGCTTCGGATGAGCCGCCAGGGTCACAGCTATGCGAGCTAGAGGAGGGACCTTGCGGGTGGAGGAACTTCCACCCCAAGTGTCTCCAGCTCTGCAACACTCCCCAAGGCTTTCTGCTTCACTACTGCCTCTTGGCCCTCACGCAAGGTAAAGTCCAGCGCCAGCTTCTGGGGACTTTGGCTGAGCTGGTGGTGGGGTGGGGTCGAGCTGGGGGAGAGGAGGAAGCTGGTATAGGGGAACCCCACAGATTGACCTGGTAGTTAATGCGGCACTAGGTAACCCCCACCCCCACACCTTGGGCTTGGAACTTGAAGAAGCTCTTAACCGCGGGTGTCCACCCCTATCAGCGGTCCTCTTCTTCTAGCTTCCTCCTTAGATAGCATCATTTAAAACCTGGCATGCAAGTTTTTGCTATTTTGTGTTCTGCCTCAGTTTAGCGGAGTGGATTCCTCTAGGGAAGATTATGAGAATGTTCCTTTGGGAAAACGATAAGCCTTAGGGTAGTCTGGTCTGCATTTTAAAACCTTACTGTCTACTGGGATCTAGGGGAGGGAGCTGTTATTTGTTTTTCACCTAGGAAGAATTAAAAGCTTTGCAAATAGGAGTGGACTGATTTTCTGAAAGGAGGGGAGCAGGTAGAAGTACTTAAATTATGTAGCATAGATTAAATGTGGGTAATCCTATTTTCTGTATATTTGAGAATATGGGCACTAGTGCAACCCAGTGAGCAAAGGAGAAAACGCTTCCAGCCCTGAAGAGGTGAACCTTTATTAGCTCTTTATCAAGTGTCTGTTTGTTCTAGGATCTCTTTTCAGTTCTCTTGGGACTAACAGATTAAGCCTAGATTTATCCCCCCAGGAGTTTGTGATCTAAACCGAGTTTCACTGCTGAGTGAGAGGTGTGGTGGCGGAGGAGGGAGGTAGGCTTTTTAGAAAGAAAGGAAGCAGAAAGCAAGAAGTTGAAGGAAGCTGGTTTGCCCCCAAGGCAAGGAACAGAATAAACGGAAGTTACTTGAACAAGATAAACCAGGGAGGGATGGGCAGAAGGTGGGACAGCTTGAAGGACAGATATGCTGAAAGTCAAGTTCGTTTTGGTATTATTTGGGCCATAACCTCAAACTATTTTGTAATAATCAAGGATTGGTTGAAAGAAAGCAACCCAGGAGAGAGTGAAGGGTTACTGGAAATTGTTCTTTGCTAAATTAATTTTAAAAAATAATACATTGAAGTCACTGTCTTCTGCTCTTATTTTGTTTCTGTTTGAAGGAACTTGGTGCCTCTTTCTTTGCACCTTTTGGGTGCTAAGTAAATATTTGTTGATCCTAAGTAGCTTTCAGCTCATTTCCTGAGGATTTGTGCTGTAGCCATTTTCCTTTCTACCTCTTTTTTCTTTTGGTTTTTTTCGAGACAGGATTTCTCTGTGTAGCTTTGCGCCTTTCCTGGAACTCGCTTCCGAGACCAGGCTGGCCTTGAACTCACAGAGATCCGCCTGCCTCTGCCTCCCGAGTGCTGGGATTAAAGGCGTGCACCACCACCGCCCGGCTCCACCTTTCTTATCCCTCCAGTTTCCTTTCCAATTACCTCGTGGTTGTAGTTATCTGAAGCTAGTGACAGTGGAGTATCATAGATATAGCTGTGTAGAATTAAAAAGTAAAATAGATCTTCTGTTTTACCTTACATTTTACTCTGCAGTGTCTATGTTACTCTAAGACACTTTGTATTTAACATAAAGTATTGTTTAAGTTATTATCAGATAGAATTGGTTCTCTGGTAGGAGGTGTCTGGTTTAGTTTAAAGCCTCATTTACTAGGCTTTAAGAAAAGTAGTCTGAGAAGAAAGTAACCCAGTATATTAATTTATGCTGAAGTTTAGGTTTCAGTGGTTGAAAGTGTGTTCCTGTGTGTCTCCCTACCCTTGGGAAGTCCATATCCCATTATATATTAATAGACATTTGATTAGGCAAGAAACAATTTGAGGAAGGAGTTGAACAGGCATTTCTCAAAGGCCATAGGTATCTCAGCCTTCAACCTCCCAGGGAGCCTCCTATCCTCACACATCAAATAGTCTGCATTCTTTCTGAACTGATTCAAATGCAGTGCTCTTGGAATGTGTACAGCATAGAATTGGGGAGTCACAGGGCTAAATGCTTATCTCCTTCTAGATATTTGCAAAATGAAGGTTTACTGTAAAAGCAATGATTTCTAGTACCTAATTTTTATTTTTAATTTTTTTGAAGACAGGGTTTTTCTGTGTAACCCTGGCTGTCCTGGAACTCACAGAGATCCTCCTGCCTCTCCCTCCTGAGTGCTGCAATTAAAAGTCTGCACCATCACACCAAACACAACTAATTTTAAATCATCAGTGTTGTAGGTATATTGGAAGGTTGATGTTTGGTTGGTAAATTTTTCATGTTATCGGGTAACTGCTTTCTTATAAAAGTTGTTTCTAGGTGCTTTATACATGTCATTTGACAATCTCCAAATTACTAGTTAGTTTACAGTTTAAAAAGAAGAAAAATACACACACACACACACACACACACACACACACACACACACACACACACACAAAAAAAAAAAAAAAAAACCCAAAAAACAAAAAAAAACCCCACAATTTTAGGACATTGAAAACTGTTATACTAATTTTGTTAAAATATATTTTCAGTTGCAGTCTTGATAAAACAACAAGACAAACTGTAGTTACTATGAAATGTTTATATTCAACCCAATTAATAATGAAAATTTTTCTTAGTAGCTCATAAATACACTTAACTAAAACTTTCATCACTTTTAGTTTTTAGCTTATTGTCACATTTCTGTTCCTGTGGATTTAACCTATATCTGGACAGGACCTCCTAAAATCAGTCAATACTGGACACTCAGTCTTCTCTACCTACTAGTCCTTTACTAATTATTCTTATAACAGGCAGGTAGACTCTATGTAGCCTTTTCTTCTATATTTTATTTTGAATGTGATTTAGAATGTTAGTAGTCAAAATGATGTTTAGTTTTTTATTTATTTTTTAATACTGTACATTTTAAGTGATAGAGACTTGGTATACATATCTATAATCCTAGCACTTGAGTAACCAAGGCAGATTCTAGATCAGCCAAGGGACTTTGAAGTACCATATCTCAAAGTGGGAAGCAAAAGCTTCACTTAGTGTTTGTGAAAAGTGTTAGAAGAAAGAAATAGACTTGAGAGCTCAGCTTCCTCTTATTGAAGCTAGGTCGGGGTGAACCGTACTTACAGATACGTGTGTCTGAGACTAAGGAGGTAATTGAACCTTGCTGTAACATCCGTCCTCTGTGGTCTTTTGTACTTGCTGTCCTCTTTCCAAAGAGTTTGTGGAGTGTGCTGAATTTAAGAACTCTCTAGAAAACTGGTTTTATGGGACTTTACTGGTCTGACTTTTGTTCGTCAATGAAAGAAAAGTGAATTCAGACAAATAACGATATTTTTTAAAGATTTATTTATTATGTATACAGTGTTCTGTCTGCGTGTTTGCCTGCACGCCAGAAGAGGACATCAGGTCCCTTTATAGATGGTTGTGAGCCACCATGTGGTTGCTAGGATTTGAACTCAGGACCCTGGAAGAGCAATCAGTGCCCTTAACCTCTGAGCCATCTCTCCAGCCCCAAATAATGATAATTTAATGTGTACTAAACACTGCTTTTGTAGAACACCTGAAAACTTACAATTTTGCAATGTGAAAAGTGAAATGGGCTGGGCGGTGGCGCACGCCTGTAATCCCAGCACTCGGGAGGCAGAGGCAGGTGTATCTCTATGAGTTCGAGGCCAGCCTGGTCTACAGAGCTAGTCCAGGACAGGCTCCAAAGCTACGGAGAAACCCTGTCTCGAAAAACCAAAAAAAAAAAAAAAAAAAAAAAAAAAAAGTGAAATGATTTTGGAGGAAATATGTTTGGACTGCCTAACTTTGAGACTTGAGAGACTTTCAAAATTGTTACTTTTGAAAATAGCAAAAGAGCAAAGGAACAAAACCTAGTGCTTTTCATTGCTAATTGTGCACATACTGAAGCTAAAACAACGCATTTCATTTGCTCTTTTTTAGGTGTTGTTGTAAATGGCCTAATAAACATTAGCATTTCCACCATCGAGAAGCGCTATGAAATGAAGAGCTCGCTGACCGGTTTGATATCATCCAGCTACGATATCTCCTTCTGCGTGTTGTCTTTATTTGTATCGTTCTTTGGCGAGAGAGGACACAAACCTCGCTGGCTTGCATTTGCATCTTTCATGATAGGACTGGGAGCTCTGGTCTTCTCCTTGCCACACTTTTTCAGTGGAAAATATGAATTGGGATCCGTTTTTGAAGGTCAGTCTCTGTTATGTTTTTGTTTGCATGGAAACAGGTTCATTGACATGTGAACAGTAGAGTAAGGTCTGAAGTCTCCTCTGCTGCTTTGTATGGATTGCATAATGTAGGAGATTGCAGAGACAGACTGTACATTATTTGTCACATCAGTGGTCGTCCAGATTTGTGCTTCTCTGATGCCTACTCCCCATATGATGCCCGGTCCCTTTCAAGCAGAAACAAACTCTTTCAGGTGTTCAGCTCACTGGATTTCCAGACTTGTAGATTTTCTTTTGTACTGCTGTTACTTGCAGTGATTTCAGCTCTGTGTGCTGGACGTGCACATTCCTGGTTTAAGACAGTACAGGTGAATTGGCCTAGCAGGACATTTTCTCAGAACTGAAGCCTAGTTTTTCCTTTGGCTCTAGTTTGAACATGTAGCGTCAGAGTGACCTGCAGACCATGTTACCTTGAGCAAACAAAATCATTATTCAACGGCTTGGAAGGAAATTTGATGAACCTTTTTTTCCCCCCCAATCATTTTTTAATGGTAAAACAATTACACTAGAGCTAGAGGAATGTGCTTGTGACTTATAGAGTTCACCTTAACAGCTTTATGCCCTTTCTGGGACTTCAATAACAAACATTGAGAAGCCTTTAGGGATTAGGTTAAGTGTGGGAAAGGCTTGGAAAGAGAAAAGAGAAATCGAGATGTTGCACTATAGGCATTCTTTTGTTGTTGTTGTGTTTCAAAATTTTAAAAATGAATTGATTTTATGTGCAGTGGTGTTTGCCTGGATGTGTGTCTGTTGGATCTCCCAAGAACTAGAGCTATAAACAGTTGTGAGCTGCCATGTTGTTGCTGGGAATTAAATCTGGGTCCTCTGGAAGACTAGCCATTGCTTTTAACCCATGAGCCATTTCTGTATCCCTTAGGCATTCTTTGTTGAAAGTGAAGATTTTAATATTTTTTTGTGTGAACGTTGGAAATAATATCAAAGCAGGCTGGAGAGGAGTCTCAGTCGTTAAGAGCAATTGCTGCTTTTGCAGAGAACTTGGATTTGCTTTCTAGCACCCACGTGGTGTCTCATAGCCCTCAGTAACTCCAATTTCAGTGGATTTGATGACCACTTCTAGGCTCACATATTTATTTACTTATTTATTACAAATATAATAAAAATAAACATCTTGAAAAATAATATTAGAATTTTAATGTTTCCCAAGACTAATTTCCCAATTGCAAGATAACAAGGAATAAAATGGCATTCTCAGTATTTTGCTTTGTATTATGCACTCAGTTTTAGGAGTACACTTATTATATAAGAATACTTCATTTAGACATAAAAACAGGAAATGCAAGCATATGGATGAAGAGAGGATGCAATTAAAATATGAAACATTTAGAATAAATAAGATAGAAGATACTGTCCGGGGAAGGAGCACTTACTGTGAATTGTAGTGTATTATCCGACATTGGGCAACATTGCATAAGGCAGACTGCATAATTTCACTGGGGGTAGTTTGAGGAACAAGGCACACACTGCAGCATAGGCTGTGCTGTTGCACCTTGAAATCTAAACAGCACAGAACATTCAAGCTAATCTGCCTCAGAAGAACAGGCTCCTGATTCTGGGATGGCATGAATGTGTTTGTGTTTGCAGTGGTTAGACCTACTGCTGCAGTCAACCAGCTGAGTTTCTTGGGGTTTTTTTTTTTTGGCGGGGGGAGGTTAACATATGTGTATATTTACACTTTTTATTTTTGAGATTATAGTAGAATTATAGCACTTCTCCCTTCCTTTTCCTCCATCTAAAACCTCCCATATACCCTCCTTGCTCTCTTCTAAATTCATGGCCTCTTTTTATTAATTGTCACATGTACATATGTCTATGAATATATATAATGTTACATTTAGGAATAAATATATGTACACATGAATTTTTTTTCTTAAAATGTAACTGTCTCAGTCTGTATAATGTTACTTGTATGCACATTTTCAAAGTAGACCATTTACTATTGCATAACCAATTGGTGTGTTCTTCCCTGGAGAAGTCTATTTTCCTGCTCTTAACTTTCTTTAGTTTCTTGTGGTTCTCTGTGTAAGAATTTTCTTGTTCTTATTTATTTATTTGTTGGCTGGTTGGTTAGGTTTCTTTCTTTTTTTTTTTTAGATAGGGTTTCTCTGTGTAGCCCTGTCTGTCCTAGAACTTGCTCTATAGACCAGGCTGGCCTCAAACTTAAGAGTGCCGCCTGCCTCTGCCTCCCGAGGGTTGAGACTAAGAGTGTGTGCCACCATGCCCTGCTAACTTCCTTGTTCTTAAAAGAGTTTTGTTGACAAGCCTCAGATGTTATAAAGCAAAACATAAGTACCTCTTCTACAAAACCTTGACCTCTGTGTCAGTGATCTTCACAGTCTATCTCCTGTGGTGCACATCTGGAGTTACAGCCATTCTAAACTCTTCACATCCCAATGGGGAACACCTACAAATAAGAAAGGCATTTGCAGGTGTGGGAAGAACTGGCTCAGAGCTGAAGCTGAGACAATTACTGAAGCAAGAGCAGAAATTTTAGTAATTATTGTGTATTATGCAAGCTTCTTATTGCTCTTCTGGACATTTTTCGGTATTTTAGCTGATCACACTGAGTAGACCACTGACATAGGAAAATTCAACTTGCCCTTATGGTTCTGTGCCATGTCTGTAATAAATATTGTTTACGTGGAGTACACATAGTACTAAGATAACAGCAGTGCAGAAGCTGGACCTGGGGACACATGTCTGTCATCCCAGGACTTGGAAAAACAATAGTAAACATTTTATTTCATTTGCTGTTTGAGGAAGGATACATAATTAGCAAGCAAACAAGACAGTTGAAGGTTAAAAGTCTCTTAAGTAGGTTCCAAGGAAGGTTACAGTGATGGTAGCTAGATAATGAAGGAACAATCTTGAGAGATGTTCTTCAGGCTAGAGGAAAAACTCGAGGGTTTCAGAAATGGTCAGTTGTGGCCAACACAATCATCACAAGCGCAAAATGTGCTGTGAGGTGAACATGCAGAGCAGAGGCTAGCCAGGCTGACCCTCTGTGTTTACCTTGACCACCTGGGACTGTGTCCTAGAATGTGTAAGACTAGTAAGAACAGAGTCAGGAGTGGAAATCAAGAATTTTTAACTTCAGGATGAAATGCTTATTATATCCAGTGTTCACTACATATACTTAAACATGCTGGCCTAAACATACAAGCCCACAAGCCAGTCCTTGAAGTACAAACACTACCAGAAAGGCTTCTTTACTCTAATGTTTGGTAGAGTCACTTTGACTTTTGGGGATGGTTGTTAGTTACTCTTCACACTGTCAATATATTTAAACATGCTTAGCTGCTACTTAGCTACTTTTTTTGAATTTTGTGATTTTTTTTTCCTCAGCAAACATATCATTATGGCTTGTGCACACAGAGGCAGAGAGCCAGAGAGAGAAAAGCTTTTACTTAACAGACTACAGGAGTAAAATTGCATTACATGTATGAAAGAGGCCATGCATTTGAACACAGAATGAATGTTGGACTCATAAATCCCTTTACTGTTACTGTATAGATTTTTACAGCAAATGATCCAATAACTTCATACTGATTTCATTAATAGTAAACAACTACTAAAATTAATCCTGCCTTTAGTGCCCTCTTTGTTTTTAAGATTTTTATGTTTATTATTCATGGTTTATTAGATATTAGATGATTTAAATATTCCTTTTTCTGAGTTTAAACAGTTTCTTCCTTCAAGACAGAGTATCACACCAGGCGGTGGTGGCACACACCTTTAATCCCAGCACTCCGGAGGCAGAGGCAGGCAGATCTCTCTGTGAGTTCGAGGCTAGCCTGGTCTACAGAGCGAGATCCAGGAAAGGCGCAAACCTACACAGAGAAACACTGTCTTGAAAAACCAAAAAAAAAAAAGAAAGAAAAAAAAGACAGAGTATCATGTAACTCAGGCTGGTCTTGCACTGTGTGTAGCCAAGGATGACCTTGACATTCTGATGCACTTGATCTCACCTAGAGTTATCGGACTACAGGCATATGCTACCACTTGGGACTCTGTGGTGTGGAGAATAAGGGCCCCTCGCACGATTAGCTAGCACTCTACCAATTGAGCTGCGTCCCCAGCCCTTCATCCTTAGTACAAGAAGTCAAGTGTCATATAAAACAACAACAACAACACAATCTCTTGGTTCAAATAAGTTAATTCACTTTCACAACTATGGAAACCTGGAAAACAAAGATGAATTATTTATCTAATTCTGAAAAATATAGAAAAAGAAAACTGGAGTTTGGCATTACAAAAGGAAAACAAGTATGTTGGAAGTTAGAAGCCCTAAGACACACTTTGTTCATGAGTGATGTAATAATACCTAAGGCAGGGAGCTGGGATGGAACTTTTCTAGCACTGTAGCAGCCAGAATTCAGGTCCGAGCAGAGCATAGACTATAATCTGAGCTCAGGGAGGCAAAGGCCAGAGGATTAGAAGTTCAAGTTCACCTTCAGGCTCCACAGCAATTCAATTAGCAGCCTGGAATGCATGAGACCCTGTTTCAAAACAAAAATAAACACTACAAATCCTT
Source organism: Peromyscus californicus insignis (assembly GCF_007827085.1). Taxonomy (NCBI): domain Eukaryota; kingdom Metazoa; phylum Chordata; class Mammalia; order Rodentia; family Cricetidae; genus Peromyscus; species Peromyscus californicus. The sequence goes on from NW_026294514.1 coordinate 52,129,117, forward strand.
AATGTAGCTGGGTGGTGGTGGCACAAGCCTTTAATCCCAGCACTCAGAGAAACCCTGTCTCGAACACACTTAAAAAAAAAAAAGAAAGAAAGAAAGACAAAGAAATAAGAAGCAATAATGAAGCAAAAATCCACAAATACAACAACAACAAGAAAATAAAATAACATGAAAAGCATGAAAACTCATTTTATTAACCAAAATCACCCCTGCCCTATAGTTTCATTGGAAATGAACATTGAGGAAATAGTTGTGATTTTTAACTTGAGGGAAATCACTTTGGATGAGTTAATCTCTCTGAGGAGATTAAAGTAATGTAATATAGTCAGTGAGTAGATGAAAACAAAATATGAAATATGAGTAGCATGTAAAATTTCTACAGGTGTGAGAATGACACAGAAGGAGTGTGAGAGTCAGTGAAGGTAGAAAGGGGGAATTTGGACCAGCATGGTTTCCCATTGTTTTGTACAAAAACAAAGTAGATCCCAGAGAAAGATAACTTTCCTCACCTGGAGATTTTATAGGGACATAAAGGTTGGAGGTGATTAACTTTGAATGGAGATGATAGAATATATCACAGGGGAGTTCTGGCTGCTGTTATTGGATACAAAAGAGAGAAAGTTTTAAAGAGTAAGAGAAATAAATACTCCTAGGGGTTAAGTTGAACTTACTGATTTGAAAATGGAGAAGTGTCATAAAAGATTTCCAAATAACTAATATATGACACTGCTTAAAACTTATCTTTTCACTTCTGGTATTGACATTCACTTTTTATGTTAGATTTTTTGACAAAGTCAAAGCCAGGCTGGCTTTGAACTCTATGTAGCTGAGGATGACCTTGAACTCTGGTCTTACCACCTTTCTAACTATAGGTGTGAATCACCACACACAGCTAGACACTCATTTTTGATGTAACCTTGATTGTTTTGGAACTCTTTTGTAGACCAGGCTGGCCAGAGACTCTGCCCCTTGAACGTTGGGATTAAAGATGTGTACAACCATGCTTAGCCTTTTGTCCATTTGGTCTTTTGTTTGAGACATAGTTTCTCTGTGTAGTCCTGGCTGTCCTGGAACTCATTCTGTAGACCAGGCTGGCCTCAAATTCATAGAGATCTGCCTGCCTCTGCCTCCCAAGTGCTGGGATTAAACGATTGCTCCATCAATGCCCAGCCACAACTGGCCTTTTGATGTGTCTTAGGGAAACTGTAATCTTAGCTAATGAGTGATAAAGCTATTATTTAAAATGTAACAAATCTTTACCATATAACACTTTGGTTTTATTCAACGTCATCTTTATTCCTTTTGGATGAGTAGTATTTTAATGTTGCTGAGCAAAATAATTTCTGCATCTCTCCGAGAGACTCTGGGAAGTCACTTTTAAACACGGAAAGTCTTTGCTGAATGCAATAAAGCTTTTTTTTTTTTTTAAATCAGTTGTCATTCCTGTTACTATTTTCTGTCCCCTTTATCCCAAAGAAGGTAACCTTCGATGAGAAACAAATTCTATTTGCAGAGCATTAGATTTCTAAGGTTTTAGGATTTGTAGGTTAGGGAGGATTGGTGGCCCTGAGTAGCTCACTTGAAACAATTGCTCCGAGAAAATATGTAAAATGAGAGTTAATTTCTAGTTTCTATCTTCTCCTTTATCTTATACTCTGGCAGAATTTTCTTGCTTGTCCACTTACAATTTGGAATCTTTATTCCTATATATTAAAGAAGATGTGTTAAAGAATCCCAAGGTATTTTAACTGTTAACTCTATACAAGTGATTTTGTTTTATCATGAGGATTCCTTCTTGGGTGATACTTTTAAAAATGGGACTCACTCTGATTTTTTTATATTTCAAGTGCACTGTCCTGCAACAAATAAGAGGAACAGGGGTGAGACTACACCATGATGTAATGAAATAAATGCTTTAGTTTAAATGTAAGTCATACAATAAAAGGACTAGATCTAACCTTCAGAGTTAGTAAATGCTTTAGATGAAAGTAAAATTCGGGGTATCTAGTAATAATTACTCTGGGTGATTGTTTTTATTTAATGTTTCCTTTATTATTGCCTAGTTCTTATCCATCATGGAGGGACATGCCTTCTCTTTTTTTTTTTTTTTTTTTGGTTTTTCAAGAGACAGGGTTTTTCTGTGTAGCTTTGGTGCTTGTCCTGGAACTCACTTTGTAGACCAGGCTAGCCTTGAACTCACAGAGATCCGCCTGCTTCTGCCTCCTGAGTGCTGGGATTAAAGACATGCATCACCACATGCCTTCTTATAAGTCTCTATAGGAAGCATCTGTTCACTGTGTACTTGATACTGCAGTGGTCATTTGTTCAGCAAATATTCTACTTCACATGCTATTGATGCCATAAACATATACTCAGACCTATGACAGAATCAAACCGATTTTCTCTACACATGCTTGCTAAAATAGTAACCTGGAAGAGGAGTTGCAAAGAAGTGAAGTCAACAAAGAAGGAGCGGGCATGAAAATGATGTCCCTTGGTCAATACTGATGTTGGGATCCTCAGATCATGCTTGCCAAAGCCTGTGTGTGTGTGTATGTGTGTGTGTGTGTGTGTGTGTGTGTGTGTGTGTGTGTGTGTGTGTGTATGTGTGTGTGTTGAATTAAAATTTTCTTTATTCATATGAGCAAAACTTCTTATCCATAAATGCCTTTATCAGTGACATTTTAGATCTGAAAGTTTACAGTGTAAAAAAGGAAGCTTAAAAGAGAAGCAAATTCAGAATACTACGGAAATGCTTTGAAACCATTGTTGACTTTTGCCATAAATATTTAATAAAATACTGACTTCACTGAGGTGTGCTGACATTTTTAAAGTGATGTCTGATGTGATCTTCAAGTGAGGTGTAGCATAGTTGTGTCTGAGTAGATAGAATTCGTGGGAGGTAAAAATTAAGTAATGGGGCCGGGCGGGGGTGGCGCACGCCTTTAATCCCAGCACTGGGGAGGCAGAGCCAGGTGGATCTTTGTGAGTACGAGTCCAACCTGGTCTACGGAGCGAAATCCAGGAAAGGCGCAAAGCTACACAGAGAAACACTGTCTTGAAAAACCAAAAAAAAAAAAAAAAAAAAATAAGTAATGGTTGTTTTTGTAGCTTCCTCAGAAAGATTGGCAAAAAATGTGGTTTGTGGCAAGATAAAAAAAAAAAATGAGGAAATTCTATTTTCATAGTCTTGTTCCTTAAAAGGGCACAACTTGGTCAATATCACCCTTAATGTGCTCTTTTGTTTTATTTTTAATCCTGTTGCACACTAGATGAAGTTGCTCGGATAAGAGTCAAGCAGAAGTTCTGTTGGTGCACTGTGTGACAGCTATGTGACACCCCTCAGATTCCTTCAACCAGAAGTTTGGGTGACAATAATCTCATAGTTAAGACTGTGCCTGATGGGAGGTTCAGTGTTCTTTAAATAGGGGCAAAGAATTATGAGACATGATAATTAAAATAGCTTTCAGGTTTTTGTTTGTTACTGGCAATGGTAGTTGTGATACAACATAAATAAAAACTTTTCCCTAGATTGTACTTCCATTTCAGAGAAGCAACTTGGTCTTGATGCCTTGCCAAAATGTGGCCAAACGTTTTGAAACTACCACATTAGCAAAGGTTAGATAGCTCCCCAAGGTTTCATGTTAAGACACAAGAGAAGAATTACCTAGTGTAGCTCAGATAATTGGATCCACCTATAAACACAGTTGAATATTGCATTTTTAGTAGACAATCTTCATTCTCTGATTTTAAACATAGTAATGGGATTTTCTAAGACTTTCAGAAAAAAGACGAACTAGTAAAAACAGAATTAAAAAGGAAGTATATCTTAAGATAGCATTATCTAGGTTACTCACTATTAATTTAACATTGTTCAGTCTTTTAAAATGTACATGTGTTCAAAAATAATCACAGTGCAGTGTATAGTCTTCACTGCTACCCTTGCACTCTCATACACTCTTCCCTAATACCCAGTCGTCATTATACCACATTCATGTACATATCTATGCATATGTACTTAAAATCTACTTTAATAAAACAAGTGGTTTAACCTATGAATATAAACATGTTTTACTTTTAATATATGTTGGGTATCTTTGCTACTAATAGAGGTGGGTCTATAGAACATTATTTTTATATTACTTAATTTTATAGGTAATTTATTGAATCAACCCCCCTTTATTATGTTCTTATTACATTTTACAGTTCTGGTTAAAATTATTCTAGCTAATGCTTATTTATGGCTGAATAAAACTCTCTTATGGGCTGGTGAGATGGCTCAGCAGGTAAAGGTGCTTGACCCCAGGAGTGATGACCTAGGCTCCACCCCTAAAAACCACATGATCAGAGAACTGACTTCACAAGTTGTTCTTTGATTTGTACTTATGCATCGTACCATGCCTGTAGCCACCCACATATATGCAAACACAAATAAGTATAACAAAAATTAGACTGTAAGTCTCCACTGTGCATGTATATCACATTTTCTTTATCTGTTCATCTGTTGACAACCACTTGGGCTGATTCTATGACTTGGTTCTTAAAAACAATACTGAAATATCCATGGATGGGTACATATCACTGTGGTGTATTGCTCCAGAATACTTGGAGCGTATATCCAGGAGTGTCATAGCTGGATCGCATTGTAGTACTACCTTTAGTTTTGTGAGGAACTCCATACTGACTTTGGGGCTACATTCCACCAGCAGTATAGAAGAGTTCCCTTTCTCTTCACCCTTATCAGCGTTTGTTATATCCCTTATCTTGATGGTTAGACATTATGTTCAGGGAAAGATAGATTTTCAATGTGGCTTTAATTGGCATTTCTTGGCGAAGAAGGTTGTTGAACAGGTTTTAAAGTGTGGTTTGCCTTGTGAGCAACAGCTATTTCATTAGTTCATTTATAGACTGGGTTGTTTGGAGTTTTGAATTTATTTTTCGAGTTCATTATATAGTCTAGAAGGTCATCATCGGACAGATGTGAAACTGACAAGGATTTTTCTCCTGCTCTGTAGGCTGTTTCCTGACTCTGTCAATTGTGTGTAGGTTTTTAATTCCCGCATTCCCATGTGTCAATTCTTGGAGGTTTCTTCAGAAAGCCTATGTCTACACCTATACCTTAAAGTGTTTTTTTGTGGCAGTTTCAAAGTTACAGTCTCCTTCCATCCATTTTGAACACATCTCTTGTGCATGCCAAGAGATTCCTTGCACGTGGTTATCCAATTTTCCCAGCACATTTCATTGAAAAGTATTGTCCATTGTATGTTTTTGGCAATTTGGTTAAAAAATCAAGTGGCTGTGTACAGATTTATTTCTGAGTCCTTTGTTCCATTCATGTGTCCATTTTTTTGTGCCAGTATATTGCTGTTTTCATTTTCATGATTCTGTCTTGAATTCAATAACTATGATATCTCTGACTTTGTTATTTTGCTCAGTTTAACTGAACTTAGAGATCTGCCTTCCTCTGCCCCCTGAATCCTGGGATTAAAGCTGTGTACCACTACTGCCTGGCTCTATTTAGTAATATTTTGTCAAGAACTTTTATTTCTATTCATAAGAGATGCTATTTTCCTTTACTTTCTGTCTGGTTTTAATTTCAGAGGAGCATTGGGTTCATTTGAAAATTCATGTCTTATGATTTTGGGAAAGAAAATCTAGAATTGCTTTTGGTTTCAGGGGAATAGAAACAGGATCTCTATGTGTAGGCTCGGATGGCCCCAAATTCATGGTGATCCACCTGACTCTGCCTTCTGATATTTAGAATTGATTTGAATTTTTAATATGTGTATAAGAATTCGCTAAGTGAAACCATCATACCATTTAGATTTTTGATTGAGAATTTTTCAAATTTTTTGTCCTCTTCTCCCAAATGTTCGTTTCCCTAGCAGCTACAGGGATATACAAATGTCTCCTTTGTCTTGTCCCTTTTGTGGGACAGATCCATTTCACCTACAATTTCAGATTTATGTGTAATAATAAACTCTTCTTTAATTCCCTATTTTTTGTTGTCTTTAGGGTCTGTTATGAAATCCTTTGATTTTTGATATTGAAAGTCTCTCCTCTCCCTCTCCCTCCCCCCCCCTCTGTGTGTGTGTGTGTGTGTGTGTGTGTGTGTGTGTGTGTGTGTGTGTGTGTGTGTGTGAAGGTCTCTCTCTAGCCTTGGCTAGCCTACTCCTCCCTGGGATATCTGGGTGGCCTCAGACTTGTGGAGATCATCTTGCATGCCCATCTCTGAACTCATGTTCGTTTACACTTCTTTCTGATTTAGCTTCTGGCTTTTGCAAGACTCTGATGGGCTCAAGATGGTGTAAGTGGTGCTCTATTATTATTAGCAAATGAAGAAGTCCAGGATCCCTATTGGTCTTTACTAACACCTATGATGGAAAGAGGCTCCTTGTTGAGTGGGTGCTCTGGATCTACTCTAGAACACTACTGATAACATGCTTTCTGAGAGATGGGAGTGATTCTACTGACACAGAGAGGGTGTGCTGGCCTTGTTCTCACTGACTATGCAGAATGTCCTGACTTTGCTATGTAGGGCTTCCTCTTTTGCTCCCATAGAAGCAAAGAAGGAGATAGACGCAGCATTACTAGATAATGGACATCTCAACCACCTGTGTGTCACCAATTAGCCCCTGGGGGTGGGACTCTTGACCTTGCTGGAAGACAATGCTGTAGTTTCCTTTGTCCTCTGGGTTTCGTTCGAAAGTTGTGATAAAGGAAGCAAAAATAATATTCAAGGAACCACTGTCATGTAGTTTCTTGGACAATCAATATCATTAGCCAGTTGGTCTTCAGCCTCAGAGTCTTCTTATAATTGTTTATTATTATTATTATTATTAATAGTAGTAGTAGCAGTAGTAGTAGTACTGAGTCTTTATCTCACCAGCCAGCTCACAATAATGACATGGAGACTTCTTATTAATTCTGAAAGCTTGGCCTTAGCTTAGGCTTGTCTCAACTAGCTCTTATAACTTAAATTAACCCACTTATATTAATCTACATTCTGCCATATAACATTATCTCTCTTCCATCTTGTAGCTCCTGTTTTCTCTCTGTGTCTCACTGGTGACTCTGCCTTTCTTCTTTCCAGCATTCTTTCTCTGCCTACGTCCTACCTATACTCCCTACCTAGCTGTTGGCCATTCAGCTTTTTATTACACCAATCACAGCAATACATCTTTACACAGTATACAAATATTCCACAACACTCCCCCCTTTTTGTCTAAATAAAAAGGAAAGGTTGTAACTCTAATACAGTAAAACTGTGTACAATAAAAACAATTATCAAGTAAGAATTACATTTACAATGTTCAATCCATTTGTATTTTGCAAATTCAAAGAAAATACTCCATTATCTCTCCTATCTTGGTGAGTCCAGAGTTTTGTGCCTGATTTACTTTCTATCAAAACTACAGAAAACTATAACTAAAACTATCTAATCTTCAACCCCATCAGAGACCTGAAAAGGATATAATGTTACCTGATTAAACAGGAAGTACGGAGCAAACAACTTCCCAAACTAAGAAATGACAGAGACATCTGGCTGCCTGGACAGTCACCTCAAGGTTCCTCTGCAACATTAGGGCATCCAACTTTGGCCTACAGGCCTAGAGTATCTAACAAACTTTTCTGTGAAGCAGGAATTTTGAAGGACTTTCCTACCTCGTTTCGGTAAATTTTGGCTGTCACTTTCTTTTGTGTTCTGCATGTCCAGTTTGGAAAGCATATTGTCAACAGTTGAGGCAAGTGCAGTTTCTTGCCCAGTGGCTAACATTGCCACAATGAAAGCAGCTCCACATGGAAGTTCTTTGATGCCCACCATCCTTTTTTGAAGTAAATTGGTGCTGCTAGGAAGAGACATGTCTCATTATCATGAAAAGCCTTAGGTTATTAAAACATCTTAAATGTCATATTTCATAGGTCTCTGAAGTCTTTGAAGATCAGCTATCTATCTAAAATATATTTGTTTAACCTTGAAAACATACCTAACATGACTACAAGTTTGACTTGCAGATGACTAACCTATGTTTCTTAATTATACAATACACTTTTATTTTTTTTTTTTTTTTTTTTTTTTTTTTTTTTTTTTTTTTTTTTTTTGGTTTTTCGAGACAGGGTCTCTCTGTGTAGCTTTGCGCCTTTCCTGGGACTCACTTGGTAGTCCAGGCTGGCCTCGAACTCACAGAGATCCGCCTGGCTCTGCCTCCCGAGTGCTGGGATTAAAGGCGTGCGCCACCACCGCCCGGCACAATACACTTTTAAATGAGCTGCATAAGCACAATACCTTAAACAAGGGTAGAAACATATATACAGTATAGCAAAAATAACCTTAAATTTGTATCAATATACAAAAATATCTTAAACAAGAGTAGAAACATATATAGAGTATGTTCTGACAAAAATAATTTTAAAATTGTATCGATATACAAAAATCCATACTAATGTAAAATATTTGAGAGTAATAGTTGCTTTTTAGTTTAAAGTAGATTCAATAATCGACCCTTTTATGCTATCATTTCTATATCTTCTTTCTTTTTCAGAAAGAAATATTTGAGTCTAACTTCCCTTGCTTAGTTTTTTTTTTTTTATCATGACCATTAACTTTCAAATAACCCCACTAAACGATGATTAACATCCACCAAATGACCAGAAACCACCAACCACACATCTTGGGAATGTGGATGTCATGTTTTCTAGACTGCTTCTTGTTGTCTGGGGGTGGCAGCATCTTTAGGGGACCCTGAGAAAATTGAGATAATGGTCAAATCCTGGGAGAGATAGCTGTATCATTTGTTGTCCAGTCTTTGTGTAATGGAAAAAGTGTAGGGCTTATCTGAAGTCCTGGTGAGAGTAGTCTGTGAGGCTGGGCCCTCTCAACTAGCAACTTTGAAGTAGTTCTGGATGCAGAATTTTGAGGAAATTGAATCAGAGGCATTCTGAGAGGCTGGATCACCTGGGCTACTTGTCTTCATTGGTGTCTGGTCCTTTTGTTCTGATAACACACAAGCTTTTAAAGTTAACATACGTATCTGCATTAATACAAGTATGGAATGTGCAGTGTGTACAAGTCGGCTAAAAATGATTTTCTCTCTTATGTTTGAGCAGATAAAAGGCATCTGTCAACTTTAAAAGTCCATTTGGACTGTATAACCAAACCTCTATCCATGCCATATGAAAGGATGGCATATAATAATAAGTCATTATGATTCTGTAGCCAATAAGATTTATCATGTTTCATCCAGTCTGAGAGCTGTTCCCATGCAGAGGGATCAGCATACACATCTGTCCTGTAGTCCTTTCTCATATCTGTAGCCAAGATCCTCAGGAGGTCTCCCCTGGTCAAATCTGATCTCTATTAACTTTGAAGGAGTCCATAGTTTTGTTTCCCGTGGAAACAAAGGCATAACCTCTGCCCCAGTGCAGCATATTTCCTAACTTCCATACTGAAGCCTAGACATCTCTAAAGTATATAGGCTGGTTTAATTCAACAGTACCTTCCACAATTGAATTTCTCTCAGCAGATACTGTTTGCTCATCAGCATTCAAAAACTTTAAAGTTAGCAAAGCACCGCACAGGATCTAGATGCCCTGTGTGTTTCCCATACTTATGTGGGAATTATATATATGTGTGTGTATATATATATATTAATTATATGATTCTATTATGATATGATATGTATATATCTATATATGATATGTGTGTATATATATATATATATAATATTCTATTCTCTTTCAAGACTTTATTATTTTTAAACTATTTTTTCCATGGCTGTCTATATCCATTTTTTTACTGTATCTGTTTAAAGATTTTCTTGGTCTGGACCACTTTACTGTGAACCAGCAACCTTCTCTGACGACATGAGCCAAACCTTAATCCTGCCATGGAGCTCTGCGAATAGTGCTGGCTGGCTCAAGCCTGCAGGCAGTGGCTGGGAGCCATGTCTCTGTACACTGCAGCCTGCCTGAGAGATGTTGGGACTAGGAAGCAGCATCTGGCCCTGTGTTTGTGTGTTTGGAACATTTTTTAAAGTTTTCCCAGGTCCTATGTGGAAATGTGTCCCCCACTTTGAACACTCTATGTAATGAGTCTTTCTCTGTCCCACCAGCCAGCTACCAAATAATGACATGGAGACTTCTTAGTAATTATGAAAGCTTGGCCTTATCTTAGGCTTGTATCAACTAGCTCTTTTTTGTTGTTTGTTTGTTTTTGTTGTTGTTGTTTGTTTGTTTGTTTGTTTTTGGTTTTTCGAGACAGGGTTTCTCTGTGTAGCTTTGCGCCTTTCCTGGAACTCACTTGGTAGTCCAGGCTGGCCTCGAACTCACAGAGATCCGCCTGGTTCTGCCTCCCAAGTGCTAGGATTAAAGGCGTGAGCCACCACCGCCCGGCCTGTTTGTTTTTTGAGACAGGGTTTCTCTGTGTAGCTTTGTGCCTTTCCTGGAACTCACTCTGTAGACCAGGCTGGCCTTGAACTCACAGAGATCCACCTGACTCTGCCTCTGAGTGCTGGGATTAAAGGCATGCACCACCACCGCCCGGCATCAACTAGCTCTTATAACTTAAATTAATCCATTTATAGTAATCTACATTCTGTCATATGGCATTACCTCTCTTCCATCTTGTAGCTCCATGTCTCACTGGAAAATCTGCCTTTCTTCTTCCCAGCATTTTCTCTCTGCCCTGAAGTCCTATCTATACCTACTGCCTAGCTCTGAAACCAATCACAACAGTACATCTTCACACAGTGTACAATTATCCCACAACAATTATTACTTTGGTTTTTTGAGACAGGGTTTCTTTATGTAGCCTTGGCTGTCCTAATTGCTTTTATTATATACAATGACTTTTATCATATTTGAGGGGAAATAGGTGAAAGCATGTATATATTATCTTCACAGGAGAAATCCTCTGTCTGCTTTATCATTGCATCCCTAGCATTTTGTAATATATTGGTAAAATGTAACTCTTTGAATGTATTTATGGTGTGACTGAATGAAGGACCTGTAGCCTACAGACTAGATACATTGGCTTATGTATTACCAACAACCCCAAGATGGCTCTAATCATGCGTATTTCAAATTTACTCTGTGTGTTTTTCATTAGCGAGCAACAGTTAAAGTCTAGCCATCTTTATCTGAAGGTTGAGGTTGGTGAGGAACTTTATATACATTCTGTAAATTGTAGAAAAAAAGAAATGACCAGTCAGTCTTAGGCTTTCAATCCAATTGTCCTGAAATGACTTAGCTCACCTCCACATTTTATTGTGTAAAGCAACTGGCATGCTAAATGCTAAATATGCTAGTCCTAATATCAATGGGGGAATGAAATTTGTTTTCCTAGGGGAACAGCAAATAATTTTTGGATAATAAACAATACAGTCAACCACGTAATGAAATACTAACATTGAGTAATGTGATGCTTTAGATTCTTTTTCAAAGTCAACACACAACAAGATTGGACTTGGACTGGTAATTGCTGAAGTTGATTTTTGTTCCACAAAGAGTAATCTTTACTCCTGTCCATTGTGTTTGTTTTAATCTTTCTATAATCAAGAGCAAAACATAGTTATTTTCATAATACATGCACTGCGGAAGTGGACAAAGAGACACAGTTCTTGAACAACCACGTTGTAGTGTAAGAGGTCAGCAAATGTTTTTTATAAGGCTTAGGTCTATTCAGTCTGTTACAATCGCTTAACATTGTTGTTGTCTCAAGAAAGTGGACCTAGCAACACATTAAAAAAGTGGGCATATTGTCTTTCAATCAACTCCTACTTATAAAAGCAGTCCAGGGACTGGAATGGGGTTATACTTTGCATTCTCCGGCCTTTGTGACTGCTGGTGTTTGGACTTCAGCAGTGCTGAGTTCCTTCTGGAGAAAAGCTCTGTAGCATTTCATCTGCTAAAGGCTAACCTGGCATTTGCTAGAAGATGAGTTCACTGGGCCCAGAACAGACTGGGTTTTTTTTAATTGGTTTATTCGCCATGTATTTGAATAGTTTATAATTTCATTTTTATCTCTCTGAACATATTCTGACTTTTTTGCATTTACATCAATTTTTAAAATGCTATTCTAATGTTTAGTTCATACAAATTTGTCAATTATTATGTTTGACTCTTGTATCATTTCTGCTATTTCTGGATCATTCTTTAGCAGTGCAGGAGTCATAATGGCTTATGTTTCTCACGGGTTAATGTTCATGAGGCTTTATAAATGTTTAAAAAGTAGAATGACCTCATAAGGCCTTTGTTATAAAGTCTCATTGAAAAATATATTCTTAGAATTAAACTTTGCTTTTCAAAAATAAATTCACAAAAGTTCTACTGATTGCTCACTGTACTAAATGCTCGTTGTCTTCCCGCTCTGGCCTTAGATACAAAATTGATGTCAACCTTCAAAAGCAAAGTTCCCACATAGTTTGCAAGGACGGAGTAAATATCTAAGGAGAAAAATTGTAACTCTGATGAAAAAAGCAAATCTGAATCTTTTATAGAGTAGATTCTTAATGTTTTATAACATTGGAAGCCTAAGCTAGTTCGTGGACCCAGAGTCCCTTACTATGGGGAAGGCAGATCTTTTTGAAGGACTAGAATTGTAGTAGGATGTGTTGAGTCTCCCATATCTTTCTCGGGAAACTTCTGAAATCTTTTCGTATTGAAGCCACTAAGAAGGAATAGAAACAGTCAGACTGTTTACATCCAGACTATATATCCTCGGGGGAATAAAGGACTCGGTCACACCACCAAAGATTTGAAAGATTTAGGAATGATTCCCAAAACGTTATCTCTCTTTGCCACATCTTTGTCCAGTGCAAACTCAGGACAAAGTAATGGAGAACAGCTGTCAATCACCGCAAGCACAGGCAGGTGGTGGTACTGGTTGCAGAGGCAGCTCCAGCTCCAGAGTTGGATTCTTTCCTGGAACTCTTTTGCGCCCTCTTAGACACCTGGTACAGTTATTGGTTCTACATGTTTTCTTTAACTTGTTATTTACAAAGACAGGGTGGTTTGCTTTTCTGTGGAGCAATACAATCACACTGTCATCACCCCCACCTTAAAAAAAAAGAAAGTCTTTTTTTCTTTAAGTTGGTTTGTTATGCTTTATTTATTTATTTTGAGGGTACAGGGCATTGCTTGCATGTGGAGGCCAGAGAACAGCTTGCTGCAGTCAGTCCTACAACATTGTTTCTTGGGACTGAACTCAGGTCATCAGGCACCAGCCCACAAACATCACAAACATCATCTTCCCTCAGTGTTATTTAAATCATCTTGATGTTTTTACAATAACATTCCGCTGTAGACAATTAGCCATGTCTGCAGACATTTTTGATTATAGCTACTAGAGAGGAAGATGCTTCTGCTATCTCTAGAGGAGGATCAGTGACAGTTCTCAACATCATGCAATGTATAGGAGATGCCTCCATAGCTATTCTTTGGCCTCTAGTAAGAATAGTCCCAAAGACGTGATCACTTCATTAGCCCATAGAATGCCATGCTGGCCTTCAGTATTGATGGCATTATGCTAATTGGATTTGATGCACTGAAAACAACCAGTAACATGTATGCATGCCAGAAGATAAAGGACAAACCAGGAAGCATTTAAGTTCTACTATACCAGTTAAATTTCTAGGACTTAGCTTCTGGACCCCATGACAGTATCCATTGTTTGCATTACACACTATGTTAGAAGCACACCACTTAGTATTTCTTGGAGTCTGAAAACACCCTCTCAATCTTTAGGCATTGATTAGACTTTGGGTATGCCTACCAGGTCTTAGTGGGATGGAAGTATCTCAAAGTCCTCTACCAGAAGATGGCTGTATTTTTTTTGCGGCACAGGTGGATGTAGGCAGCTTCTGGAAGGTTTTCATGAGGAAATCAGTGAAAGTAGTTTTGTCTGTCCTAGTGCAATACCAGCCTTTCATTTCTTTTTGCATTCAGGCTACACTTGCCTGTACTTTGGGATCTTGTAATTAAAACAAAAAGGATGTACATGTGCAGGTCACTTCAATATTTTGGGATGGATATTTCAAGGCATTTCTACCAGATAAAATAACAAACATTTTTTTTCCAATGCTGAAAATTGAACCAAGGGCTTTGAGGGTGCTAGGCAAACATTCCACCATACTGTAGTCCCAGTCCTAATGATGAATTTTGGATAATAACATCAACTTGGACTAGCCATTGAAGAAAATTGATTAGAAAAGATTAAGCAAGGGATCTGGGCAGTTGGCTCAGCAAGTAAGAACACTTCCTTCACAAGCATGAGGACCCGAGTTCAAATCCCATCACTTGTGAAAATCAAGATGTGGTCATTCATTTGCCTTTTTACCTTAGTGCCATGGGAGTTGGAGACAGAACAATTGCTGGGATTTCCTGACTGCCAAATCTAGTTCCAGATTCAGTGAGAAATCCTGTTTTGAGGGACTAAGGTGCAGAGTGGTGGGCAGGTTACTTGATGTCCTCTCTGGCTTTCATATGCACCCCCACTCTCCATGCTTCCCAAGTGTGTATATTACACACATACACACACACACACACACACACACACACACACACACACTCACACACACACACACACACACACACACACACACACACACACACACACTAATAATAAAAATAAAGACAGGCTGGTGTCTTGAATTCAATGGGTTTAAAACAATACATGCAGAAAATAATTTAAAGTATCAGATAATTCTGTATATACTCTTATGCCAAGAATTAAATGCATCTATAGACAAGCTCCATTGAAATAATGAAAATATCTTGGATTGTTTCTTTTACTTAGAGTGTCATACTTTTCACTAATATTTTTTCCAAAGTGTGTCCAATAAGATGTTTAATATTAGTGGAGACCAAAAAATAATTGAATACACGAAGATAATATATTGTGAAACTTTATGGTATTATATTCTTAACTCACTGGTTACATTCTAAGAATGGAAACACAAAATACCCAACACTCTTTATCCACTGTCGTCTTCTGAAATTGTTTAGTTCTTATGACTCATGACATGCAGTGTTCAGGTATCCTGTGCAAAATTGCAGTAGTCCAAACATGTGTGCATATTGAAATTAATCAGTGCAGTAGTTCAATGATACATCTATCCTGAACACCTACTCAAAAAAGAAATGAAATCTATATATTCAAATTCCTATTCGTTAATTTGAATGTCATTTTCTTAAATTGTGTCTTTGGATGTTTTGTCTCATTGTTTCAGGGCACCATCTACTTTGTTCACATAAATTTCCTGTGTCTTTTTTTTTTTTCTTCTGCTTTTGTGATTTAGTTCTATGTGATTTTCTTTTCAGCCACATGTCCCTTCCTGTTTGCCTTGCTTCCCTTTGTGCCACTTTCCAATGTGTCTTCGTTTCTGTGGGGTTTTCAGTTTCCCTTTCCTAGTCTTGCCAACACAGGTAGCTCCCCCTTCACATTTCTTCTGATGCCTTGTTTTTGCTTTGCTGTCCTTTACATTCAATATTTGCTCCAACTTGCTCCAACTGCTTCATTTCGTGATGAAATGCTTTCACATTTTCCATCTGCTCTATGAGTTGTGATGAAGATTCCAGTGTTAATCTTAATGAAACTGTTCTTTAGTTTTGTTTTGTTTTTTAATAACATCCTTCTGTAGATGCAGTGGCATCTCTTTTAGAAAATCCCTTCATGGACCAGGTTAGGGTCAAGTTAGGGTTAAGTTTTTTGAGGAAGTGCTGACCAGGCTGCCATCCCAGGCAGGTGGGCTGTGCAGGCAAAGGCTCTCAGATTTTAATTCCCACAAAGGCAGACTGCTGAGGCATCTGTGGGATTCTTTGTGTATACTCTTCCCACTCTATCTTCCCTATTTTAAGTGATGCAGTATAGGGATCCTCTGCAGGCACCCTGCACCTCTTCTGTTACAGACAGTATAGGAATCCTCTGAGGGCACCCTGCACCTCTTCTGTTACAGGCAGTATAGGGATGTTCTGCAGGCATTCTGAACCTCTTCTGTTACAGGCAGTATAGGAATGCTCTGCAGGCACCCTGCACCTCTTCTGTTACAGGCAGAGTCTATCCACTTGGACGTGAGAGGGTGGCTCCTCAGCTTCAGGAAGACAGCATTGTTCCTGCATCTTTTCTAGGGCTTCCTTCACCTTAGTGAAAAAGGCCTCTGTCTCAGGCCGGTGCTTAGAGGGAACCACACACCAAAGATCAGAGATTATTTTTGTTTATCACATTTTATAAGAGTCTGAATTACTAGTAACAGGATGAGTGCAAAGGGATTTCAGGAGAGGAACTAAAGAATGAACTAAGTTCCCCAGGCCAGAAGATCCTATAGTGACTTGGGGATGGTCAGATGTAAGCAAATACAGTAGTGTTTCTCCTTCTTTAGAGCTCTGGTTAGGAGGTGGAAAGCTGAGACAGAGGAAGAAAACACACACACACACACACACACACACACACACACACACACACACACACACACACACACTTGCTAATATGTTCAAGCAAGCAAATGGAGTCAAAGAATGACGAAGTGGGGCTGCTTTGGTTTAACTTAGTTATCTTGATACACCTGCTCCAGTAATTAAGGAGTCTGGTTTTTTTCTATATGGTCCTCTTCAGATTTCTCCTGAGCTTTCCTCCCCAAAATCCTCATAGGAAACTGGGACTGGGAGAGTGGAATCCCAGTTCAAGCCCACTGGCCATCCTTTCCACTCCTGCCGGTAGGGTGAGCCTAGGGGAATGCAGTGCCTAGCTTCTAGGTTGTTAGGACAAATGCCTGGAATTACGGGCCTGAGCAGGGTTGGGGGGATGTGGAGTTTATGGGGTTTTCAGTGGTAAGGGTTGGTCTGAGCACACATATGTGGATTCACTTGTGTCTTTATGCTGAGGACTTCGCCAATATTATTAGGTAGAACTGGCCACCGGTTGGTCCATTACAGAAAAGACACTTATTTTACCTCTGCTAGTTTTCTGAATTCATAAATGGTATAGAGGCTCCCTCTTGTGGTTATTGTTAAATTGCATGTTGTTTTCTGTTTTAAAATTTTTTCGGTAATGGAATGTCACACATTAACGAAACGTAGTTAAAATATGTGTGTACAACATGTAGTAACCACAATCAGCATTTTCACCTTTTAAAGCATCTATCATTTATCTTTGTGTTACTTGGGGACCATGGGTCCCGTTTGCTGGTTCTTAGTCTTGTTGATACAAAGCATTTGAAAATGTGAAAACTCAAGGACCATCTATGAGAATATGAGAGAAAAGCAACCTGGGAGGCAAGCTGCCAGGAGGAAGAAGATAGAAGAGGCAAAGACCAAGCCTTGGCTCTGGTAGAGGCCAGGAAAGCAGGCAGGTCCAGCTGTGGAAGTTAGTGCAGCTGAATGGCAGGGTGATCTTCAGGGAGAGTGAGGACTTGTAGGTGTCAAGTCTAGTGGGCTTCAGATTTAGACCATTGTCTGAAGAGGGGAATGTGAAACATTATGCTTTCTCTGAAAGAACTCAGAGAAAGAAGTTGGCAGGCTTAGCAGCGAGGTCTCTAAGTAACAGCACAGACTGAGGGCTTTGGGGTCTATACCGACAGCACAATAAGTGATGGTTGCTCCTCCCATCTTTTTATCATTGCTTCAGGAGTATCACCTGTACCCAAGGATGCTCTGGCCAGTTGATGGGTAGGCTCATATGGATTAACCCTTACAAGAGGGGATGACAGTCTTGTAATATTTGGGTCAGGTCAGAGTTGGAGATAAAAAACTTAGGTCTCCCCCCTCCCTCTCCCTCTCCCCCTTCTTCTTCTTGTCTCTCCCTCCCAAAAAATTATGTAACAGAGTAAAGATGATTGTAGATAACTAAAACTATATGCTGAGTGTGGTGCACACCTGTAATCCCAGCACTCATGAGGCAGAGACAGGCAGATCCCTGAGTTCGAGATCAGCCTGGACAACCGACGGAATTCCAGGACAGTAAGGACTATACAGAGAAACATTTGTATGAGAGAGAGAGAGAGAGAGAGAGAGAGAGAGAGAGAGAGAGAGAGAGAGAGAGAGAGAAAAGAAAAAAGAAAGTAAAAAGAAACAAGAACAGACAAAATCAAACTATATAAAGTAACCACAGGTTACAGAAGGAAATGACTTTCCATTAACGAGCCTCAGCAATTGCCCCGCCCCACTTTACACAGTGTTTTAAATCTTCTATTTTCCACAGAAGGCTCATTCCATTTTAAAATATTAAAATAAATGTACATCTGAATAAAACTAAAAGAAGAAAATATGTGAATCACATGATTACATCATCTTTCATTGATTAATTTTTTTTATTGCATCTATGCAATTGAGTAAAACAGCTACTCATCTTCACCCCTTTCTGCATAAGTGACATTCTATGTCTATTCACTTGTAAATCCATTAACTTTTTACAAGGGTCTTTCATGGTGCAAAGTCCTGCATCATATTTCCCTGAGTTCGAGATCAGCCTGGACAACCAACGGAATTCCAGGACAGTAAGGACTATACAGAGAAACATTTGTATGAGAGAGAGAGAGAGAGATATTTCCCTGTGTCCTCTATGTCCTTGAAATTATAAACCTCTCTTCATTCAGTTTGGAATATGTATATATTTTTATTCTAATTGACTATGCATTTGTTTGATTGCTTTTGTATGACTTTCCTATCTGTAACTTGCTGTCTCACCTTTTATGTCTTTTGAAAATTTTAAAAATTATTGTTATTTTCTGTGAATGTGTGTTTTGCCTGCCTGTATGTCTGTGCACCACATACATGCCTGGTGACTGTGGAGGTTAAAAGAGACCCTTGTGAACTGACATGAGGCGGTTGCACATCGAACCTGGGTCCTCTGCCCGAGTAACCAGTACTGATTTACTATGGAGCCAACCCTCCAGCCCTCACCAAAGTCTTAGGGTTTTAAGTTTTTCTTATTTATCTATATGTGTCAAGTGCATTTTTTTCCTTCTAAGTCCTCCAGCCTTTACTTCCCTTTGCTTGTTTTATTTCTAGTAGTTTGTTTTTTTATTTCTATTTTGTGCTTTCTTTCACAACGTCTCCATGAGTTCATTAACCTATATCATGAGCTCTGGACTGAAGACGTAACTGCATTTTTTTTAACTTTTATTTTTATTTTTTGGCCCCATATCATCACTGACATACTTAAATTGGATACCGATACCTGCAAACTTCTTAGATTCAAATCCCAAGTAGTATTTCTTGATATTCTAAATTTTGGCATGAGAGTAGTCCCTAAATTTTCGCAAGTAACTTATCTCCCTTTTGGTTTGCTTGTTTTTATATGTACCTTTATCCATTTTAAATGCAACAAAAATGAAGTAATTGGAAGAAATATCTTAGGCAAATGTAATGTGTAAGTAGATATTGAAGTTTTTGGCGGAACTGTAAATTCACAATTTTGTCCCCCTCCACTGAAGATACTTGCTTCACAGCAAGGAATGGCACCGGATGTGAGTCTTCCACCTCTTTGCTGTCTAACTACTTGTATGTCTTTGTCCTGGGACAACTGTTGCTTGGGACTGGAGGAACTCCACTCTACACCCTGGGAACAGCCTTTATTGATGACTCTGTGCCCACACACAAATCTTCTCTCTATATAGGTGAGTGAACTCTTCGTATCCTTTGATTTATTGTTTGTTCACTGTATAGGGAGAGTTGGAAAAGAGTTGGCAACATATGGTTTTCATCCCTATCACTAAGGGAGAAAAAACAAACAAACAAAACCAAGTTAATTGTAATGTCATGGGCATTTCATTTAGGTAAATGTGATTGTATTTTGTTTAATTGTTTACTGTTCTACCAAGTCGGTTACTAGGATGCACAATGGTTTTATTGTGGTCTATCCAGAACATGCTGACATTTATGAATAGGTGGAACCAGGTCAGGTCAGCAGCTTCTGTCTCAGTTGTGGACTGTGTAAACCCCAAGGGATTTTACTCAGGGCATTGTGTGTGTGTGTGTGTGTGTGTGTGTGTGTGTGTGTGTGTGTGTGTGTGTGTAAGAAATTTAGCAGCAAATAAAAATGTTTAGAAGGTGCCCATATAGTATATTTCATTTTGCAAATGCTTTTATATATATATATATATATATATATATATATGTATGTATGTATATATGAGAGAGAGAGAGAGAGAGAGAGAGAGAGAGAGAGAGAGAGAGAGAGAGAGAGAGAGCAACAATATAAATATCTAATAGCCAGAAGTAAACTGTTTACCTCTACTGGTAGTAAAAGTGAGAGAACACACTAGGAATCATGACTAAAGACGAATAGCTTGCTTTTTAGAAATAGACTTATTGCCAGTCAATGATGATGCAAGTCTTTAATCCTAGCACGTGGGAGGCAGAAGCAGGTGGATCTCTGTGAGCTTGAGGCCAGCCTGGTCCACAGAGGGAGTTCCAAGACAGCCAAGGGTTACATGGGTAAACCTTGTCTTGGAAAACAAAACAAAACAAAAAAAGAAATAGATTTATCAGCATATCTAAGTGTTAAATTCTGCGGCACAGTAAAATAAAGGGTTTCTAAGTGGATGTGGAGTGGTGAGACTCCTTACTTCACCTTTTCTTCCACAAGATTGTAAACAATAATCACTGCTAAAAGGAAAACAGTACATGTACGATCCCCACCACCAGTTACACAACATAAACAGATTCGTAATTACTGGGTTTGACTGTTATTATTATAATCAAGTAGTTTTTATAGTGAGTCATTATTTTTAGATTCCTCGACATAACTGTTAACTAAATGATACCTTTCACATGATGTATTTTTTAAAATCTCTGTAATTTTGATGTAGGTCTAATCATTAAGAATTTTCTTTAGTAACATATGTTTCTTCACTGTTGTTAGAATGTTGAGCAAAGCTGTTTATATGACTATTCTTTTTTTTTTTTTTTTTTTTTTTGGTTTTTTTGAGACAGGGTTTCTCTGTGTAGCTTTGTGCCTGTCCTGGATCTCGCTCTGTAGACCAGGCTGGCCTTGAACTCACAAAGATCCGCCTGCCTCTGCCTCCCGAGTGCTGGGATTAAAGGCGTGCGCCACCACCGCCCGGCTATATGACTATTCTTAATGTCTTTAATCTTTTCCTAGGAATTGGATACTCTATGTCAATCTTAGGCCCTGCCATTGGCTATGTGTTGGGTGGACAGCTGTTGACAATGTACATTGATGTTGAAATGGGACAAAGGTAAGGCAATATCTGTTTTTCTTTTAATTTTTCCTTCTATTTCAGTAAAGTGGATCTCATTTCTCTTTCAGAATGTCATGGAGGATTTCAGGAAATAAAACAAAGCACACTATTTTTATATGAATAACTAATGCATCGGCATTGCTTTCTGGATCTCTTAGCATAATAATGTATTTATTACTAAATAAGGATGTCTAATAGAATCACTGATGATTTTTAAAAATATACTCTATATACCATTTGTATCATTAAAGAATAATTCAGCTGGGCAGTAGTGACACACGCCTTTAATCCCAGCACTTGGGAGGCAGAGACAGGCGGATCTCTGTAAGTTTGAGGCCAACCTGGTCTGCAGAGCAAGATCCAGGACAGGCACCAAAATTACACAGAGAAACCCTGTCTTGAAAAAAATAAAAACAAAACAAAACAAGAATAGTAATTCAATTAAAATTATCTTATCTGTAGATTTAGTTGCAGATAGATAATATTGTCTTATAAGTATCTGAATGAGAATAGGTTCTCTGATATCTCTGAATGTTATAAAAACAAACTCAAAAACACTCCATTGCTCTCATAACCAAGATAATCAAGATATTTAACATTATTTATCCAACACTTACATTCTACACAGCACATTTTGTGTTAGCTTATATTATATGTTATCCTATTCAGTTGCCCAAATAATTCTATTCAGCAGTAGATACACATACAGGTTAGTAAGGGGGGAACACATGAATTGCACTACATCTTTTGAGTTTGAACTCCCTGTTTACCTTGGATTGGCTTTTCTTCCTGAATTAGAGAAACTTCTGCCCCAGGGTGAGGCTCTCTCTTCCCACTTCCCCACCAGAAGTTAACTGCACAGCGCTTCACATGACAGCAAAGAGTGAATGAACACGACCTGGTGTGTCTGATTGGTCTCTGTGATGCTACTTCTGGGTTTTTTTTTTACAGACAATATAAATGTGTTCAGGACAGTCCCTGGGGTAGGACTGTTAGCTTTTAAAACCAGGTATTTGGACATCAGAGAAAGACTGACAGAGTAATGTGTCTGGGGGAAGGTCTTATTGATATTAATATAGGAGAACTATTATAAAAATTTTAATAAATCATTCTAGAACAACAATTTAAAGAAAGTGTTCATTGAA
Organism: Peromyscus californicus insignis; assembly: GCF_007827085.1. NCBI lineage: Eukaryota > Metazoa > Chordata > Mammalia > Rodentia > Cricetidae > Peromyscus > Peromyscus californicus. Next base: position 52,151,456 of record NW_026294514.1, read on the forward strand.
GCATACTATATGAAACTTTTAACATTGATCAGTGATTTACTTTGAGATGTATTTAGTTTACTGCAATAAATGAAAAAAACCCTAATGTATAGAAATTCTGTGTATGTTTTTAAATATTTGTCATGTTTATATTTGCTATTGAATACCTGAAACCTTTATTCCATATTTGCTGCTTTAAAAAAAAGATTATTTATTTTTATTTTCTCTGCATGAATGTTCTACTTACTTGAGCAGTTGTCTGCCCACCATCTGTGTGTGTAGTACCAGTAGAGGCCAGAAGAGGGCATCAGATCCTGGGAACTTGAGTTAACAGGTGGCTGTGGGCCATCAGATTGCTGCTGAGAATCGAGCCCAGGTTCTTTGTAAGAGCAATAAATGCTCTTGATCACTAAGGCATCTCTTTATCCCTCATTTTATGATGCTTTCCAAATCATTATTATTTTCTTTTTTTAATTAAGAAATGTTTTATTCATTTTACATACCAAACACAGACCCCTTCTCATCCCTCCTCCTACTCACCCCAGCCTTGCCCCCCAACTCACCCCTCATGCTCTACTCTGAAAAGGTAAGGCCTCCCATGGGGAGTCAGCAAAGCCCAGGACATTTCATTGAGGCAGGCCCAAGCCCCTCCCTCTGCGTCAAGACTGTGCAAGGTGTCCCACCATAGTCCCTCTGCATAAGCGAGACTGTTGTCTGTTTAAGGGACCCCTGGTGTATGAGCTGGCTTTTGGGAGCCCAAAGTATTATTCTTAAACCTCATTTATACCTGTATGTCTCTTATCTATTATCTGACACATTGTGATGGCTTTATTACAATTTTAAAAATATCCTACCCTTTGCACCTGAATTAAAAGACATCTGATTGTTGTGACTGAGTTCTAATTAAGAATGAATGAATTTTGACTTTTTCTTTCCCTTATAGTTCTGATGTCACTGAGGATGATCCACGGTGGTTGGGTGCTTGGTGGATTGGATTTCTTTTAGCTTGGATCTTTGCTTGGTCTTTGATAATACCTTTCTCCTGTTTTCCAAAACATTTACCAGGTAAATGCATCTCTTTTAAGTTCAAAAAGTTTTGTTGTAATTTAGGTTGTTTTAAAGATGATTAACAAGAACTATAGAATATCCTGTTTGTTTTATAGACCTTCATTGTCTGCCAATGCATACTTTTAAAATCTAACTTCTTAGAAAATATTCATAGCGACATTAATATTTATGGATTATTTTATTTCCATTTATGTTTAGTGAGCGCAAAGTCCTTTTTAATAAAATTGTCCTTGTGTTTTATCTTAATTCTTGCCTATGTACGTGCAAGATACAATTGAGCTATTATCTCATGTTGAGTTAGTCATTCATTTCAAGGATCAGTCTGTGTTAAATCATTCAAACTAATTATTGATAGTTGTACAAGTACCTACTTTTTTCAATTGTCCACAAACTCATTCTGTCATATATTAATTGATAAACCATATTTCAATACTAGATAGTCTTTGAAAGACATCTTAGCAGAAATGAGTGTCCTTTCTTTTATGGGTTCTTACCTCTGAAGCATTTTTCTCAACTTGAAGGCATTTATTTATTTCCATTGTCATTTGCAACAAAGCTTTTGGAGGTGTATGGAAGTGTGTAGAGATGTATGGAGGTCTGTGGAAATGTGTGGAAGTGGATGAAAGTGTGTGGAGGTCTGTGGAAGTGTGTGGAGGTGTATCAAAGTGTGTGGAGGTGAGTGGAAGTATGTAGAGTTGTGTGGAAGTGTGTGGAGGTCGGGGGAAGTGTGTGGAGGTGGGGGGAAGTGGATGGAAGTGTGTGGAGATCTGTGAACGTGTGTGGAAGTGTGTGGAGGTGGACGGAGGTGTGTGGAGATTTGTAGAAGTGTGTAGAAGTGGATGGAAGTATGTGGAGGTGTGTGGAGGTGGGTGGAAGTGTGTGGAGGTTGTGAAAGTGTGTGGAGGTGTATCAAAGTGTGTGGAGGTGGGTGGAAGTGGATGGAAATGTGTGGAGGTGAATGGAGGTGGATGAGGTGAGTGGAGGAGTGTGGAAGTAAGTATGTGGAGGTGGGGGGAAGTGTGTCAATATGGATGGAGGTGTGTGGAGCTGTGTGGAAGTGTGTGGAGGTGTGTAGAAGTATGTGGAGGTGGGTGGAAGTGTGTAGAGGTCTGCGGAAGTGTGTGGAAGTGTGTAGAGGTCTGGGGAAGTGTGTGGAGGTGTATCCAAATGTGTGGAGGTGGGTGGAAGTGGATGGAAGTGTGTGCAGGTGAGTGGAGGTGGATGGAAGTGCAGGGAGGTGAGTGTGGAGGTGTAGAAGTGTGTTTGTGTGGGGTGGGTAGAGGTGAGTGTGAAGGTTGGTGGAGGTGGGCATGGAGGTTTGGGGAGGTGGGTGGATGGGGTGGAGGTTTGGGGAGGTGGGCAAAAGAACACTTGATACACAGGAAGCAGGTGAACTCATTGGTGTCTTTACCATCCTGGCCCATTCCATTATAATATCACAGGATGATGCTTTCTCAGATTTACTCACAGAACTGTGGTTTAAACAAAGGGCCACAATGAAAAACAACAAATATAACTTCATCTTCCAAGCACGTGTCTATGTTTTCCTTTAGTGAACGAAGAAAAACAACCACACATGTATTTTAATCTATAAAGACTGCCCCCCCCCAAAAGTTTCAAATGAGCAAAGATTGTTATAAGATTTCAAATGAAGAATAATATATGTTGGGAACAAAACTGTGCCATTAAATTAAAATTCTTTGACTAAAACATTAATGTTTACACAGATTGGAACTCCATTTGTTAGTTGGTATTTTTGTTGTTATTGTTGTTGTTTTGTTTTTTAAACTTTTAGACAAGGTCTCACATTACAGCCCAGGCGGACAGTCTGGCCACAGTCTCATGCCAATCCTTTTGGCATAACCTCTTGTATGCTGAGAATATAGATCTGAGCCATCCTTCTGTTGCTGAAGTTGTGTAAATATCTGTGTCTGTCATTGGGCTGTGCTAACGGGTAAAATGAATTCACACTCATGAAGAGCAGCCAAGTGTGATGGCTCAGATCTATATTCATGAGTGTGAATTCATTTTACCCGTTAGCACAGCCCAATGACAGACACAGATATTTACACAACTTCAGCAACAGAAGAAAACTGAACTCTAGTGGAATTGACATACTCATCAATTAAAGTGTGCATCAATTAAAGACTAAGCATATTTAAAAATGATTAGTGAAATGATAAATGGTAAAACAAGCATGTTTGTTCCACCCCCATCCCCCAGGAACTGCAAAAATTCAAGCTGGCAAAATTTCCCAGACTCATCAGAGTAGTAGTACTTCCTTCCAACATACAGATGAAAATTTTGGAAAAAGTATTAAAGATTTTCCAACTGCTGTGAAGGTAAAATAGAATCTCTCTCTCTCTCTCTCTCTCTCTCTCTCTCTCTCTCTCTCTCTCTCTCTCTCTCTCTCTCTCTCTCTCTCCTTCTCCTTCCCTCCCTCCCTCCCTCCCTCTCTCTCTCTGTCTGTGTGTGTGTGTGTGTGTGAATTTCCCCCACAGTCTCATAGTAACACAGTACTTACACATGAGTATATATTACATGCACATATAAGTAAACACACATGTACCCTCACATTTTATAATTTAATTTCTTATCTACTACTATTGAAGCTTTTATATGTAACTTTTCAGATTGAATGTCATTGCCCTTTGAGCTCCAGAACAGAATAATTGAAAGAGCATGGTTTATTTCACTGAGAATATATTCAGCGGTTCCTTGTCTGTAGTCGGTCACTTCATGCCATTTCCTTTATACCATGTATTGATCAATTGTCACTGAGCTCAGCTGCCTTTAAGCCTCCTTCCTTTTGGATCATGCGTCCTTATTTTCAATTGTCTCTGATTATTATCTCCTCCTTTCTATCGAAAGTTGAAAAGTCCTATGTTAGTACTCCTCCCTTGCGTAGGGGTGTGAATGTTTTCATCTATTCTTACCAAACAGCTATGCTCACAGCTACGCCACCAATGTTCTCATCTGTCCTTCATACCTGGAAACTTGGTGTGTTAGGCCAATAACTCGTATTATGAGGGAATTGGCAGTATAGATCCCTATGGACTTACTTAACTTTATACCTATCTAAGGTTTTTAGTTACTGAGTACTATAATTATGAAACAATATTCATCCATGCTCAGTTTTAAGTTCCCCATTTAGTGGATGCAGGAATTTAAATCTATTTTAAGTAACCTAATAAGGGGTGAATTTATACTTAGAGATATTTACTCTAATCCTAGAAAAGGGAACCTTCCCAAATGGGCTTTTGCCTCCACCGGCCTCTTGAGGTCAATAAAGGCATAATGACCCAAGTAGTGAGTTATCTGTCAATCCCCTAGGTACTCCACATACAAATGCCCTCATCTGTGTGTTTGTGTGTGTGTGTGTGTGTACATCTATTAATTAACTGAAATTATATCTTCTTTTCAGAAGGAACCCTGAGTTTAAATGTTTGCATTTTCTTATGCTTCTGTGTTAATGCCACACTTTGTGCTGCAATCAATTACTTACTTGAACTGTATTTGTTTTTCCTTAGAATTTGTTGAGGAATACTGTGTTTGTATGTTTAGTTCTATCCACTACTTCTGAAGCACTAGTTACTACGGGATTTGCCACGTTTTTACCCAAATTTATAGAGAATCAGTTTGGATTGACATCCAGCTTTGCAGCTATCCTTGGAGGTAAAAGCCTTTCTTTGTGATTACGTGGTATACTGACTCTAATTAAGCACGTTGCTTTTATTGGGCGAGTGCATCCTTTTTGATAGTTTACACCTTGAAGTTTTGGGTAGAAGTTTCAGATTCTCTGAAATCAGTGTTCTGTGTCAACGTAAGACAGACAAAACTGGACTAGGAATACGTTGATTCTGTTAATACTTAATTTCATTGACCTTCCACCGCCTGTACCTATGATATTTTTTGTACATGTGTTCTTATGTTAGGTAATTGCTTTTGTCTGTGGAATCGATGGTGGTGTTGGTTTTGATATTTCCTGGTTGTCTGTATGAGTAACTGAGCATAATTGTGTGTTTTTCGTTATCTTACTTCTCATTAGGAGCTGTTTTAATCCCTGGAGCTGCTCTTGGTCAAATCTTAGGTGGTGTTCTTGTTTCAAAGTTCAAAATGAAGTGTAAAAATACGATGAAGTTTGCATTGTTTACATCTGGAGTAGCACTTGTGCTGAGTTTTGTATTTATTTATGCAAAATGTGAAAATGAGCCATTTGCTGGTGTTTCTGAATCATATAATGGGTAAATATATTTCAATACTTTTTACATTAATGTCAGATATTATCTGTGCATTTGCAAGTATTTTCTTTCTCAAAGCAGATGGTTAGGGATTACCTTGTTAAAAAATGTAGACACCTTTTGTTTGTTCATTTTAGTGTAAGATTTTGTGGGATTTTGTCTTTTTTGTTGCTTTGTTTTCGTTTGAATGTCTAGTGCCCTCTTGAAAGTTGTAAGTGTTAATTAAGTTGACAGTTTAAGGGCAAGGTGTTTGGCTCAGGGATTCAAAGAGGAAAAAAATATACAGAGAGCTTGTCTTGTGGGGATTCATATATGATAGGGAAGAAGCACAGAAGCTTGCTGGTCTTCTCCACCCTGTCCTGTGACATCCTATCATCAGAGTCCAATCAGATCCTGCTTCCTTTTGCTTGATTTCCCATCTCCCTTTTGCTTGATCTCCCATTCCCTATCCTCAAGCAAACCTATTGTCTTTGTAAGTTGTTTTGCCTTGGATATTTTGTTATAGCTACAAAAAGCAGACTATGGCAACATCCTAGAGAGAATTTAACATCCTAATTCCCTATTCACTTAAATATTTTAAAATAGAAGCTATCCTTTTGATTTTCAAGACAGGGTTTCTCTGTGTAGCCCAGGCTGGCCTAGAACTTGCTCTGTAGACCAGGCTGGCTTCGACCTCAGAGATCCACCTGCCTTTGCCTCCTGAGTGCTAGGATTATAGGTGTGTACCACCACTGCCCAGCAGAAGTTATTTTTTTTTATGATAAAATTCTCTTATTTGGGTTGAAGATATACTAAAAAAAATACATATATTAAAATAAGACTAAACCTGCATAATACTTACCATTCTATTTACTATGAAATTTGTGTTTATTTTAGAGAAATAAATGACTTCTTGTTCTGTCTTGCAGACAAGTTTCTCCCACTGGCGAGTTCTTGACCAGGTTTGTTTTGCTATGAAATCTGAGGCCGCCAGCACTAGATCAGATGAAAGGTCATAGCTGGGAGCCACATTGTACTGTTTTAATTACTTCATTACATTGTATGTGGCTTTTGAGGGAGGTGTCACTCTAGGTATGGAATTTCAAAATTTTGTGTCCTACTACATCCATATGACATTAAATTCATTTAGGAAAGTTTGCCAATGACAATCATCTTGATTTGTAGTTATATTCACATGTCTGTCATTCCTTCAAATTAATGTGATGCTGAGTGCTCTAAATACATGTTTGGTTAAGCTCCATTACACTTAGTCAACATTTCTTTGTGCTTCTTCTTACAGAGACAGTAAATTCTTACTCTAAAATGGAGATTGGGAAACAAAATTTTGGGAGCTCTAGAAAGCTCTGTAGCATTCTCAAAAAGAGATCTTTTCAAATTTATTTGACTATCCTTAGGAAAGGCTTCATGACTTAAAAGCAAAATGAGGTTTAAAGGTTTTAAGGAGTTGAGAAAAAGAAAGAAAGAAAGGATGTGCATTTACCAAGGTTGTAAGTATTATTGAAAATAAAGACTACTTTCAGCCACCAATTTGAGTGGAATTTGGGTTACAAGCGTGGAAATAGCAATATGTATATTACACTTCACAAGCCAAGTGTAGTGGCATACACCTTTAATCTCAGCACTTGGGAGGCAGAGGCAGGTGGATCTCTGTAAGTGTGTGGTCAGCCTGATCTATATAGCAAGTCCCAGGACAGTCAGGAATACAGAAAGAATCCTTTTCTCAGATTAAAAGAAAAAAGGAAAATAAAAAAGAGGAAAAAAATATACTTCAAAACTAGCATTTACTAGTTTTCTATTAATTTCCTTTTCATCACTTGTCATAAATTTTTATAAAAAAAGATAAAAATTGACTGAAGTTTGATGATAAGCAATACATTTTCTTTCATTATTTCTGCTGTGCTTTTCATAATGCCATCTTACACTTTGTATATTTTCAGTATGTGTTTATAAATAATATGACAAGTATTAGAAATTCTAAGTTGAAACTACTGTGTAACTTCGTATTACTAACCTTGAGTTGTGAGGACTGATTTTTGCCTAGTCTCCTTTCTGTTGTACATCATTAGTTTTCTGTGGGCAGAGACTGCCATCCTTTTGTTACAAAATTGTGCTTGATAAAAACACATGTGGCAGCATTTGGTAGGGTACAGTTGCATAAGAAGGTACTCCAGTCAGAAGGAAAGATGGCTTACAACCTTTCTGCATTTGTTAATTCATTTGTGTGTATATGTATGTGGAGGTCAGAGAATGACTTGTGGGAGTTAGTTCTCTCCTAATATGTGGGTTCCAGACACTGAGCTCAGGTCATCAGGCTTGGTGGCGTGTGCCCCTACTACCTCAGCCATCATTCCCACCCCTTACAATCTAGCATTTGATTTCCATTTCCCAGAAACTCATTTTCTCCCTTCTACATTGATCCTCCTCTTTCACAAACTTCCCTGCCTACTACTTACATACCAACATTTTCTAGTTCAATAGATTGGGTTTTGTTTTTTTTTTTTTTTTTTTTTTTGGTTTTTTGAAACAGGGTTTCTCCATGTAGCTTTGCGCCTTTCCTGGAACTCACTCTGCAGACCAGGTTGGCCTGGAACTCACAGAGATCCACCTGCCTCTGCCTCCTGAGTGCTGGGATTAAAGGCGTGCGCCACCACCGCCTGGCTCGGTAGATTGTTTTTAAACACTTTGTTTCATTGGTTTATATATTTTGCTTACAGTGCAGGAATGATGTTTTCTCTCTTGTCTGTGGCTCTTGTTCCCTCTTTCAGTTATGTTTCTATTATTCTGCATAAGATAGCACATCTGTGATTCACTGTGTGAATGTGAAGTAAGCAGACCTCCCCAAACCTGCTTATCTCCTTAGATTGTGTGAATTTTTGAGAGTGAACACTGCAAATTATAACATGTGCCATAGGGCAAAAAAGTACACTACACTCTGTATGGCAGATCTTATCACTAGCATGATTTTTGTTAAATATGCATGCAAATGGGCATTAAGATTTCTAATCTTCGGTCAGTTGTCTGACAACTTGAAACTCTTAATCTTGATATATGTAAAACCATAGTGGTGATCCCTTCCTCAGAACTGGATTCTCCTTCTCTGCTAAATAGTAGGAGTGCTTTTGAATTCCTTGAAATGGTGCTTTGTCATCTACCAATTGCCAAATCCTACTGATTATATGTTTAAAAGTTAGTGAGAGATACTGTCTCAATTAAGAAAGTAAGCAAGGAAGCTGCTCAACGTTAACCTCAGACACATGTACATGTAATCACCTACACAGATGCAAACCTGTAAACATACACATATCCATATATACTGTGCACATATCAAAACATTTTTGGTGAACTTTTGACAATATCACTGTTGAGTATAAGCATATATACTTAAAATAATTAACAGTCATTGATTTTTAACAAGGTAACCATTAATTTAGATAGACCCTGACATCTTACAGGAACATTCCTTTTCATCTTCTGTTTCAGATACCATTTCCATTTCTTCTCTGTTCCATCACTCCTCTTCCAGTTACCCACTGTGTGGCTAAATTTGCTCATCTGTAAGACTCACTTAGGATGGAGAGCTTCTCAGGCCTCCTTTCTCCAAACCTTTTCTCATGTTAGGTGTCCTGCCTTGGAGCTTCTAAAATGCATCTTTATGTGCCAGTAAACCACAGTCAGCAGATTAGTATACAATTAACCAACCTTTATGCCTACGCAGAAATCTTTGAAGAATGGTGCTATCTGATTCAGCTTTGTACTCTCATTACTCAACACAAGGCCAACTTATCACCTGCTTCAGACACATTGCTGAATGAATGAATGAATAGGTCCTGGGGAAGTATCTTTGATTAGAGTAAACCTTTATATTAGGACTTCTGTGCCCCTGTATATAAGGACTTCTGTGTATAGTCAGAGGTTTTCCTGTGCCCCACCCAGTCTGCAGCCGCTCAGACCCAAATAAACACACAGAGGCTTATATCAATTATGGACTGTATGGCCATTAGCTCAGGCTTATTATTGACTAGCTCTTACACTTAATTTAACCTATAATTCTTATCTATGTTTAGCTATGTGGCTTGGTACCTTTTCTCAGTTCTGCCTTCACATCTTGCTTCCTCTGTGTCTGGCTGGTGACTGCTGACCCAGCCTTCCTCTTCCCAGAATTCTCCTTGTCTGCTTATCCCACCTATACTTCCTGCCTGGCTACTGACTGGCCAATCAGCATTTTATTTATCAACCAATCAGAGCAACACATTCACAGCATACAGAACATCCCACGGCATTGGTGCCCCTGTATATCAGGACTTCTGTGCTCCTGTGTATTGTGACTTTTGTGCCCTGTATATCAGGACTTCTGTGACTTCTTACAGACAGGAAGAGAGTGTATAAACACATCACAGAGTCTGAGATCAGGAAATTTACTTTTTGCAAAGACAGATTCAGTGGTGATATGAAAGTATTAAACAACATGATTTTGTTCTTTTTGTTTGTTTGTTTATTTAAAAATGTTGCTCACTTTCTGGGGGTGTTTGTAAATGTCTAGCAACTCTTTCTTTGCCATAATTAAGGAGAAAGCTCCTTGCAATTGGTGGGTAGCAGTGGGGAATACTACTAACCATTCTACAGATAATCCACAGAACCAATAACTATTTGTCACCTGAAAACCCTGGCATTTACTGAGACCTCACTCCATTTTATTTTACTCTCTCTCTCTCTCTCTCTCTCTCTCTCTCTCTCTGTGTGTGTGACATAGTGACTCTTACCTGACAGCTTTCCCCCCTTAAGGTTTACTCTAATCAAAGATGTTTCCCAGGGCCTCACCTATTCATTCATTCAGCAATGTGTCTTAAGGAGGTGATAAGTAGGCTTTGTGTTGGGTAATGAGAGCACAGAAGCTGAGTAAGATAGCATCATTCCTCAAAGATTTCAGTCTAGGTGTCGAGGTAGGTTAATTGTATGCTAAATCTCATGGAACAGCAGAAATTCTGTATTTTTCATTTAGTACTTATGTGGTGAGTGACTGACTAGATGACACTGTGGCAAGATATCACTGCTCCTAAATTGTCCCTTAGGAGTTACATCACACACACACACACAAATCTACCTTCTCTGTCTTTTCTTATTTACAGAACAGGAGAACTGGGGAATTTGACTGCTCCTTGTAATGCCAATTGCAGCTGTTTGCGATCCTACTATTACCCCCTCTGCGGAAGTGATGGGATCCAGTACTTTTCCCCCTGCTTTGCAGGCTGTTTAACCTCAGTTTCAAACAGGAAACCAAAGGTAGCCATGTTTCCTACCTTGCCTCAGGGAAGCCATGTGTCTTGTGTCTTGTGATCATCATCTTGCCCTTCTTAGTGCGCTGTTCAATCTTCCTTCTTCTTGCTCCACCTTCCCAGTTAAGCAACTCTGGCCTCTTCCTCTGCTTCCTTCATGTCTCAGGCAATTATTGCTGAACTCAGTCTAGCAGTTATATATTACCATTTTATATTGTTTTGTTTTTTTTCCTCAATTATAAGATCGTCAAGCATGATTACTAATCAGTAATATAATGAAACTCATTAATTATTTTTAAATTTCACACACCACAGATACATTGTAAATCATTCAAATCATTAGTTCAGCCTCAAATATATTTCATTAATATTTTAGCGATTTACCCAGACATTGTTTCTTCTTGATATAATTGAATAATCTCAGACAATCCAACCAGCTAACTTAGTGGGTTGTGTGCTTGTCTTTCATGTATAAGACTCTGGACTCCGTCTCTGACTGCGTGTGTTGGCATCAGTTTGTCTACTTCCCAGCACTCGGGAGGCAGAGGCAGGTAGACCTCTGTGAGTATGAAGCCAGCCTAGTTGACACAGTAAGGCCCTGTCTAAAAAAGAAAAGGAAAAAAAAAAAAATCAATGCAGGAGAGCTTAAGCTTTTAGCCTGCAAATGAATGGCTGCTCATGTTAAATTGGAAGGCAGCATTGCTTTAGTGTCAAGCACTTTGACAAAATTTAGGGTTTTTTTTTTTTAATCAATTGTCAGGAATCAAAAATCCCACAAGGGAGCTTGGCAGCAATATAGAGTCAGAACTATCCACAAGGTGGATGAGGAACTACTATTTTCCTGTAGTTGGAGAGTCTACCATGTGTGTGCCTACTGCCTAAGGAAGTCAGAAAAGGATGTTAGATGCCCTGAAACTGGACTTAGAGAAGGTTGTAAGCCACCATGTGGGTCTAAAAATCGAACTCAGCTCCTCTGCAAACAGGTGCTCTTAGCTACTGAGCCATCTCTCCAGCCCAAAACACGCTTTTCTTATGAACTATTTCATACCGACAAAAGTTACACATCTAATAAAATTATACACTTGTGTGCATTTTTTCGAGCACTATTAATATTTTTCTGTCAATGACCCAAATACAAATGTGACTTTGGCTGAGAGTTCTGTCACATCCTTTACTGAGTTATACAATCAGAGTGGGACAGAAAATCCTGTGGTGTTTCTCTTCTTATGATGTTTGGGCTGGGGCCCCCAACATGGCTCAGTGAGTACAGGTGCTTGCTGTTAAGCAGGAAAAGCTGAGTTTGAATTCCAGAGCCCACCTGGTGGAGGTACAGGCTCCCACCACTTGTCACCTTACCTTCATACGTGTTCTGTGACACACACTCACCCACCCACAGTGAATAAATAAATGTCCTAGAAATTTTAAAATGTTAAGGCTGAACGAGCTTGTTTTTATATGTACATCTGATTGATGACTATATAATAACACATATTGGAGGGTCGTTTGTATAATTTCTCTTCCCAAATCAACATCACTGGCCCTAGAATTGCTAGACCACAGAGAAAACATCTACCCTTTGGAACCAAGAAAAGACTACTTTCTTTGGCTTCCCCATTTCACTATAATTTTGTTCTTTTAAATGTGCAGAAAGTTTACATTAAGGATAACCTTGAGATATACAATTCCCTTAGGATTCAATAAAGTTTCTAAATAACTGATCTTTTCTCTACAAAGACAAAACATGGGTGTTTTTGTTGTTAGCTTTCATAATGTCATGTTATTATAGGCATATATCTATGCCTATATGTAATTATATGAGAAATAACTAATAAGTTATTTATATGTACGGTTGCTTTCACAGTAAAGATGTAGTAACTTCTATTTTTGTTATCATAAATGTTATAAAAAGGATATAAAGTTGTAGTGTATACAGGATAATTTTACTGTGGCACTTATCAAAATCATAGTGTTTGTTCTTTCAAACAAGAGCACATAATGAGATTGTCAGCATGGATGCCTTTGTGCCCCCTATAATGGGAAAGAAGAGTGAGTAGGAAAACATTATCTGGTCAGTTATGTTCTACTGAAAGTAATGTGTGTGGAACATCAGAAAGTGTGTAACTGTTATGTTCTTGTCAAGTTGTATTATGTCATGAGCCAATAATAGGCTACAAGTTGGAGTAACAGCCACAAAGTCAAATACAAGTGATTGGATTTCATACACATGGCTTGTTACTATTTGCTTAACCTCTTAGGGTTACTCACTCTCAACACTATTGACAATGACAAAATGATATAAATATATTTTCAAAGTAAACAATAACTTTGACCTTTTTGTGTTTAAATTTCAGGTATATTACAATTGTTCCTGTATTGAAAGGAAAGTAGAGATCACATCTACTGCAGAAAATACCAATTTTGAAGCTAAAGCTGGAAAATGTGAAACTCGGTGTACAAACTTGCCCATATTTCTTAGCATTTTCTTCATTATTGTTGTTTTTACCTTTATGGCAGGTACTCCGATAACTGTGTCTATATTAAGGTAAGCATTGCACTCTGAAACTTGCATATCCTAAAGAAGCATGTTGTAGACTTAGAGGTTCAATTGGGCTTTTATTGATTCAATCTGTATCGCCCTGATGCATCAAGAATTCTGGGACTCGGTAGAAGCCCACATGTCTGAGGTTTAAAGAAGCTAATGTATGAAAGTGTCTACATCTGTTTAGCATTCGTCTCTTTGAAGGTTCACATATGACCAGTGTGAGATGGAGATTTGCTCAGGTGTGTGCAAATATTCTGGCATAAATAATCAGAACAATCTTCATTCTAAATTAAATACTGGGTGCTGGCAAATCAAGTCCCTATAAACTGCTAAGAAGGTAGCTGTATCTGGGCATTGTTGGTGTTTTTCGGTTTTGTTTTTTTTCCTTCTTTAGTGCTCTTTTCCGAGAGTCTCTGCCTCCCAACAGCAGGCTTTCTGCTTCTTGCCTAACAGACATCAGACTTTTTCTTTCTTAGCACTTTGATTTTTACTATTCACCCACTATCGTTCATATTTTCTAATGAGTGAGGAGTGTATGGATCCTAAATTACATTAAACGGTTAACATTATCTGAGAATGAGGTATTTTAGTAAAAAGAAAAATAATTTAGAAATATAATTGAAATGCTATAAAACACATTTTGACTGCTTGCTTGTTTGTACATGTAGTTTTGGTTTGTATTTTTAGACTGCATTTTACTATTGAGCCCAGACTGGGCTCCAACCTGCACTAATTCTTCTGTCTTAGTTAGGCCCCTAAATGCTGGAGTGACAGGCTTGTGTGACTCTGCCTGGCTTATTTACTTGTCTAGAAAAAGTCATGTTTTTGTCTCTCACATGACTCTCTTATGTGCTGATATCACACATAACTGCCATTGAATAATCATTAAAGAAAGAACTACTAATATTATTCAGTCCAGAAACTATTTTTTTTATTGCTTCAGTTTATATAGTTATCCTATATGTGTGATTTTAGTAGCAACTTTAAAAGAAGTCAGAGTATTTGAAGCTTAGGTAATAGTGATACTCAAAAATAATAATAATAATAATAATAATAATAATAATAATAATAATAATGTTTTTAACCTGAGTGTAGTGGTACCTACTTGTAATCTCTGCCAAGAAAGGCTTTTTTTGTACAGATGCTAGCTCATTTTAATTACTCTCCAGACTCATTGCAATGACTAGTCAATTAAATTGTATGCACTACTATTAAGTACATTGAAATATACATACAGTATGAAATTATAACCACCTGCTAATATCCATAGCCATCATTTTACACAGTGACCATTTTGTGCATATGCACGCATATTGTAGAAAGAATAATTAGCACTTACTCTTATTAAATTTCAAATATATAATACAAGTTTCTGGGGGAGGGACCAGAGGCTAATGCAGGGTCTCATACAGCCCAGGCTGGTCTTGAACTTGTATATAGTTGAGCCTGTTCTGCCTTTAATGTACAGTACAGTCACAGAACTATGCATTCCATCTCCAGAATTTAACGTGCATGATCAACACTTTGCAGCTTTTGATAGAACTGGACTATTTCCTTGACCTTGGCCCTCTGGTAATCACCACTTAACTCTCTACTTCTTAAGAAGGATTTTAAAATTTTTATTTATTTGTATGCACACATATGTGTACACATATATCACGGCATTTGCCTGGAGGTCAGATGACAGCTTTCAAGAGTCACTTTTCTCTTTCTGCGGTGTTGTTCCTGGGGACCAGACTCAGATCACCACTCATGGCAACAAGCACCTTTTTACCATTTTACCAGCCTGCCCGTACTTCTGATGCAGCCGATGCTTCAGTGTCCAAAATGAGAGCACGCAATTACACTGTAGTTTGAATTTCATCTGGACCTTCTCAGCACAATGTACTCTAAGGGATCCATGCTGGACAAGTGGAAAGACTTCCCTTTCCTAGTGTGGTATAATTATTTTATACACCACACTTTCTTTATCCATTCATTTGATGATCGAGTTATTAGGTAGCTTAACTATTGCCAGTAAATCTGCCGTGAACGCAGAAGTGCGGCGATCTCCTTGACATTCTGCTGAACCACTCACTACTTATGGTTTTAACTTTTTTGAGAAACTGCTGTCTGTCTGTTGTACCAACTCACTTTCCTCCTGGTAGTTTGCACTGGCTTCCTTTTCATTTCCTCTGGATCATTTTGTTTCACTTTATCATAATTGAACTAGTAAGCGCAAGACAGCTTCTCCTCGTGGTCTCGATGCACATTTGTTCATGACCACTGGTTTTGAGCACCGTTTCCCACCCCTTGCTATGTCTTACTCAGAGAAGTGCCCAGTAAGATCTTTTGCCTATTTTTAGAATTTTTTTTCTTGTTATCGTTTTGCTTGAGTTTACGATTTATTTTATGTATAAAGTGCTTCCCAGGTGCCTCATTGGATGATTCTTTCCTGTACTCTGGCTCTCCACTTTGCTTCATTTGATGTGCAGAAGCATTGTGAGACACAGCCTCATTTGCCTCTGTTTGCTTTGGTTCTTATATTATGGTCTGATAGCCAAAAGTGTCATTGCCCAAATGAATGTGGAAAACTTTCTGGTTTTGCCTTTGGAAGGATCGGACTCAAGTTTTATGTTTAGTCCTTAGTCAAGTTGAATGCGTTTGGTATATAGTTTGAGAAAAGGGTCAAATTTCATTGTTTTTCATGTGAATGTAGAATATACAATTTTCTGAACATAATTTATTAAATAAAATCTTCTTCCCCCATATGTGTTTTAATGTCTTTGTCAAATATCAGTGCATATGTGTGTGCATGTATGTGTGTGTCTGTGTATGTGTTGTTCCACTATCTCTGTGTACAATTTTATGACAGACCCAGACTTTTTATTATTATAGCTTTGCTATTGTCATTTGAAATCTGGTAATATTATGCCTCCAATTTTTTTCTTATTGACCAAAATTGGTATAGCTATTCTGGGTCTTTTCCATATGAATCTTAGGATTGTGTTATCTATTTTTTTTGTGAACAATTTCATTAGCATTTTGATGGGGATTTTATTCTAATTGTCTTGGAGAATATGGGCATGTAGACAACATTATTTTGATTTGTGAATATTAAGATGTCTCTTTTTATGTGTGTCGTTTCCTAACATCTTTTTATATTGTTTTGAAGTCCAAGACTTTTTCTCCATTTTTTAAATTCCGGATATTTAATTACTTTTGGATTCTTTTGTAAGTGAGATTTTTTTCTTAGTTTCTTTTATGAATATTTATTTCAGTGTGTAGAAATGTAACTGATTGGTAATGTTGATTTGGTATCCTCAAATTTATTAACTCCATTTATTCATGTGAATATTTCTTTTTGTGGAGGTTTTACTCCATCTTAAAACAGAGGCAGTTTCTTCCGTTCCAATTTGTAGGTCTTTTCTTTTCTTTTCTTTCTCTTTTTTTTTTTGTTACCTACTTCATCTGGACAGAATTGGAACACTTTGAGAGTGGGCATCCTTTCCTACTTCTAATCTCAGAGTATTGACTATGTTACCTGTGACTGTTGTCATTTGTGATTTTTATTTTGCTGAAGTACATCCCCCATGCCTAATTTGTTTAGGGGTTTTATGAAAGATAAATATTGAAATTGAATGCTTTTTTTTCTTTGATTTTTGAGACAAGGTTTCTTTGTGTAGCTCTGGGTGTCCTGGAACTCACTCTGTAGACCAGGCTGGCCTTGAACTCAGATGTCTGCCTACCTCTGAATCCCAAGTACTGGGATTAAAGTCATGCGACATTACCGCCCGGCAAATTGGATTCTTTTTCCCTTTGATCTTGTTGAAACTCTCAGAGGCTAATGACTTTTTGGTGTTTTATTACTGATATCATTCTTATTTTGTAATCTCAGAATAATTCCCATGTAAGATTTTACAAATATTTTCATCTGAACAACATTTACTTGAGTAGAGATGCTAAACTGATGTCCATGTATGTGAAAGAGTGACTATAATTAATATGTACCCTGATGTTTTTTTCTCATTTGTTTTGAATATATTTGCAGGTGTGTCAATCACAGACAGCGGTCTCTAGCATTAGGGGTACAGTTCATGGTACTGCGGTTGTTAGGTATGTTATTTAAAAACATTAGTATATGCTGTTTTGGTTCATTAGTGTTACTGACCTATTCAGATATGTTATACACTAAGAAAATGTCGAAAAGTAAAGAACGCATAGTTGTCATTGATGAAAGCTGTGTTCCAACATTCATGACGTAGCACTGCTTACATGAAATGAGAATACAGTGGCTTTACATCTCACCTGTGTGACTTGTTATCCGTTGTTTCCAATCCCACCATGGATATAACCTCAAGGGAATATCCGAGCCACTTGAAATATCAAATATGGATCTCAGCATACAGTTTCTTTTCTTGCCATAATAATTCATACATAACACAAACATTCATACATATTCGGTATGAATTATTATGCTGATACTTTCAGTCTTCATTTGTTTGTATTCACTCACATGTAATATGTAGAGGTGGAGAGGATTACTTATGTGGAAGTTCATTGCTTCCTGGTATGTGTAAGTGTGTGTGTAAGAAATATTCCTGTATATGTCTGTATGTGGACATGTTCACTCATACATACATTCATGTTACATTATACATACATGCCCACATTGGTGTGTGTATAAATAGGCACAAAATGTACAGGCAATACATATAGTACTTTATCAGCTTCTTGTGTACCAAAAGTTTTTATTCTTATTTTCTAAATCTATCATAGCCAAATCGAGAGATGGATTCAATTGTTACCTTATGAAAGTGGTAAACTAAAATATTTACTAAACTAACATTTTAAAAAGCTAGGGAAATGGGTTTTTGAAAGCTTTTGCTACAAATAATTAATAGTTTGTGGATGTAACTGTATTTGCCTGAATTTAAAGATTCTGCAGATTCTCAAACATTACATGATACCTTATTACTACTTATAGTTTTTGTATCAGATAAAATCAAAATCAAAATACAAATTTTTTTTCTAAGTGTTAACCCAGTATAAGAATAAAATTGTCTTTAGTTTTTTTTTTTTTAACATTTATTTAGTGCATGTTTGTGCATGTATGCAGGACAGAGGACAGCTTTCAGAGTTGCGTCGCTCTTTCTACTACATGGGTCTCAGGATCTAATTAAGATTGCCAGACCGGGAAGCAAGTGCCCTTACCCACTGAGCCTCTCACTGGTCATAGTGCTAATGTTTTCTATTAAAGTATGTTTTTGAATTGGTTAGAAATATATAATTATATTTTAAATTAAATTATAATTTAAAATATGTTGACAAATATTTTAATTCACTTTGACTTATGAATGAATTGGCTAATGTACAGGTGGATAGAGTAAAGCCTATTTGTATTATGTAAATATATGTATAGCTATACATATTAAAACCTATGATTATAAGCTATAATCTTCACCTATTTTCATTTTGTTGTTAATTCCTCTAGGCACAATACCTGGGCCAATTATATTTGGTGTCACAATAGACAGCACATGTGTTCTGTGGGATGTCAATGAATGTGGAATAAAAGGAGCTTGCTGGATTTATGATAACATCAGGATGGCCCATATGCTGGTAGCCATAAGTAAGTTGACATCTTGGTAACTTTAGAGTAGAATAATGTGAATCACATGGTTAGCAATTTACGGTCTAGTTTTGGTATGATGTTCAGGATATTCTGTGGGGCAATCCTGCAGTGCTGAGGCTGAAAGCAGTTACCCAACATGATATCAGAAGTTGTGAATGGCCTCTGCAATTTTCATTCAGTCTTCTTAAGTAAAAGAATAAAATTTTCACTTTCTGTATATTACAGGTCATGTGCTTTTTTTTAAGAACAATTTCTCTTAAATGTTTGGGAAAATAAACACAAAAGATAAAAGAGTATTTGAAAAACCCTGAGTAATGATTTTCCTCTTAAGTGTCTGGGTTCTGAAAACTATGTAAAGCCATAGTAGGTGAATGTCCTGCAGCTGCCAGAAGTGTTTTACCATGATCTTTTTTTAACAGATTTATTTATTTATTATGTATACAGTGTTCTGTCTGCACGTATCCCTGCAGGCCAGAAGAGGGCACCAGATCTCATTACAGATGGTTGTGAGCCACCATGTGATTGCTGGGAATTGAACCCAGGACCTCTGGAAGAATAGTCAGTGCTCTTAACCTCTGAGCCATCTCTCCAGCATTACCATGATCTTTAATTCATTTTGTTGATGGTAGTCTATATCTTCTTGGTTAAATGATGAATTAAAGACAAGATTAAGAAAATACAGTATACATGTTGTATGTAACAATTTGACAGTTAAACATTCATAGCAATGTAAGAAATTGCAATATTTAAATATAGAGAATTCTTAGATGGACATGATTGTACACAGCTGTGATCCAAGAACATGGGAACCTGAGCCCGGATGATAGGTATGAATTGAGCTTAACCTAGGCTGCACAGTGAGTTTCAGGTCAGCTTGGGCTGAGAATGAGACACTGTCTCTTCTCTCAAACACACATATGTGTGTGTGTGTGTGTGTGTGTGTGTGTGTGTGTGTGTGTGTGTATAATATATATATATATATATATATATATATATCGATATATGTGTCACTTGATTTTCATTGCTATCATTTTAACACACATCAAAACACATTTTTTGCTCTATATGTAGACCAGAGTGTACCATCTGAATTCATAACTACAGAAACACAATATCTACTAAATAATTAAATAATAAATATGTAAACTCACGATGAGAGCAAACATTAGCTGGTCTGGATAAAATTAATCTCATCAGTTTTGCCTATTACTCCAAATTGTTTTTATTGTCCTTATTCCTAATGTTTTCTTGATGAGGGGTGAACACTACACTTAACTGTGGGTAAAAGGACAAGTGTTTAGCTTGTGACTAGGCCTCAAGCCTACATGAAGAACTACAGGCAACTGATGAGTGTTAAGAGGAGGGTAATCTTTCCTGGGAAGAGCCCCCAACTGGTTATCCAATACCCAATGGTCAGCCTTGAAAACATGCATACAGGTAACGTTATGCAGGCCAGGAAGGTTGTAATTAGGAATATTTATGCATATGTACATACACATTTAATAACAATTAATAAAAAATGCCACAAATTTAAAAGATGCTAAGAAGGGTTGTATGGGAGGGTTTAGAGGGAATAAAGAGGAGGGAGAAATTTTGCAATTGTATTAAAATATTTAGAGATTAATTTAGAGAAAAAAAGATTTATAACTTTACATTTCAAACATAAATCAACAACCAAGCATTGAGATAGTTGAATATGTCAGTGATCTTTCGATAAATTGTAAGGCTTAGATAGATCAAGGAGAATTCCTAATTTTCAGATATTTTCTAGTAGATAGGCATGATTAACAAATGGGAATTCCACTATTGGAATAACTAAACTGTGAGATCATTTTCCATACTGACACTTAGTAATGCTGATACTATGGTGAAAACTAATTTATCTTTATGTACTTGTGACAAAAGAAGAATTATTTGAAATCAAATCAGAATTTATGTAATAAATCTGACTAGATCATGGTTTTAGCTGATATGACAGAACAAATTTGGGTATTAAATAAGATATATTCATATCTAGGCCATCTCCTAGGAACTCTGCAGCCTTCTTATTTTTAATATTATTTTCCATTTTTGACATGAACTTTCTTCACTTTATGCAAATCTAAGGATGGTGAGATATTTTATTTCATTTATTCTTGATTCTTGATTATTTTCCCCCCCTTGGATATAGTATGTGCTCACAAACTCAGAAATGGAGCACAGAGCCTGGGTGTGGTGGTGGTGCACATACATAATTCCAGCTCCCATTAAGCTGAGATCACATGATCATGAGTTTGATGCTAGTCTGGGCCAAATATATAGCAAAATAGCTTCTCGAAAAGAATAACAAAAGTGGGCAAAGGAATGCCAGTTAAGGATTTACTGGCTCTTACATAATACAGCGTTAATTTTGTAATTATACTCAAGAATAGAATAATTGTTATATCTTATATTTTATTTATATATATTTACTTATTTTTAATAAAATAATACTAAATTGTTGTTATTATTAATTTGAGACAGAGTCTTGCTCTGTTTTAAGCTGCCCAGAAATTTCTTGTGAAACCCTGGTTGGCCTCAAATGTGAAACTCTTGCTTCTGCTGCCCGAATGTTGGGATTACAGGTGTATGCTACCACACTCAGCCTCTCTTATGACTTAAAATTTGAATATACAGATTTTTATTCCTTATAAATTATTCACTTTAAAGTTGGAAGTTTCTATCTGTGAAGAATCACTCAGTGGAAACAGTCTTTCCTAATGGTCCAAATGCATGACTGTCTTTTTATTTTGTATCTAGGTGTTACTTGTAAAATTATCACCATATTCTTCAATGGACTTGCAATCGTCCTCTACAAGCCACCACCGCCAGGCACAGAGGTGTCATTTCAGAGTCAGAATGTAGTTGTGTCTACTATTTCGATAGAAGAGGATTTCAACAAAGCAGAAAATGAAGAATGAAAAAGGAAAAGAGGTTGCAAGAACACACCATGCCAAGGCACCATTGTCCAGTCTGTGTAGACCACCACTTAAAAACCCATGTTCTACAATTGAGGGTGTTTGTTGCCTAGGTCCAGATTCCTATTTTTGTTATAATGCAGATAAACAAACAAAAAACCCAGGCCTGTGCCTTTCAAGTTCACCTAAAGCCACAAACCACACAGATTCTTATTTGATCCCATTTTCTAGCTGTGCAGTCATCAAGGAGTAACAGGAGTAGTGACCAACAACAAGTAATTGAAGACTTACACTCAAATTAAAACATCAGTTTTTGTTTGTTTTGCTCTTTGTAAGACAGGGCCTCACATATCCCCAGATGCCCAGGAACTCAGGTAGCCAAAGATGACCTTTGATCCCTGATCCTCTTGGCACTACATCTCAAGTATTGGGGTCACAAGTGTTTGTCACCACTACTGGCTCACGCTGACATGTTTTTAAAGTCTTTCTATAACTAGTTACATTTTAATTTTCATTGTCAATAGTTTGAATTTGAGAATTTTACAACAAAAAAATTTAAGCTAATCAAATTTATTTGATTTTTGGAACTGGTTATTTAAAACTCATGAAATTCAAGGCAGCTTTACAATGTAATTTGTTTTTACATCTCCTTTTCTACCATCTATTTCCATAGTAGGTTACTGAACTGGTAGAATGTAGGATAGTTATCTTCTTTGTGTTCCAGTACCCTGCCACCTCAGAAATATCAGCACTGACTACACATATTTTCAATTCAGAATAAGATTTCTAGGAGGTGATTCATTAATATTGTTGAATTTTAACACTAAAACTTATGATTCTGTGATAGTATTATTTAATTACATATTCAGAGGAACAAAACAGGTCCTGTAATAAAAACTACCACCTAGACATGGCAAACAGTCACAATGCCTTATGTATCATAAAATGCTTATGTATTGAATACTTCAAATTTTAGTTTTCAAATTAATCACTTAGCACATTACTTATAGTAACCAAAATAGAGTTTCATTTAACAGGCATCAGATGTTGTTATTTAGTAAAAGTTTAAATTCAATAATGCATTTACTGGAAGCATAAGTATTTCATATGCTTGACATCATAGGGACAAAATCCCATCTGTGTGGGTTCCTGACAAATTTACATAAAGTACTGAGGAGATTGGTCATTTAGCATCAGGAAAAACAACTTATTCTTGTGAATACTATTTCTAACTAAGAAAAGTATTGAAGGGCTAAGGATGTAGCTGAGTGCAAGGTCTGAATTTGATACTTGGTGCTGAAAAGATCCACTCAAAACTAAGGGTGATAATATTTGAATTGTTTTTGCAAATTCAAGATTCTGTTTAATGAGGTTTGGTATCAGGTTCCCAACCAGCCAGCCACTCCCCACCCCCCTTTAGTTCTTTATAAACTCTGTGTATCAGGTTCCCCATCAGGACAATGCAAGTCCAGAGAAAAGAAAAGACCTGGAAGAAAGTCTGAGTCAGAAGCACTAGAAGTCGCAGAATTTATGTCACTGTGTCTAGTGTAATCTGTGTGGTCAAGGACTTCAGAACCTAATGTCGCTTACAAGCTTAAACTCAAGGAGGAGGGATGAGGTAGGAGTTAAACTTGGAAGCACCTTGAATATGAAATGAACGGTGCAGTCTCAGGAAACAGAGGTCTAGACCTACTTAACTCAGGAACATTTATGAACCAAAAATCCGCTTAAAAGATACAGCCCAAATTCAGGAACTTGGAAGCAGACAAGTTCCGTCCACTAAAGGGACAACACAAGAAAGTCAGGGAAATACACGTAATACCTCAGGTGAGCATATTCATCCCCATCTACCAGGCACATTTTAAATACTGCCTCCACTGTGGCCAAGGGCAATAGACTTTCTTCATCCCGTGTGTGGAAGCATGGAATCCAGTGGGAAGCCATAACATAATGGCACACTTGAGAAGTGCAGTGGTAGAAACATGAAACAAGAACAAGGAAGGAAACAAACTATCCATACATACAGATGAGTGTCCTGCCACTTAGGGAGAAGAAAAAACATCCTAAACATAGAAATAGTCTGACAAACAGGTCAATAGACAGTTGGCAACCATAATGAAGTGTTCATCAAACTGATGTTGTCTTCAGCATACTCAGTTTTGAAGTATTCCTTTTATATTTTTTTAATAAACTTGCAAATGAAAATGTTTAAAGGGAACCAATAATTTTGGTACTTGCACATAAAATTTAGAAAGGATACCTCCATTCGTGCGAGGGTAAATACACTACTGTAATCTTCATTGTTTCTACTTGTAAATTCATGCAGATTATATGTGTCAGTATGCTGCTTTTAGAATACATTTCCATAATATATATTTGCCACAGCTTATAATTATTTTAAAATAACTTGCAGGTGGGTCTGCTGTAATTTTGCACATATCTGAACGTCTTAAAATTTGTAATATTTTAATTTTCTTAACTGCATAAAATAGAAATATAAAATTCATACACATGAGAAAATTGTATATATTTGACTTTGCTATGTAAATTGAAGGAAGATATAAATAAAATATACACCTATTTTCTTTGTCGCAAACAACTCTGTAAATAATTACTACATGTAACTTTTATTAAATCGTACTATTTATATCACATTGTTTTAAGTGTTTGATTATCTTGGCTTTTTCATTGCTGAGACAAAAAGTCAGACAAGTGAAGGGAGAAATGATGTGCTTTGGATCCCAGTGTGAGATTATAGTCTATCATGGCACAGAAGATCCAGCAGCAGGGACATGAAGCTGCTGGTCACGTGACACCATGTCAGGAAGCAGAGAGAAGTGATGCTTGTGCTCAGTATGCTATCTCCTTTTTATTCAGTCTAGGACCCCAGCCCCTGAAATGGTACTGCCCAGATTTAAGGTAGAGCCTCCTACCTCCATTAACCTGATCTGGATTATTCCTCACAGACATGACTGGATGTTTGTTCCCATGGTGATTCTAAATGCCATCAGAATGACAATCAAGGATGATGATCATGCACAATATCCTAGAAAAAATAACTTCAAAGAAAAGACATATTTGACTTACAGTCTTAAAGGTTTAGTCCATGGTCATTTGGCTGCATTGTTGCTGAGGTTATGGTGAGTCAGAGCATAATGGTTGGGGGCCAAATTACTTTCCTCATAATGGCAGAAAAAGAGGTGGAGAAGGAAGTATACCCTTCAAGGGCATGCCCATGATGACTGACTTCCTCTAATTTCTTAGTTTCAACCACCTCCCAGGAATAGCCCCCAACTTGCAACCAAATCTTCAAGGACATTCCAAATCCAAACTATACCATGAGCCAGATAGTCTTTGAAAGATGACTTATCTTTATTTATGAATCTAAACACCTTTTGTGAAATGGTAAAGGGAAATCAATGTGCTTTTGAACTTGGCGAATACAATCCAGTGACTTTGTTTCTTAGTAAGTATATATAATTCAATAAAAATTGCATTCATTACCATACTAGGAGAATTATCTTACACTATAATTTACATGTTTGAAAAATGCAAGAATAATACATAAGGTTTTGTACATATTTTTGTAGATGTGAATTATCTTCTAGTTACAAAAGTAACATTTCATCTTGGTTAATCAAAATGCCCAGTACAATACTTGGAAAGAAATCATGTTAGACATTAATGGTCTTTACGTGCTCGAAATCCTATCTGTGATTTATTGTTTATTTGTCCTGGATTGTTACTCCTTTCCAATCAAGAAGAGTTTTTAGTTCTTCCCTTTTATTCCATGCCTTCTTGTCTATTGATGAGTCTTTAATTTCAAATTTTGTTACCTTGAAACAAATGTGAATTGTTGTAAGTTTCTATACATCGGGGACCTAGGATCAGTTTTGCTGGCTGGTTCTAGTTTGAAGTCTGTTAAGAGGTTCTGATAAAGATGTTGACTTGGAGTTTAATCATCTGAGTCTTGCTGGAGATTGGATGAGCTGCTTGTAAGAAGATATGTTCATTTGGTTGTTATGAGAAAAACTCTGTTCCTTAGCATGTGGGACTCTGCTTGGTGATGTGGCAAGGTGATTGCTACAATGGACCATGAAAGGGGGACCAAACTCAAACTGTAATGTTTTTATGAAGTAATTTTGAAAATGGCTATACAAACCTGGTCATCTTAATTGTACCCTCAAGGGACCTTTACCACAGGCCAAAGTTTATACCTGGTTTACTAAAGCACGTGAGGGAAGAGATTCTTAGAATTCCTCCAACTGTGCCTGATGCTATGTGGCAGGAAACCTCAACAGCATGTGCACAGCCTGGGCAGGCTCACTGGAGTACGTAACCTTGAAGACTGGCTGTGGCACAGGACCTTGATGTTTGGGAAAGGGCAGGCCAACTGTTTTATAAAACATCTTCCAATTTTGGTTTCTCTGATATATTCTGTGATTTATAAGGATATCGTACATCTTTGGAAAAATTAACATAGAAATGGTGTCATGTTCTTCCAGGAGTACCATATACACAAGCACATGTCTGTATGTGATAGTACTTGGATGAGTTGGTTAATATATATTTCTGACAGCAATGACTACTGTAGGGTTTTTCGTACCCTTTTTGTTGTTATTGTTGTTGTTAAGAAACATCTCTTAGAAAGATATATGGAGATGATAACTACCTTAACTCCTAGTAAACCTTCACCCAATCTATTTTGGCCTCCATTTTCAATCTTTTCCCTCATTGACATTTCTACTAATATTTATCTCTTGTTTCTATCACTTCCTTTAAGTATATTATGGAGTAAAGAATTTTACTTTATAAAAGAACTACCAAATTATCCTGCTTATAAAGTTATCTAATTATGTTGTAAACATACATTGGGAAATATTAATGTTTACGTTGTTTCATAGATGTAGGCATTATCAGGTTGGTACCTGTGGTTTGTTCTGATTCTTCATATCTGTATAATTTTACCATTTCCTGAGAGCTACAGAATGTTCCTGATTATTCTTGTACTTTTCCTTCTGTAACGTTTCCTGCTTCCTACTTTTGAAAGATGATACTTAAGAACCAAGCTTTTCATACCAATGCATGCCCCCCATCTCTTTCCACTGATGCATGTGGGTGTATGGATATGGATACTTCCAATGACAACATAGTGCCGTAGAATTCACTCTGATCTTCCTTTCACTTATTTATAGAATCTTTCTCTATAAGAAATCCTGGCTCTCATTATTCATATCACATTATTTTTTCTACATTTGAGTATTAGTATTTCTTTTGCTGATATAACAAACTTAGTGTTGTGTCACACTACCATCAATTTATATCTTACAGTTGTGTGGGTGAGAAGTCCAGACAGGAATAAGATCTGTGCTTACTGTGTACTTGTTGGTTACTGTTATGACAAAGAGAAAAGATATTGGCAGGGGAAAGAGAAACTAAGACCTTTTGCTTGAATATTTTTGTTTTCTGATTTTGTGGGGTATGTGTGTATTTCTGTTTCTTTTTTAACCATTTTTTTTTTTTTTTACTGAGAGAAAGAGAGAGTGGAGTTGGGGGTTAGGGATGTGGAGAGGATCTGGGGAGAAGTTGAGGGAGGGGAAAAGCATGATCAGAATGTATTGCATGACAAAATTCAGTAAAAATAAAAGGCAGATGTAACAAATCTATTCAATAGCTTGTTTCCGAAGTATTCAGAAAAGAAAAAGAACAGGAAAAAGGAAAAGAAAGCTAAGACCAATTTCCCTTCAGAATGAGCTTTATTATGAAAGAGAAAGTATTGACCATAGGTCATCAGCCTTGAGATGGAAGAGCATTAGGTGGGACCCATCACACTAGGGACAATATAATAGAGCCCTGTTGTTCAAATCTAAGGTGATCTTTTAATGAAAAACTCAGAGACAGATATCAGGGTGAAATCTCAATGTTCAGAGAAGCAGAGTTGCCAGCCACTAATTCTTATTCTATGAAATAGAATATGAAATAGAAATCCCAGTCTAAAGAGACTAAGTTCTTGTTTCCTCATGCCTTATATACCTTTCTCTGCCCTGCCATATTACTTCCTGGGATTAAAGGCGTGTGTGGTCCCAAGCAAATGCATGAGATCTCAAGGGCTGGGATTAAAGGTGTATGCCACTACTGCCTATCTCTGTTTCTCTACTAGACTGAATCAATCTCATGTAGCCCAGTGTGGCCTTGAACTCACAGAGATCCAAATGGGTCTCTGCCTCCTGAATGATAGGATTAAAGGTGTGTGCCACCATTGCCTGGCCGCTATGTCTAATCTAGTGGCTGGCTCTGTCCTCTGATCCTCAGGCAAGTTTATTAGGGTATGCAATATGTCATCACAGAGCCCCAAAGGGAGACAAGCCTTATTAAGAGAAATTAAAAGAGAAAGACAGCCAGAGGAAGAACCCTGGGAGAACCAAAAGGGGAGAAGCAAAGAGAGAGCCTCCAGAAAAGTCACCTGATCAAAGGCAATATTTGACTTTAATATGTTTGGGGGACTTGAGTAAATTTCCATACAATGTGACTTAATTGGATATAGCCTGTCTAAACTAGGGTTACTATTGCTCTGATGAAACACCATAGTGTTTTGACCAGACCAAAGCAACATGAATGTGGTGGTTTGAAAAAAAATAAAAGAGGCCCCCAAAGAGAGTGACACTATTAGCAGGTGTGGTCTTGTTGAAGAAAATGTGCCACTGTGGAGGCAGGCTTGAAGGTTTCATATCTACTCAAGTCTCATGCCTGCAAGTCAAAATGTAGGACTCTCAGCTCTGTCTACAGCACCATGTCTGCCTACATGCCACCATATTTCCCACCATGATAATAATGGACAAACTCTCTAAAATTGAAAACTACCCAATTAAATGTTATTCTTTAAGAGATTTACTGTAGTCATGGTGTCTTTTCATGGCAATAGAAACACTAACTAAGACAGGGAAAGGGTTTATTCAGCTTATGCTTCCATGTCATAGTTTGTCAAAGAAGGAAGTCAGGGCAGGAAGTCAGGCAGAACAAGAACCTGGAGCCAGGAGCTGATGCAGAGGCCATGGCAGAGTGCTGCCTACTGGTTTGCTCCTCCTGGCTTGCTCAGCTTGCTTTCTTATAAAACTCAGGCTATCTAGCCCAGGGATGGAACCACCCATAATGAGCTGGGCTCTATCCCAGCAATCACTAATTATGGAAATGGTCTACACCCAAATTTATGGAGGAATTTTTCTCAGTTGAGGTTTCCTCCTTTCAGATAATGTCAATTTGACATAAACTATCTAGCACATAGCCCACTGTTCCAAGGAACAAGGAGCTACATTTTTCTCTTGAAGCTATGTAGGGAAAGTCTAGGCTTGTCCCCTCCTCACTTCCATAGAGATCTATGTGTTCTAACCTTCAGAACAGGGGTAGCTAGGGAATGGACTACAGGTAGCAAGGACTGATTTCTAAGAAGCAAAAGGCTGTTAAAGGGTCTTTACTCTAAGGGCTGTTGTTGGAAGCTAGCATGCTTGTGTCCTAGAGACTGTCGATATTTCTTGATTTATGCACCTCCCTCTTGTTCGTTTTTGAAACCAACAATAGAATGATTGCACTTAGTCCTGCTTCAGCTCCGTGAATGCTGAGATTACAGGTCTGGGCATCCATGCCAGTGCTTAAGATTTGATTATCCCCTTGTGTCTATTCTGGAAGTAATGAAAATATTCTAAAGAAATTAGATATACCAATGCTCCTCTTCTTGGTAATTAGACTGATTAAAAAATAGACACCCAGAAATTGGTATTTCCCCACCAGACACCTGTTTGTCTTGGAGAAAGATTTTGATCACAGACCTTGCTGACTGTGTTAGGGTCCTAGAGAAGTTCTATAAAAGACCACCATCCATTTATGCAATCAACAAGAGTGTTCATTATCTTGAGAAAGATTCAAGTATACTGGGGCCAACCATTCTAAATAAAGACAAAATGGCAACGACCCTGAGAGGAGCTCGTAGGTTTTTTTTTAAGCACAGCCAAGGAAGGTTGTAGAGCAGTTAGGTCATTTTAGATGTGATGTAGCCAAAAGTTTTCTCCCATCCCACAGAATCTGTCCTACCTGCCATCCCACAGCCACTTAGTCTCAAATAAACACACACAGGCTTATATTATTTTTAAACTATGGCCATGGCAGACCTCTCACCAGCTAGCTCTTCTATCCTAAATCAGCCCATAACTATCAATCTATATATCGGCATATGTTCTGTGGCTTTACCTGCATCCCATTACATGTTGCTCCTTGGGCGGCTCACTGGTATCTTCTCTCCCTCTCCTTTCTCCTCCTGTCTCTCTATTTGGATTTTCCACCTGCCTCTAAGCTGCCTTGCCATACGCCAAATGGCTTTATTTATCAACTAATCAGAGCAACATATATTCACAGCATACAGAAAGACATTCACAGCAAGTTAGGTCATTTTAGATATGATTGGCTTAAGCAGGTAGAAAACATATTAGTATGTTCTAATTGGCCAGGGCTAGTCAGGGGCTGGTCAAGGCTACAGTTTTTCATTTTAGAGCAGGCCTGGATAAGTCCCAGGCTTTGTCCTTATTTGGTTATTTACTGATTGTGGCTCAGGCCTGTCCTAGCCTAGTACTATACTTACCAGGCCTCCTTGTCCTTGCTGTCAGTGTGTTGGAGACTGGTTGTCCTTTGTTTGCAGCTCTTTCAGAAACTGCTTGTTCAGTCTCAGGAAATTGAAATTGAGGCTTGATCTCTGAGAGAAGACAGCAACCTGTTATGGCATCTGTTTGGTCTTCTCAGCTGGAGCTCAGGCAATTGTGACAGGTTGGGCAGATACTGGGACTGTTCAGTTATTCATAACTCTAACTTCTCTGTTTAAACAGAAAGTCATCTGGAGGTCATTGAACCTGTTTGCTCTTCTTTTCAATGTAGCCATATAGAATAAATCTCCTTTTTCCACTTTCTACAATTACTTGTTTATTTAATTGACTTATTGACAAAATTGTGGTTATGCCACAAAGTTGGGCAAAATGATAAGAGCAAATATATCTACACCCTGTAAACCAAACAAAGCTATACATTAAGGTCAGAAGCATTCTCTCCCTCTCTCTCTCTCTCTCTCTCTCTCTCTCTCTCTCTCTCTCTCTCTCTCAAGTCTGAACAGAAAAAATTTGAATCACTTTGTGTCCTGCCCTTCTTTTATCATAATAGTCCAATGAGAGTGGGTAGAGAGTGAATATCAGCAGTTTGGGTGGTGGGAAATCTGACGTGATTTAGAGTAGATGAGTTACAGCCAGAGACCCTGGGCCTTCCAGTTACTGGGAATCTCAATGACCAATCTTTCAGCTAGCCAGAGATTGCAATACTGGTAGAAACATAATACCAACAGCCTAGTAAAAAACTTAACAGGGAAATCTGGACTCCATCAGGGGAAAAATCAATTCAAGCTCCTCCACAATATATTTATGTTAACAAAATATCTACATCAACAAGAACTGCACAAAATCATTACCCACTTGCACTCGGAAAAGAATCAATAGAAACTATTGTAGAGGAGCCTTGGTATTCAACATAGCTCACATAAATGTGCTCAAGTAACTGAAAAATACCATTTTTAAGAACTAGATGATGGTATACGTGCAAAATATTTTATAAAATTCACTAGTGAGGAAACACCATTGAATTACAAAATTTTAAAATGAATAAAAGGAAATTTTGGTATTGAAAAATGTACGGTAAGTAGGAAGGAAAGTTAGTCAAGGAAACAAGCACCAAATGACTCAAAGGCTACATTCTGGAAAAACCCGTGGAGGGGAAGTGCCTGCTGTAAAGGACTAGAGCCTGTAGCCTGATTTTAAGCTGGTGTCATTATAGGACAGAAAGAGGGAAAGGGACCGCATTTTTACCATTTTGCTTCCTGGTTGGTTATTGCTAGCAGTAGCTGAGGACATTGAGTGGTAGATCAGAGAACATCAGATGATCAATAAGCCACTCATTCATGGCCATCCATCACAGGAGACTGGTAAGATGGGGGAGAGTGAGAATCTAGAAAACAATTTAGATTCTGGAATTGTCATTGTTTAATCTGTATGAATGGGCATTAAACATGGCATGGTGATGGTTGACCAAAAACCATCGTGTAGTTTAAATGAGCTACGATACTAGCATCCTATGAAAAGCAGTAGAAGATGTAAGGAATCAACAAGGTTGAAGTAGTCTGAATGAAAATATCCTATCTGAAGACTACAAAATGAAAAGTAATAAAAATAAAAGCCTCAGGAAACGTGCGGGATACTTTTGAGCACACCAATATGTGAGGTAATAACTGTCACAGAGGGGAAAGAGCAGAAACATAGCTAAAGAAACATTAGGGGCTTGGGTAGTTGTCAGAAGGCTTGCCTTGTATGGATGAGGGCCTGAGTTCAATTCCTAGTACTGTACAACCTGGGCGTTGTGGTGCATACATGAAATCCCCGTGCTATGCAGGGGGAGGCAGGAGGATCAGAAGTTTAAAGATACATTCACTATATGCTTGTTTTAGGCTAGCTTGGAATAAATGGAACCAAAGATCAAAACATAAACAAATGATGACAATAGCAAACCAAGAAAACTGGCTGAAAAACTCCCCTAATGTGTTGGAAAGTTTAGACTACACAAGGAAGAGGACTGTTAAACATCCTGATGAACAAAAAGAAATTTTTTTTTTTTTGAGACAGGGTTTCTCTGTGTAGCTTTGCGCCTGGAACTCACTTGGTAGCCCAGGCTGGCCTCGAACTCACAGAGATCCGCCTGCCTCTGCCTCCCAAGTGCTGGGATTAAAGGCGTGCACCACCAATGCCTGGCCAAAAAGAAATTCTTAAACAGACACACCCATATTCAAGTTATTGAAAGATAAAGATAAAAATTTAAAGTCAGTAAATGGAAATTCACTCATCATACACAGAAAGACAACAGTACAATTAATATCTGAATTTTCACAATACAAAAATGGCTGAGGACAAAAGACAGGGAGGAAACAACACACCGAGAGAAAAAAAAGCTCATGCAATCTATGTTCTGCAAAAACGTGAACCAAATGTTTTGGTGGGATAACAGATAACGAATGACTAAAAGAATTTGTCTTCTCTGTTAGAAGAAAAAGGAAAGACAGAAAGAAAATGGACACAATTTTAACTAATGAATAAAAGACAATACAAAGAGCTAGGGAACGTTATTCACATGGTATATGGTCCAGCTTCCTTCCTTATTTTTCTGGTAAAACACCTGAGGAAACCAACTTAAGAAAGAAGTGAGCCGGGCGGTGGTGGCGCACGCCTTTAATCCCAGCACTCGGGAGGCAGAGCCAGGCGGATCTCTGTGAGTTCGAGGCCAGCCTGGACTACCAAGTGAGTTCCAGGAAAGGTGCAAAGCTACACAGAGAAACCCTGTCTCGAAAAACCAAAAAAAAAAAAAAAAAAAAAAAAAAAAGAAAGAAAGAAGTGGTAAGAATAAGATAGAAGCAGGTCAGACAGAAAAGGAAAAAAATAAATAAATAAAAGCCTCCTAGCCGGTCTGATTTTTGCCTTTGGCCAGGAATACCAGAAATTTTCTGGCCAGAGATAATGATTCATACCCTGGTTTCTGTTCTGCCATAGACCGAGGCCAGATATGCCAGAAATGTTCTTCTAGAGGCTCAGGTGTGTATTACAATCCCAAATGTAGCCACTAGTAAGGAAATCATGGAGATTCAAAGACACCTTATTGATGGGCCAACTGAACTGACCATTTTATTCTGTGCCACAATCTAGTTTCTTTTGTAAATTCTAAGAAAAGCTCCATACTAGCAGCTTGTTCCTATCCACCCCTGACATCCGCTCCTGCTACACAAGCACTCTGTCTTTATCTCCGTGTCCCACCTGTGAACCTGTAATGAATTCCTTTCCAAAAGCTCACCTTTCCTATGGGCTGTGAAATTCATTCTTTGAATTCATGAGACAAGAACTCTCAGCTGCACAGGGAAAGTTTTGTGTGACCATGAACTCCTGGCATCCTAACTCCTGAGTTAAGCATCTCTGATGTGAAACAGCCTCCATCACACTCAAGGACCCTTCTCTACCCCTTGTTTTAGATGGGTTTGTATTGCCATATGTTTGGAGGAGATGACAGGGACATCTCAGAGATGGATTCATAAGGTGGCTGGTCCCATTGTCAGCTAAGAAGCAGAAGATGGATGCTGTTACCAAGTTCAGTTATTTTCTTTTTATTCAGCCTGGGTCCAACTAAACAGAATGCTGTTGTCCACTTTCAGGGTGGCTCTTCAGTAAAACCTGTCATTCTGAGGGATGCAATCCAAGGTGTGTCCCCTGGTGATACCTAATCCAGTTTAGTCCACAATGTGAATTTGCTACTATACAAAGAAGAATCTGACTGTATTTTCTAAATTTATTTTCACATGGACAACTGATAATTTTCCATACACAAAACAAAGAAGTTGGACCAGTACCTCCTACCACATAAATTGTATTTTCTGCATATTGTATGTCAGAGCAAATACGTTTTTAAAGCATTAGAAGGTAATAAAAGAGTAAACCTAAGCTGGTTGGTGGTGGTGCATACCTTTAATCCCAGCACTAGTAGGCAGAGGCAGGTGGATCTCTGTGGATTTGAGGCCAGCCTGAGCTACAGAGTGAGTTCCAGGACAGGCTCCAAAGCCACACACAGAGAAACCCTGTCTCAAAAAACCAAAAAAAAAAAAAGTCAACCATATTGGGAATAGACAATGGTTTCTTAACTGTAACACCAAAAGCTCAATGACTGTGAATATATATGTACATGTGTATGCATATATGTGTATATACTTTGTATATATTTAAGTCATTTTAACTTTATAAATATTATAATCTAGAAAATGAGGAAACCTCCTAAAGGATAGGCAAGAGTATTTACCAGTCTTGTGTCTGTTCAGAGAATTGTATCCAGGATACATGAAGATCTTCTAGGATTCAGAAGTGAAAAGACAAATATTCAAATGAAAAGGTGAGCAAAGATTATGATTAGCCCTTTGTACTGGCAAGTTTTCTCCAGTCCTGCCCAGCCCTGCAGTCCCACAACCACTTGTAAAATAATTACTCAGAAGCTTATATTAATTATAACGGCTCAGTCATTAGCTCAGACTTATTACTGACTAGCTCTTACACTTAATTAATAATTCTTATCTATGTTTAGTACCTTTTCTCAGTTCTGCCGTGTCATCTTGTTTCTTCTGTGTCTGGCTGGCAACTCCTGACTCTGCCCTTCCTCTTCATAGAATTCTCCTAGTCTGCTTGCCCTGTCTATACTTCCTGCCTGGCTACTGGCCAGTAAACCAGTGTACAAGAGCATTATCCCACAGAAGCTCTTTTTCCAGAGAAGATACATGAAACTGGCCATGATTGCTGACACCCATATCATGTCATGGTGCTCAAGAGGTAGAGGCAGGAGGTATTCTTGGTCACAACAAGTTTTAGGCTATATAAGAACCTTTCTCAAAACAAACAAACAAACAAACAAAAAACAAAAGAAAAGATACTCTGTTCACTGAATGAGAAAAATATTAAGGTTCAAAGAAATGTCCTACGCTGTATTATAGCATATCTAATCCTCGATCTTTAGTCTACATGTGGCTCACACTAGTTATGATTGTGGACGAACACAAAATCTTATTTCTGTTAATTTCCTTTGACTCTGTGTGTGTGTGTGTGTGTGTGTGTGTGTGTGTGTGTGTGTGTGTGTGTGTGTTTACAGAGACCAGAAGAAGTTGGGGTAATGAGTCATATTTATTTGTCAGCAAATTAAACATGATTTCTTACTCCTAATTTTTAAATTTGAGAGAACAAAAACATGATTTGGAAAGCAAAATCGAAGAAGAAATATTGGAGCAACTTCTGAGGTTTGTGTCTTCAATGGGATTTCATTTGAAAATACAGATGCTCTTTGGGGGTGCCCTGAGTGAGATGGGAGGAGGGGAGTCAGGAAGGTGGAAAATAAATGCAGGAAAATGGATCATTGTCAAATGTCACCCAACTCTTCTTTCAGAAGTAACAAAACCATTAGAAGATGCCACTTGGTAAATTACTTTCATTTCCTGCCTTTAATAAGCCACTTCAGTCATGATACGGTTATAACACCACAGGATGTTTCACGGAGAGCTATGGGAATGGGGGAGCTGAGCATATGGAATCATATGTTGACGATAATGTGAGAAATTCTAAAATGGAAATGGGAGAGATTTGGCATGATCATGCTGTGGATGCCGAAGACACTGGCCATCCTAATGCGTCTGCCACATGGTCTGCAGCTCCGTTTCTGCACCGTTCATGCGATACAGAATAAATGACTGTTCTGGCTGTCGGCTTGTAAACTTCTCTGGCTGCTCTCTTCACTAAATCACAGCATCAAATTGTCTGAATATGCTTTCCCTTCCTTCTTTTCCTCCTCTCAGATTTATCTTGTTTTTGTCCTGATTATATTAGTTCTTGGCTTTCCTCTTACAGAAGTAAGTGATATGCTAATAATTACTCGATCTTTTTTTTACAGGAGGGAATTTGAGACAGGATTTCTCTGTGTAGCTTTGGTGCCTGTCCTGAACTTGCTTTGTGGACCAGGCTGGCCTCGAAGTCAGGGAGATCCGCCTGCCTCTACCTCCCAAAGGCGTGCGCCACTACTGCCCGGCAATTACTCTGTCTTTGATAAGTGATTTATGGATCTGAAAATTACATGCCTTTTGGATAATACTGCCCACAGCGACATTTTCAACAAAATTTAGCTCAGAACAGTTAACATTCTGGTGAAAATAAGGTAGTTGTTATCAGTGGCTGTGGGCCCAGCTCCACGTAAAACAGTTTCACCCATGGCAGCATGAAGAGTTCTTCTCCATGGCCTCCACTCAGACTAATGATGGATTCGTGGTTTGTGAATCAGAAAAGAATTTCAGGATGAGCCAGTATGAAGCCAGCTTGAAGTTTATCACTAGAGATTTTAATATTATATTTTAATTTTAATAATAACCCTAAGCAAGGGTTAAGAGAGAGCGAGTCACTGGAGGACAAAGAAAGAAACACCCCAAAGTAAGGGTGTGGGCTGAAGAATCAAACTCCATTGCCCTTACTGGAGTCAAGTCCAGCAGTGGTGGTACACGACTTGGCAATTCCCTGAGAGGCTGGTGGACCTCTGAGTTCGAGGCCAACTTGGTCTAGAGTTAAGAGTTCCGGAACAGAGAAACCCTGTCTTCAACAATGAAACAACACAAAAATGAAACAAAACAACAACAACAAAGAGTCATATATAGGATTTTCATGATTTTTGAAATTTTCTTTAATAAGATCGTTATAATTTTATTCAAATATTTATTTCAAATAATAGTTATTAAGACCTCAGTGCAGTTCCTGGGTGTGCCTGGTATGATTACAATTGGTAAGGTAACACTCTGTTTCAAAGGGATATAGGAAGATCACCACAGTATAATCCAGAAAGTATCTAGGGAAGAAGTCATAAACATTCAGGCCTAAAGCCTGGCTCGGTGCTATTTTACTATAAAATACCTGTATTTGAAAGGAACTCACCTCTAAGTTGGCAAACTTCACAGCAAATTGTAGTTGTCCTGGATCGTTGCCTCTCAGCTGATGTAATACATCAACCAGATTCAAGGTAGGAGAACTCCCACCTTTTTAGTATATTGTTCCCATAATATTTCCTGTCTTTCTATTCTGCCTTAATTATCAGTTATTGCTTGTCTACCAAATATTAAGGAATATGATAGATGTTTTACACATTCGATAAGACAATGAAGGCCTAGGGAAATTATATTATCAGGTACCCAAAGCTGGAACTTGAATCCAGGCCCCAAATCCAGGCTTTTTCACTAGCATATGCTAATATTAATTTTTTTAAAGTACTAAACCAAAACCAGAACCACGTTTTAGCTATAGGTAATACTCAATATCTTTTTACAACTCAGAAATTATATTTTATTAGGCAAATTTGA
This sequence comes from Peromyscus californicus insignis, assembly GCF_007827085.1. Lineage (NCBI taxonomy): Eukaryota > Metazoa > Chordata > Mammalia > Rodentia > Cricetidae > Peromyscus > Peromyscus californicus. The sequence continues at coordinate 52,189,097 of NW_026294514.1, forward strand.
GGCACTCATTATGAAAAATATGATCCTTTCTAAAGCGGAAAATGTTGAATTCTTTTGGTTTTCAAGTTTGCAATTTCTTTTTTGACCAGCAGGTGGCGGTATTGTTCTTATTACTGTGGTAAAAGGTACTTTGTTTTCTATACCTGTTTCTGTCCTTTTTGCTTGGTTGTTTGAGGACAGGATCCTCCTGTGTAGCTCAGGGCTGACCTTGAACTTATGATCCCGTTGCTTCATTTTTAGTGCTAAGACTACAGCTGTGCACTATCAAATCTAGCCTCTGCTTTGGTTCATAATGGAATAATTCTGTCCCTTTTATAAAACTTTTACTTTCATTTCTCACAGCCATTATTGTCTTTCTTTACCTAACTTGAGTAGAATTATTTCCTCCTTGCAAATCACTGGAAAGACTGCCAGTTCAAAGAGGAGACAGTAACTTAAAATGTTTATTCTGCAGATTCAGCTTCTATTATTATGACTTCTCTTTTTGAAAATAGAATGCGTATTTTTTATTTCACAGTTTTTGTCTGTAGAATCCCCCAACAGTGGATTTTAGATACTGTAGATTTAACAGTCTTATTAAATAAGAAACACAGAGCCAAGTGCAGAGTTAAAAGCCCAAGAGGTCAGAGCAGTAGCTGAGAGCTGATATTAAATACTCTTTCTTACCCTTCACTGCCACTGCTGTCCTTCCCATCAGAAAGAGACCTATTTCCTGTGTGTCTGTCTTTTTATTGACTTTCTGTTCTGCCTTCTCATTGGTTGTAAACCTAACCACATGACCTCCTCATCACTGCCTGTCTATACAGACCTCCAAATCTTCTATGGTTGGTATTGAGATTAAAGGTGTGTGTCTCCATGCTGGCTGTATCCTTGAACACACAGAGATCTGCCTGTCATGTAATCAGGATTAAAGGAGTGCGCCACCACCGCCCAGCTTCTGCTATGGCTTGCTATTAGCTCTGACCCCCAGGCAACTTTATTTATTAACATACAAATAAAATCACATTTCAGTACAAATAAAATATCACCATAAGATACTATTCTATAATTTATTTTTAAATGATAAATCTAGTCCTCCAAAACACGGAAATGTCTGAAAAAAAATCAGTAAATAATCTGGACAGTTAACATGTATTTTTTGCAATATTAACTTTTTTTTTCTTTTTCTTTTCTTTCTGAGATAGGTTCCTACTCTGTAGCTCAAGCTGGCTTCAATTTTATATCTGCTTTAATATGCTGAGAGTGGGAATTGTAAGTGTGAGGTGCCACATCTGGCTAAAAGTATTGGTACTTTTTCTTTTTCTTTTCCCCCCTCCAATATACGTAAACAGCCTTTATTTGCAATGGAGCAGGAATTTAACTAAACAAGATGAATCCCATGACATCACCTGACTCCTTCTTAGCTTCTCTGCTGCAGTGGGGGCAGGACAGACAGCTGAAGGAGACCCAGCCCTGCCAGCAGGCACACTGGCGAGCTTGCCAACACCTTGGGAGTGGACATCCTCAATGTATTTCCATTCAGCTCACTGATGACCTTGCTCAGACGGTTGTCTTCTGATGTTCACTCTGGCTATCTGGGATCTTTATGATGTCTTTGGCACTGGGCAGACAGCAAATAAGAGGTGACTTACCTCACTTGGGTTGTGACAGACAGGCAGACAGGCAACCATTGGGGCTTAGGACAGTGGAAGGCTACTTTCCCTTCTTAACACAGAGGCCAGGGCTCACACCCAGGACTTTATAGATAGTTCTTACTATTAATGCTATCATTTTTTTCCAATGGATAGCTTATAAGCCTGCTTTTAAATAAAATTTGGAAAAAAAAAAAAAACCCTGAATTTGGGAACGTTGTTGGGAATCTCTGCTTGGGCTCCACTCCTCCAGTTCCAAACCCCACCCTCAGTGCTCAGTGCTCGAAGCTGGAGGGTATTCAAGGCCCCCTCCTTGGGAAAAGTCTGGTAGTTTCCCCTCCTGGTTTCTCTTCCCCTGGGACCACTCAGGAATGCTTTGCTCAGATTAAACCTATACTTTAATTGGGTTTGATGTGGTCTGATCTGATTTATTCCATAGGTAGAGAACCCCAATATTGGGGTATGGAAACTTTTCAAACATAATACTTTTCAACTGCTTATGTGTTTGATGTCAAAAGTTACCAATTGTGTTTATAATTATTGTGTCCAGCTACGGAATACACACTATAATGTGGTTTTCTTTAAAACTGCCTCTTCTGAAGTTTTCGTAAGTTTATTATGTCTTTATTACATAAGCACTGTTTCAAAACAGTTTTTTTTTTCAAAAGTTTGAAATAAAATTGTAAAAAGGAGCCGGGCAGTGGTGGTGCACACCTTTAATCCCAGCACTCGGGAGGCAGAGCCAGGCGGATCTCTGTGAGTTCGAGGCCAGCCTGGGCTACCAAGTGAGTTCCAGGAAAAGGCGCAAAGCTACACAGAGAAACCCTGTCTCGAAAAAACCGAAAAAAAACAAACAAAAAAAAATTGTAAAAAGGAGTATTAGTATTTGGAAGGTTAAAAAAAAAGAAACCATTGAAAAGTTAATCATCAGGGCGTTTAGTTTAGGAGGAGAGTGCTTGCCGAACATGCCTGAGTTCCTCCTGGCTGTCATAGTTAGTACTTCAAAAACAAACACACAAAACCGAAAGTAAATAAAAGCGTTAAAGAAAATATGTTCAGCTTCTACAAACATTTATTGACCTTTGCTACAAAAAGGAGTGTGTGTGAAAAAGTGAGAAGGGGGGGAGAGGGAGGGGAGGGAAGGGAAGGAATGGACAGGGAAGAGAGGAAAGAAGAGAGAGGGAGGGGGTAAGTGGACTATGCTCATGTTTATTCTCCATAAGTTTAAGGAGTTTTGTAAAGAGTAGTATAAACAATCAATGATATTGAATTACAATTCAGTTATTCTCCAGTGATGGGGGAGTTTGCAACTCACCCGAGCAACAGTACTGGTACTGTTCATTAGAATCCATCACCTTAGTTTTTCTATGCTCAAAAGAAATTAGGTAATGGAAATTGATTAAGAAAAATGGATACAGCTGGGGGTTGAGGGGAGGGATGAATGACACACACCTTTAATCCCAGCACTTGGGAGGCAGAGGAAGGTGGATCTTTGAGTTCTAGGCCAGCCTGGTCTCTGTGGAGGGGCTCCAAAACAGCTTGACCATACAGCTGCCATGACAAATTTAGGAGCCTAGACACAGCACCTGTGTCAGGCTTACTGGCAGGCAACACACAGATCCAGGAAAAGTCTTAAGCTGACACCACTCAAGGATCCAACCAGGGATGAGGAAGTACCTGACATCCCAAACATTCCAACCATTAGATAAGGTGGCCAGATGTCCCAGAGTCTAGCACACCCCTGTTCTTTGTTTTACAGATACCCCTAGACAATTGGCATCCAATCAGGGTCCTGAACCTTGAAAATTCCATCACCCTAACCTCTGCCATGAATAAAAACTCTGCCCCACCTGAGCTCAGGGCTCTCTGCTCACCCCTGTGTTGGACAGACAGAGGGACAAAGCCCCGGAGATTGAAATAAAGGCTCTTTGCTTTTACATAAGGAATTCGGTCTCCATGGTGGTTTTTTGGGAGTCCCTGTGATCTGGGTATAACAGTCTCTAGGACAGCCAGAGCTACTCAGAGAAAACTTGTCTGGAAAAACAAAACAGAAAACAAACAAAAATAAAAACAAATAAACAACCCCCCCCAAAAAAGAAAGAAAGGAAGGAAGGAAGGAAGGAAGGAAGGAAGGAAGAAAGAAAGAAAGAAAGAAAGAAAGAAAGAAAGAAAGAAAGAAAGAAAGAAAAAAGAAAGACAGGTGGATGTATTTGTAGCTTCACTGAATCAGCGCAAACAAATAATACAAGATGATCAGAAACACAGTTTCTGTGAGACTACTTACATAACCGACTGGTCCTGTCCTCTGGTGGAGGAGCCCTGGGGGGAGGCAGGGAAGACTGTGCTTCAGGTTGGCTTCATTGTCACTTTAGAATGTAGAATATTTCCTTTGTTCTACCAGGCTTCCAGCCCTGCCTTTTTCATCTTGGGATCATAGCTACAAGGGTCCTGGCAGAGACCAAGACAGTCTAAAACAGATGTGCATGGCTCTCTCTCCTGCTATGAGACTCTTGAGACAATAGAACCCAAGGACTCGTAATTTCCCCAGGAATCTCACTCCTGGGCCAAGGGACAGGACAGAATGAAGCATGGTGTTAGGCAGAAGAGGAACTTGATTTTGACAACTGATTAAGACACTTTGCAGGGCAGTTCAGTCAGAGATAATGATGGGTAAGTGATTGGGGGCACCATACCTTTGGCCAGGTTTGCATAGTTAAACATCCTCCCTTTCCTTCGGTTTAAATCTAACCCCACGTCAGTATCTAGAAGATAAACTTGGGGGGGGAGGTCACTGCATTGCTTTGTTTCTTTCTTTGCTCGATGTGGCACCACAGAATAACTCTAACTTATCTCCTCCTTACTAGTATGTGAGCATCGTGGGTAGGGACTACCTCGTTATGATACCAGGACCCAGGCTTGTACATGAGAGACCAGTTACAGTACTATAGATGTGTTGAAATCCAGAGCGCACATCCCTTCCGTAAGCCGGTGCTCAGGAAGACACGCAATTCAGAGTTCAAACTGCTACCAGAGCACACATGGGGCAAGACCATGCTGGTGACACAGCGAGCAGTGGGTTAACATGATGCTACAAAGCAATGCTGAGTCACAGAGGAGCTGCACAGCCCCAGCTGCCTTAATGGGAGCTATGTCCACTTCCAGAAAACATGAATCCCTCTTCTTGTCAGACTCTTCCATCTGAAGAGTTCAAGGTTCTAACTTCAAATGAAAACTCTTTTCCTTGCCCTCGCTCATGCTTTCCATTTGAGTGCAGATTCCTCCTGCTTCTCTTTCGTAGATTCTAGTCCTCATCGCCGATGGATTACATTTCCGGCAGTTAGCCAGAGCAAAACTCATCACCAACCCCTGTGCCTGCCACGGCAGTCGGCGTTTCTCACTTTCTCCATTTTCATCAGTGACAGGACCTAGTCAACCCCAGCTTCCTACCTTTGCATTCTAAGCTTATTGACAACCCATTATTTGGTTGATTGATTGCTTGATTTAGCATTTAGTGTGTGTGTGTGTGTGTGTGTGTGTGTGTGTGTGTGTGTGTGTGTATGTGCGTGTGTGCACAACATTTAGGAGTTGGTTCTTTCTCTCCACCCTGTGGTTTCTGGGGACCAAACTCAGGTCATCAGGCTTGGTGGAAAATGCCTTTACCTACTGGATCCATCTTTACAATCTATTCTGAATCCATCCACAATCACTACATAAACAATGGACTATAAATCACCATCAAATATAACATCTAATGGCTACAATTTTAAGAAAAGGATAATAGATGAACTAGGTTTTTAAGTTATTTCATTGGATATGGATTGGATTGTACTATGTCACAGTAGAGCAAACTGAGTGATGTACGTCTAGATGTATAGTAAATCCTCTGATTTTACATGTATTGTTAAGAAATAATTTAAGAAAAGCCATTAGGAATGATAGGGCATTCAATTTCCTTTTTTGCTAAAGCAGATATAACACATTCCAATGACTTAACAGTTTAATGAAGTTTTCATAGTTATAGAACTAAAGAAAGTCATAAATCAAGGCATTTTAAAATATATTGGTGGGAACATCAAGTAGGTAGATTACAGGAAAGTGGAGGAATCTCTGCTGTAGATTGCAAGTGGAACCTGACAAGGCTAGACTTTGGGTGGGAGGAAGCTAGTGGTCTATTAAGTCGGTGCATTCCAAAGAGGCTTACCTGATAGTCCCAAGGATGTTAGGTCAGAACAGAGATGAGCAGTGAAGGGCTTTGAAGAGGGTGCTGAAGATAGCCCAAGATAAGTTGTCTCTGGGTGTGTACATTCTAACTCTCCACCATAATCCTAATAGAATCCATCTTAGTGTTCTTTCCGGTGGTTGCGATAAAACACCGTAATCAAGGCAACTTACAGAAGGAAAGGTCTATTTGGGCTCAAGGTTCTAAAGACATAATGGTCCATTACCATCACTTTGGAGGAGCACGCAGCAGGCAGGCCTGGTGGCTGGAGAAGCAAGGTGAGAGCTCACATCTTAGGCTGCAAGCAAGAAGCAAGAGGTGTAATGGGGATGGCACAAGGCTTTTGAAACCTCAGTTCTCACTCGCAGTGATATCCTGCAAATAGTTCCACTAACTGAGGACTAAGTAGTCAGACACTGAGCCAGCAGGGACTATTCTCATTCAAACCATCATAGAATCTTTGACAATGTGCGGCTTTTTTCCTGGGGACTTCTATTCTTCCTTCGCATGACGTTTATTTTCAGACATTATTTACTTCATGGATAGAGGATAATTTAATAAGTATAAAAACTAAGCACTTGGTGATGCAAACTGGAACTAAAAGTGTTTATTTTCTTGAATTCTTATTTTCCAGCTACACCACACCCTGCTGATACCCAGAGCCAGTCTTGAGGAAAGCTATCATGCAAAACTGATGGTTTTCAATATGCTTCATAATTTTATCAGTCAGTGGGGTACCAGAGCAGAAACTCACAAAACTAAATAGGAAATGAAAACTGTTCTCAAAACCATTGTAATAGGGAAGGGCGACCAAATAACCTGAACTCAACTCTGATGAAACAAAGCGGGGGACTATTTTCAGAAAGCAGGTTTACATCTTAGAACATTTGTATTTGCCCGAGTTTAACAAAACGAAAAGTAAATTCTCACATTTTTAGGACAGAAGGTACATGTTGGAGTGAGAGGTGCTGAAGACTTGCCTCTGATTTCTGATGGGAACTACAGAGAGAGATGAGTGCTCTCTTTAGTTTCAGAGTTAGCTAGCAAGGGAGGCCTGAGAAGCGCATCCCTTCTCAATCTACATTCAATCTACAATCCAAAAGAGCAGAGTCAATGTGTAATGACAAACTTTCTGAAACCAATGCTGTATGGGAGGGACGAATGACTAGGATCAGAAAGAACCATTCTACTCCACTGTGCTCTGAGGGAACTATCAAGGCTCTGCGGCTCACAGGCACGCAAATTCTTTGACTTGATTTCATTGGTCTGGAAATTTTTCTAAGCATGTTTTATTCAGTATAGCCTGTGATCACTTGGTATTTGAGTCTGGATTCAGGGACTCGGTGATACAAGAGCCCTTCTTAAATTTTAGTCTGACTTATTGCATTATATTTTTAATTAAACAGCCCATCTGTCAGTGGATTTGTGGCTTTAATCAGGCAAACAAAGCAGAGCAATTAGTTACTAGTGGCTGAGAAAATAAGCCACAGTGTTCCCAACAGACATTGATCCTGTTTTTACGCTTTTAAATTCTGATACACGGAATAGTAGTCATAAAAGACCCGCTGTGAATGGAGAAGACTGCGATAACAAGGCTCAGGCACATTGAAGCTAATTACCTGCAGTAAATGGTTTGAATGTGGGCCAATAAGAGATGGGGGAGTAAGCATTTAAAGGCACTATAATAGAAGACATGAAATGAGACAAAAGAAATGAGGGATGGAAATGTAATGTGTAGAAGAAAATCATATGGGAGATTAAGAAAATTACATTGCTATTGTGTTTTATGCCAGTGCCGTGAATGACCTTCGCTGACAATGGTTCATGAATTAAGTCAGAATGGCACACCGGTTCACTACTTTTTGTTTCCCTTGTTCCTTTCCTTATCTTTCTCCCTTTATGACTTGGATAATTAGCTACACTGCAGATACACAATCCATATACATGAAACCTCAAAGAATGGGGATGGGGTAGACTGATTATCTAGCTGAAGACAGGAATTTTCCAGCAACGTATCCTCTTTGTCAGCCACATCACAGGTAGATTTATGTATTAATAACTATTTAGTGGATGAATGTATGTGTTGCTGGATTGTTCTCTGTTGGGTGGATTTTTTTTTCTAATTAACCCATCCTCGTGCACATGTAAGTGTAAATAATAGGCTTCTTTGTTTTTATGATAATACAGCACTAGACACAGGAGTTCATATGGGAAAATGAAAAGTAAATTGGCACTGCTTTGAATCTGTGTTCCTTTTTCCTAGAAAAAAGTGATTATATTAGACTCGTCCACATTTCAATGACTAGTCAGTTAACTCTGAGAAGCAGAGAGGGAGCAAATGTCTTTTTCATTCAAGAAGTTATGAAGAAAAAATGCACAAATTGGATGACCTAGCTGCAATCCTGGACAGCAGAACATCTTTGCAGAGGCTAGGTTCTGGCCATGGAGCTGCCAAATCTAGTGCTCAGCTCACCTGGACACACAAAAAGGGTCGATACTTCCGTTTATTAACTAAATTAGTCCAAAAATAAGTATTTATTCCCTAGAGTTTAACAGTTATTTTTAAAGGCAGTATACAAAGATCCCATTGATGTTAGATATTTCCATATAGTATCTGTCCTAATGTATACTGATGAGCCATTTATACTGAATTATCTATAGTTTTTTTATACCTGGAAAACAAGGCAGTATACATCAATTCAAAACAAAATAATTTTTTTTTATTAAATGATCACAGCTAATAATATTTGCTCATGGTAAATCCTCTACAGCTTCCCAAGCAGTGGAATCATACTTGATGAGTGCATTCTTTTTCCTTTGTCAAGATGATTTTCAGAGCTAATTGCCATTACTTATTAATTATTTTAGTTTATTTATGAGACAGTTTTGCCAGAGTTTTTACAGCCCTGACAGTTAAGTTCAGCCATCCACCTTTGATGGGCCAATTAAACAAATGTAATAATAGTGAAAACCAGAAAAAAGAGATGATTCAATGTGGTCATGTAGGGAAGAGGAACTAAGAGATCCAGTGACCCCAGCCTGCACCCCCAAGTCTATATTTCTTATCCTGACACGAAGTTTAGGTTTATGTAGAGGACTATACATCTTTCTTACTTTTCCTTAGTAAGCCTATCTTTGCTCTGCTCACTTTTTATCCTTATTTCCTTATTCTTGGCATTAAACAACCAACTTGGAAGTCACTGGCTTGAGGTGCCTTTGGTGCTTGTTAATTGTCTGGTGCCATAACTCCTGTGAGTTAAGCTCAAGAAGAACCAAGAAAGTTTCTGTTGATCTCAAAAAATCAATGTCAATAGAATTAGAATCATGGGGACAGGGACCATCTAGTCTTTTGGGGTTCATTACTTCAATAGTCTAGTCATCAAAAGGAGGGATGCAGTTATTTCTTTGGAATGTTTTCATTCCTTCTGGGATGGTGGGAACAATACCTTACTATGTAGCACACATGGGCTTTCAGTTTGCTGTGAAGCTCAGGCTGGTTGCTACCTTAGCCTCTTGGGTATTGAAATTACAGGTATGTAGTACCAAACCTCGCTCAAAGAATTGCTTTAAAAAAAATAAATAAAAGAGATTGCTAAGTACCCAACTCTACAGAGTGATATCACCTAAAGGAAGAGAGCAATGAAATAGTAAGAAAGAATTCCTTAAGCTAGCAGTTTATATCACTCGGCAGATCTCAGGGTTCTGTTTTCCTAAAACATTTCTATATCCTGGAGGCCCCTGTGGATTTGTAACTTACACGACGGTGTAATAGGACAAAGAAAAATTCGAAACTACAAACTTTTCCTGTTGAAAACAATGAAAAAATGATATCGTTTCTTTTAGAAAATTTGTGATTTTCTTTTCCAAAGATATGAATTTTTGAAAGAGCTACATAAGGAAATCCAGGGATCTCCTTTCTCCTCAAAGACATGGGAACTATCTATTCGATGTAAGATTATTAGGATAGAGAGAGCCATTGTCTTGGTTATTGTTCTATTGCCGTGAAGAGCCACCATGACCACAGCAACTCTTTTTTTTTTTTGGTTTCTCGAGACAGGCTTTCTCTGTGTAGCTTTGCGCCTTTCCTGGGACTCACTTGGTAGCCCAGGCTGGCCTCGAACTCACAGAGATCCACCTGGCTCTGCCTCCTGAGTGCTGGGATTAAAGGCGTGCGCCACCACCGCCTGGTCAACAGCAACTCTTAAGAAGGAAAACGTTTCATTGAGGCTGGCTTATAGATTTAGAAATTTAGTTAATTTTAACCATGGACCAATGGATGAATTATGGAGGGAAGTATGGCAGTATTCAGGCAGACATAGTGCTGGAGAGGGAGCTAAGAGTTATACATCCATGTACATAGACGTCAGGAAGAGAAACACTGGGCCTAATTTGAGCATTTAAAATGCAAAAACCCACCCCAAGATGCACACTTTCTCCAACAAGGCCACACCTCCTAACCATGGTCAAATAACACCACTCTCTAATGACCAAGTATTCAAATATATAACCCCATTTGTGGTGATATTGTGTTCCCCAAAATGTTGTGCACCCTAATAAACTTATCTGGGGTCAGAGAACAGAACAGCCACTAGATATAGAGGCCAGAAAATGGTGGCACACACGCCTTTAATCCTAGCATTCCAGAGGCAGAGATCCGTCTGAGCAGCATTTCATCTGAGATCCATTTGGATGAGGACTCAGAGGCTTCCAGTCTGAGGAAACAGGATCAGCTGAGGAATTGGCAAGGTGAGGTGGCTGTGGCTTATTCTGCTTCTCTGATCTTCCAGCATTCACCCCAATACCTGGCTCCAGGTTTGTTCTTATTTAATAAGACCTGTTAAGATTCGTGCTACCCCCATGGGATGCCATTCCTATTCAAACCTACAGTCATTATACTAGTTCTTATGAGAAGCCTCAAATGGGTAGAAGCCTGACTCTCCTAGTACTTCCCTTTGTAAAGATAAGAGTGTATTGGATTTTCCTACTTAACTGACACAGATGATCTTTCTGGTTTAGGAATAAAAATTTTAATCATTTACATGATGCTGCTCCCTTGAGATGTAATTATTTTTATCCTGAAACCACAAAAGCAGTGGGTTCTATTTCCTTGGCCACATAAAAGACTCGGGATTCTTCATGTTGCTATACTGTTTTTAGGGGTTTGGCTTTGATGCACATCACATTCTAGTTTTAGTGGTTATTTAATATAAAATTATTCTCTTTCTCTTCTCTTTTTGTTGAGAGATTTTCTTGGTTGGGAAGAGATGCTGGTTTTAAGAACATTTCCCCAACAGGTGTTTTTGTGTTTACCTTGAGGAAAAAAACAGTTCAAGGTTAAAGCAACCCAACAGAAAAACATGTAAATAAAGCATGTCATAAAAACCATTACCAGCAAGGTTGACAGATAAAGAAACATAATTATATTTCTTGGCTTTGCAACAGTTGAAAATATAAATCATAAGTAGAAGGAGACCGAGAAAAAATGTTTAGTAGATAGGTGAGTACAGAGCAAACGTTATAAGAGAATTAATACTTCCACTCACCCAAATGAGGATAAATTGAAGAGATAATAGCTAGAACTCATAAATAAAGATGTCACAAAGATTCGTTAATTAGTGTGAGAAAATGAATTAGGGAACAGACAATGGACATGAGTGTGTGACTTCTGTAGGATGAATGGTTGGTGAATATTAATGCATGAAGAAGAGATAGGTATTGGTGGATATGGTTGTCTTTATAAATAAGGATATTTGTTTCAAAGTCCTTGAATATTTTATTTAGATAAATGAAAGGTTTAAAATCTCCTGATTCATAGAGGAAAACTATTTATGATTAAAGCTTTGACTTACAATTTTTTCCCCAGTGGAATGTCTCAAACGTTCTTTCAAATTTTCATGGACTTGCTGCACCCTCCTTTGCGTCTCTCTCATTTTACTTCTCCCAACAACTCATGAAAAGGATGCCCAGAAATTTATGAGTCTCAAATTGAATCATGCAGTTTAAAGACATAGGCTGGAGTGTCAATTTGTGAGATTTATGACTTTCTGAATTTGGAAGAGATACTAACATCATGTCTACGCTCTGCATGGTGCTAAACTAATCAGCTCTGAAGGGACAGATCCAGTCAGGTGGTTTCTGGAGTTATTGCCAAGTTGTTGTGTTCTTTTCTCTGTCTTGCATACTCATTTCCAATGCCTTCTAGCACTAATACAAAAGGCTTTGAAATTAAAATGAGTCTGGGTCAGTGACATGTCACAATTCAATATTGGCACACACATATACACCCCACTCCCATATACATATATTTTCTCACAGACTTCTGAGATTGAGAACCTTTTCTTAACCACAGTCATAGAAATAGGTAGAATCACTATAATTAATTTTTAATCTCAGAAGCACAAACCTAAGTTTGAAGACAAACTAAATAGTGGCAGTTATGTCATGGGAAGAATCAGGAGTTATCATCAACAGCAACAAAATACAGGCCCTGTTCTTTAGTAGTGTGAGCTAAATTTTGGCTCAGTGCATGACTTAAGAGTTATTTGTTTCATTTGACTATGCTATTCAAAAACCAGTTGGTAAGTTTCAGTAAAGCCCTCTGAAGAAAATAATATAATCATTCTTTCTTCATTGCTAAATAACCTTAAGCTAAAAGGATTTAAAAAAAAAGAAAATTAACCTACTCAAGTCATCAGTTGATTTGTCATCTGGATATCAGAAGCTTTGACATTAAACTAATAAAAGGAAGCAAGTTCATTAAGTTCTATGATCAGAGATAACAAACCTCAAGATACAGGACTCAGAGTCCTTTACCCATTTGTCCTGTGACCACACTGCTGTGTGCTTTTGTTCCCTCACCTTCTCTCTGGTCACAGAGTCATTGAGCACAGAGATCTGAGAGCAGCACCGATTAGCGGGGACACATGCAATCCCAGCAGTGGTTCCTGCTGTCCTCTCAGCTTTTCTATGAGTTAGAATTATATATACCTATATCTATATCTATCTATCTATCTATCTATCTATCTATCTATCTATCTATCTATCTATATATATATACACATACACACACATATATACACAAATATATGTAAGTATATGCCCAAAAGGAATACATATAGGAATACAAAATATATATTATATGTGATCATATATGTATATACATTCCCAAAAGTCATTTGGATGCAAGGACTAGATGACTGTGGGGTATATATTAATGAGCATAATAACAAAGACAACCTTCAAAAGAATACCTTGTCTTTTAATGTTTTAAGTTCTACTACCCATCCATTCTTTTTATATGTGTGTTGTAACAATGTAAGATTTATTGTCTCAGGAAATTCCACATATGCACAAAGTATTGTCAACTATTATTCCATGGCTATACATGAGGTCTCCAGAATTAACTGACCTTTCAGAAATGGTACTGTAGAACCTATCAGCATCTTCCCACTTCTCCCTTTCACCCGTACCTTCCAAACGCCATTGTTCTTTTTGTTTCTGAGTTTGTTTAAAATTTCACAGATGACAGAGGTCATTAATTCACCTTTCCCTGATCAGCATGTTGTTTAGCATAGTGTCCTATGGATTCTTCCATATTGTCACAAATGTCAGAATTTCTCTCCTTTTTAAGAAAAACTAAGATGCTAGAAAGTGCATATGTGTGTATATGCATGTGTTTGCATCACCATTGCTGTATTCACTCATGTGTCAATGGGCATTTAAGTTAATGCTATGTCTTGATGATCATGATCATCATCACTAATGTAGGGATGAGAGTAGAGACACTCTTTCACGTTTCCATCTGTAGAAGCCAGAGGAGTTCCTCGTTAGAGACCTTGATGCATACAAACCTGGATTCTTGGTTTTGCTAGAAAAAGAATTTCAGGATGAACTAAGGTAAACAGAATTTGAGTTTGTGTACTAAAAATTTCTTACATTGTGTGTGTGTGTGTGTGTGTATGTGTGTGTGTGCCAATGGACCCATAAGGTGGTCAGAAGGCAATTTGCAAGAATTTTTTTTTCCTTTCATCATATGAATCTTGGGTATCAAAATCAGCTCATGAATTTGTAGGGCAAGTGTGTTTAACCACTGAGCAATTTGGGTAGCCTGGTGGAGTCTATAAAAGGATTACCTTTGACAGAGATCTTAAGTACAGAGGCTAATACAAGGAAAGAAAGAATAAGACATAATATGTGCAGGTATTTGCTTCTCAAGGGAGAATTGTGTATATTGTCTTTGTAATTGTTCTATATACGATCCTTAGATTTTTAAGTTGCATTGTTTGAAGAATATAATTTGTGATGTTTTAAAGATTAAGCATACACAGATGATTTAAAAGCTGAACTCTTTCTGATGGAAAGTGTAGTGGAGAAAACAGAGAAATTCTGAGTAAGAAAAAAGGAACAAGAAGCAAAAAATGAATGATTAAGCAAAGCTTAAAATTAAGCAAATTTAAAAATCAAGTTAAATACATAGGCTGGTGTGCTCATTATTCTATCTTTTAGAAGCTTCTTTTGTAAATGAAATCATAAGGTGGTATTATGAGGCATGTTGTCTAGATTTAGAGATGAGCTAGATTGATAATATGGTAAAATTTTGTTATTGTTTTGGGGGTTTTGTTTTTCGAGACAGAGTTTCTCTGCGGAGCCCTGGCTGTCCTGGAACTTGCTCTGTAGACCAGGCTGGTCTTGAACTCAGAGATCCACTTGCCTCTTCCTCCTGAGTGCTGGGATTAAAGGTGTGTGCCACCACCACCTTGCTAGTGCTAAGGATTTTTAACTCCCTCTGCAGAAGGGCAAATTAGATTCTAAGGTGATGGATTTCTTTCCCATCTCCTAGCTCCTTAATTCTCTTTCTATTCTGCCTCAAATATCATCACTGTGAACCAAGGGATACAAATGTATCTCTCTGGCATACTGAGATTATTGGATCATATAGCGATTCTTTTTTTTTTAATTTTTAAATAATCTCCATACTACTTTCCACCACAGTTGTAACAATTCTTATTCCTACTGGTTTTGTGCATCAGTGTGATCAAAGAGTTTTTCTTTGATATTGTTGCCAACGTTTGTTATCTTTCTTTTTGGTAGTGACCATTCAAAAAGATGTGAGATCATATCTCCTTGTGACTTTTTATGGACATTCCCAGATGACCAGCAACTCTGATCACCTTTTCATAAACATCTTGGCCACTTGTTTAGAGTCTTTAGGAAAGTCTGCATTTCCATAAGCTTCTCAACAATTTTTAAATCAGGTTATTGGTTCTTCTGTTATTGAGTTGTACATATTCTTGATCTATATTTTTGATCAGATGGCTTGCATGCTAGATTTCTCTCCTTCAATCAGAGTGAAATTACCAGAAAAACAAGGATTTATATAATAAAACTTGAGATCAATTATTAAGTGTAGTTATTAGTTTGTTTTAAATACTTGACTCTGCTGTTTTTGTACACCATAGTTACATGGAACCATGAGATCCAGTTTTCTATTTTCCACAGTACTTTGCTTCAAAAGACTGATTCAGAATCTCTACTGTCACAATGAGGCAAGAAGTTAGGAGGGAAAGCCAAACTGAGAATGATGGGAAGCAGGAGGGAGGAATCAGGGGAGACACCAGCCAATCACCCAGGAAGCAAGACATGCTAGAGGACAGGTAAAGCCATGAGCCATGTGACAATCTATAGATTAATAGAAATGGATTAATTTAAATGTAAGAGTTAGCTAGTAACAAGCCTGAACTATTGGCTGAGCATTTATAATTAATATAGGCCTCTGTGTGGTAATTTGGGAAGCAGTTGCTGAGTATTTGGGAATAGGCAGTGGGGATAGGAAACTCCATCTACATTCCCTCTTACCCTCTGACTCTAGATTTTGTCAAGTTGGCAAGAATCTATCCAGAACACTATCCATGGTGGGAAAGCTTCTTCACACAAATCATGTTTTTTGACTGGCCCTTCCTAGTATTCTCAAGCTTTCATTTTATCACTTCAAATTTACAAGTAGAAAAACTAGCATTAAGAGAAAAGAAGTGGATACCTATATTTATAAGTACAAAAATATTTAAATAGAATTTTCTTTTTGAGTAGTATTACATTATTTGTTCAGTTTTCTCATAACTTTGGAGAACAATATAAGAATTACCAAACTTAACCTCAGTATTAATCTTTGATCTAAAGTAAGAAATTGCCTTGGGAAGGTTTTTCATCTTAGATCTAGGGAGGGTGCAGAACAGTGAGGCTAGGCATTGGTCTAACACCTTTTCTTCATGATGTACCTTTTTTTTTCTGAGAATGAAAAGTGCCTTGTGCAAATTCATATGTATATTTATTTTTAGTATGTATCTTTGAAAGCCAAGTTTTCCTATCTCCCTGTAATTTATCTCATCTTTCTTTTAATGCCTTGAATATGTGGGATAAAACAGAATCCCCACTCTCCCTCATCTACTCTTGTATGCTAATTAACAACTCAATGATCTCACTGAAATCCAAAAGTTTAAGACATTTAGGTAGGGACTCAATAACTAGTCTCTTGGCCAGAGTCACTGTTTCAGAAGTGTTTTTCTTTGGCATTAGCTCTTTGGCAAAATGGCTGCTGGAGATGTGAAGTGAGGCTTATGTGGCTTCATGGTGCTATCAGGACAAAGATGGTGGAATCAGTGATTGTGCTGTGGAGTGACTAGTTCTGCCTGTTCACCTAGCACTGATCAGCAGATGTTTAGAGACTATGCTGACACTGACTACTCTGTACCTGGTTTCAGCCTCTTATTGTCTATTGTACAGTTGCTACACATAGCCTTCTTTACAATATAAAGTTTATATCCAAGTCACTTTTGCTTCTTATATTCTACAGGATTGTACTTACAAGAATTTTGTTGATTCCCTTCCACAGTCTCTACAATTGAAGAAGAGAAAGAAAAGGTCACCAGGAAGGCAAGACGTGGAAGGAATTCCAGACTAGGTTCAAAAAAGAAGCTAATGGAAGACAGAAGGTAGTTTGCAAGGCAATAGAATTTTTAAGAATTTAAACTATTTCTGATGAAGGAGTAAATTTGGAATTGGAACAAAAGCAGTAAAAAGTCTTGGAGGAGATAGCACTGTTTATTACATTTGTTAACTTCTGATGTTATAACCTGACAATTCAGGATGGAAACTGTTTGACTTGAACAACATGAGATTTCAATCTTTATATTATAGTGGAATACAATATCAAATGACAGCTAGGATCTAAGACAAAAACTTCCATGCACTGAGGAATTTCAGGCTTTTAAGTGATTCAATTTACAGCATAGTGTTGAGAGGAAGACAGAATACTACCTTTTACATAACATTTAGGAAGAAAGGCTCCTGGGCTTTACCATGCCAAAAAAGATGTGATGGTGGAGTAAAACTATAAAAGTCATGTGATTTACACACAATCCACATGTTTAATAAATACATTTTATTAGAGTTGTATTTTCATTCCATACACTAAGTAGCTATTAAATGAGCAATGGCTTTAATTTATTAAATTAATAAAATCAATATGTTTATACCTTTTCGGGATACCTTTCAGAAAAAGCACTGTACACCACACTATACTCAGTGTACTACTTCACACCGTGAAAAATTCTGATATACCATGTCTCTTTCCATTGACAACAGTATTTCAAATCCCCTCTCTTTACATGCTCACACCCTCATCCACTCCGATTTACCCCTACCCGCTCTCGCTCTCCTCAGATGCAATTCAAGGTGGTAAGAGGCACAGCATCCCATCCCTCCGACCTTGATGAGATTTTCTATTGCTGAGGTGAATTGTTTTGAAGCGGGGCCTCCAGCAGTGCTGGAGAAATCAATGTGGGAGGGATTCTGAAATGCAAGCTCTGCTCTCTGCCCCTCCCAGGCAAACGGCAGAAGAAGGCTGTTCTAGGATTCTGGCTCTCCTTCCGAACTTTCTTACCTCCTATAATCTTCAATAATGTGACTCAGTTTAAACTGCTTTGCTTCTTATATGCTTGTCCATGACCTCCTAAAACCGGAGAGTAAGATACAAGCAGCTATGAAAGAAGCAAAATGGGGAAGAAAACTATGTGATACAAAGGCCCTTTCAGGAGGCCAGGGAGATGGCACATTTGGTAACGAGCTTGCCACAGAAGGGTGAGAACTAGACTTCAGATCCCCGGACCCCATAGAAAAAGCTGGTGGCTTGTCTGTAATCTCAGGGCATAGGAGGAGACAGAGAGTACTAGGATCAAACTTGCTTGTCACAGTAGCCCAGAACATGAGCTCCTGGTTGAGACAATTTTCTCAGTATATAAGCGGGAGGGTTGACAGAGGAGACACGGATGCCTTTTTTGGTCTTCCACACGTGAACACATCTGTACACGCATGTCTCCCTCAGATACTTGTACAAACCAACACACGAAAATCCTTAAATTTCATGTAACATTGTGTATTTGTCTCTCTGACATTGTGTAAAACAATAATATTGTTTACCTTAAAAGCCATCTTAATATTATTTCCCATTATAAAATGTGTGCATCCTTCTGTGTATAATGAAATAGTACACACGGTTTCCAATAAATACTTCAAGTTACTTTGTTTTATTCCATCCAGCACATAAGAAAATCTTTCTAGTAAAATAACAGATAATTCTTCTTTCAATATGAAGATGTCTTAAAAATATAATAAGCTGGTTGGTAAATTCTGATGTTATTATCTAGAGTTTAGCAGAGTATAGAGCCATGAAAGGACATCAGTCTTTATATCATGCAGATAATAAATGAGCAGAGTGATTTTTTTTTCTTCAGTGGCCTTTTTCTTTGCTTATGTAACCAGTTATCTGCACAGTCTTTGGAATAGCTAACATTAGGTGCCAAAGCTCGATGCATAGTTGAGTGGTCAAACAGGATTCTATCTATCACTTTTAAGGTATTTTTCAGTTACGATTACGAAGTTCCTTCAGTAGAGTGTGAATGAAGCCGAGTATCTCTGCCATTTGATTCATTCGATCTTCTCAAGGCTTTGAGAGCAATGGCTGATGGTTTTCAAAGAGAAACAAATTTGGCCTCAAGTCTGCTACATAGAAGCTACTAGATTCTCTACCTGCTGTTCCTACAGAATTTGGAGTCCCAGGCCATCACAGCCCAAGGCTCCGATCCCCTTATGTGAATCTTTCTCTGCTTATGTCCTACTGGTCTACTTCCCTGAAGGGCCTTGACAAACGCGGTTCTCAAAAGGAAAAAAAAAATCCCTTAAGACAAGAGAATAAATTTGTAAAGGTGATTTTTAAATTGGCATTTAAAAATGACATTTGAAAAGGCAATATTTGTTCACACTGGAAAGCATACAGCATGAGTGGGAGACAGGCTGAAGCACAGAATATGAATAGAAAGTGAAGCTGGGCTGTACACCCCAAGCCCCGCCCCACTGACACCCCACCAAAGGCTCCTCTTGCCAAAGGTTCCACAACCTTCCCAAACAGCACCACCAGCCCTGAACCTTGTATTCAAAGACATTAGCCTCTTTGAGCAACAACACAGCCTCCCCAAAGTGCTCACTTGGATAAACTTTTCCCAGAACTGTGATCATGAAGACCCGATGCCTATTCCTGGGAGAAGGGTTGGGGTCACATCTAAAAAGAAACATTCTCTCTCTCTCTTCCTCCTTCTCCCCACCTCTCCCTCCCTCTAGCACCTTCTTAGCCTCCTTTAGGAGCTGTTTGTTTTTCCATTAGTGCCCTTTCCCTCTCATGTTCCCAAACTGACATGACATTCAAGCTAGAATTTCTAATGATCACCTCCAGTCACATTTTATGTAACTCATCTAAACAAATGACAAAAAGTTTGTCGTTTATCTTATGAAGTAGCTTTGCGCCTTTCCTGGAACTCGCTTTGGAGACCAGGCTGGCCTCGAACTCACAGAGATCCGCCTGCCTCTGCCTCCCGAGTGCTGGGATTAAAGGCGTGCGCCACCACCGCCCGGCTGAATCTCTCTTTTTTTTCCAGTTTAATTTGTGGTCCTCTATGAAACATATATACTAAGCAGACAGAGAAGCAATTCCTCACTCATGAGAGTGGCAATATTTACTTCCTGTGTGCATATTTTGAGCCGGAATGGGTGTCTGGGAAGTACTCACAGAGGTTGTAAGTTACTAACTGAACATATTTTCTATGACTTTTTAAAAAGTAAAGATTTATTATATTTAAAAAATTAATGATGCATGAGGTATATAGCCCCCCTCCTGCCAAAAAAACCAAAACCCAAAAGACAAAACCCTACACCATCAAACAGCTCTCATTCATGCTCTGTCTCTAAAACATCTAGTTTCTTCCTGAGAGAAATTGTTCCCTGTAGCTTCAGAAGTGTTTTGCATATATAAAATCAAATGAGAATATTCCTAAATATTTATACACATTTAATCTTCTGGGTACCATATAGCTCTGAAAGTATAGTAAGTGTTAGTGGTGGTTGTTATTCTGTTGTTTTTGCAGTTTTTGGTTTTGTTTTATTTATTTTTTGAGATTTTTAAGTCATATTTATTTACTGTGTGTGTGAGAGAGAGACAGACAGAGACAGAGACAAGAGGCAGAGAGAGACAGAGAGACAGAGAGAAGTATGGGAGTGCACATATCCCACAGCATACATGCAGAGGACAACTTGTTCTCTCCTCCCACAGTGTTGGTCAAAGAAACTGGTCTCAGGTGGTCAAGTTGTGGTGATAAGTGCCTTTTACTTGTTGAACTACCTCTCTAGTGTAGGACAAATTGCTAAATTGGGGTAAAAAGCTGAGAGATCAGAAAAAGCAGAAAGAAGCCAGCCATATTCTCACCGCTTGGAGATCCTCTGCCAAAGAGACCTACTTCCTGTATACCTACGCCTATATGCCTTTCTGTTCTGATATCTCATTTCCTCTCTCCATCCAGCTACTTCACTTCCTCTTCCTGCCCAGCTCTGTCACTTGCTGTCTGTCTGTACAGACCTCCAGACCTTTATGGATAGTGCTGGGATTAAAGGTATGTACCTCCATGCCTGACTCTTCCCCAGTGTGGCCTTGAACTCACAGAAATCCAGATGGATCCCTGCCTCCTGAATGCTAGGATTAAAGGCGTGTGCTACCATTGCCTGACCTCTATGTTTAATATAGTGGCTGGCTTTTTCCTCTGATCCTAAGAAAAACTTTATTAGGGTACACAGATAAAATATCACCACAATCTAATAGTTTTGCTTTATCTTTGGTGATATGATTAGATTATTTAACTGAAAAGTAATACAGTAGACATATTAATTAAGTATCATAGTTCAAAGAAGATATTTTTTTCTTGGAAAACGTTCTATTGATGCATTTTGGAATATAGAAAAGGCAGTATTAACATTCGTTGAATATTTTGCAGGAAAATATTCAGAGACAAACATACAAGGGGTTGGGGAGGTAGCTCAGCCAGTAGAGTCCCATGTGCAGGCCTGAAAAGCAAGCTTTGACCCTTAAAGGCCACAAGGTGGCAGGAGAGAACCAATCCCAGACTTGCCCTCTGACTTCTACGTATTGGCTGTGGCATGCACATCCATGAGAGCATGCATGGACGGACACACACCCACACACCTGCGTATCCACACCCCTGTTTCATGTTCTAGGAAAAGTGGACTTTATGTGAAGAAAATTTAGGAATAAGTCATTTTACTGCCTACACGTGGTTAGGAAAATTACACGAATAAAAATATTTGTTGAAGGACGAGGGAGATGGGTCAGTGGGTAAAGTGTTTGGTGCACAAAAGTGAAGTCCAGAATTCAAATCTTCAGAACTCAGGTACAATAAATAAAACCCTCAGGTGGGCCTTGTGGCCAGTGTGCAATCTCAGCTATGGAGGCTGGGACAGATAATCCTCCAAGCAAGCTGGGTAGCCAGATTAACTGAAACAGCAAACCCAGGTTCAAGAAGAGATCCTGACTCCCAACTCAATAAGTGGTAGAAGAAAGCACTAGATTGCTGTGGGATGTTCTGTATGCTGTGAATGTGTTGCTCTGATTGGTTAATAAATAAAGTGCTGATTGGCCAGTACCTAGGCAGGAAGTATTGGCAGCACAAAGAGAGAGGAGAATTCTGGGAACAAGAAGGCTAGGTCAGGAGACACTGCCAGCCGCTGCCAGGACAAGCAACATGTAAAGTACCGGTAAGCCAGGAGCCATGTGGCAAGGTATAGATTAATAGAAATGGGTTAATTTAAGATGTAAGAACTAGATAGCAAGGAGCCTGAGCCATTAGGCCAAACAGTTTAAATAATATAAGCATTTGTGTGTTTATTTGAGTCTGAATGGCTGCCCACCCAGGCGTGACTGGAGATAACTCCAGCTACACTAGATATTAACTTTGGTGCTACACACTCATGTACATACTGACCCTCTTCCACATGTTAGCATGCATGCATATATATACCCACAACAAATACATTTATGTTTGCAAATTGTATATATATATATTTTATATATATATATTATATATATATAATATATATATATTAAGAAGTGCGAAATAGACAATTTAGATTGTAAGGGCATTGTGTCATTGACCGTGGTTATTTCTCAGTGAGTCACAAATGGTGCTCTCACCAATGCTTTAGCTATAGTGTCTGTGTGACTATGGATATAGGATTGCATACATTTTTTTATTAGACAAATGGTGACTTCATATACACTATTAAGTAATTTTCTTTTTGAAATATCTAGGTTTTTTTTTTTTTTTCAGGACAGGGTTTCTCTGTGTAGCCTTGGAGTCTGTCCTAGAACTCACTCTGTAGACCAGGCTGACCTTGAATTCACAGACATCTGCCTTTCTCTGCGTCCTAAGTACTGGGATTAAAGCCATGTGCCACCACCACCCAGCAATGTTTTTTTTATTTTTAAACATATATATGTGTGTATATATATATGTATGTATGTATATATATATATGTATATATATATATATATATATATTCAATGTTATCTTTTTACATCTTTACCATAAATTATTGGAAGTAGGGTTCCCAACTGACCAATTAGGTATATTTTACATTCTGATAACTTTAGTAAATCATTTTTCATAACTGAATTGCCCAATGACACCCCTACTGTAGATGGAGTTATCTCCAGTCCCGCCTGGGCCAGCAGCCACTCAGACTCAAATAAACACACAGACGCTTATATTATTTAAACCGTTTGGCCTAATGGCTCAGGCTTCTTGCTATCTAGTTCTTACATCTTAAATTAACCCATTTCTATTAATCTATACCTTGCCACATGGCTCCTGGCTTACTGGTACTTTACATGTTGCTTGTCCTGGCAGCGACTGGCAGTGTCTCCTGACCCAGCCTTCCTGTTCCCAGAATTCTCCTCTCTCTTTGTGCTGCCAATACTTCCTGCCTAGCTACTGGCCAATCAGTACTTTATTTATTAACCAATCAGAGCAACACATTCACAGCATAAAGAATATCCCATAGCACTTCCCCTTTTTGTATTGCTATGATTGATTGATAGATAAAATGCTGGTTGGCCAGTAGCCAGGCAGGAAGTATAGTATAGGTGGGACAAGAGAGAGGAGAATGCTGGGGAGAAGGAAGCTGAGTCAGAAGACGCTGCCAGCCACTGCCACGAGGAGAAGTAAGATGTAAGATACCTATAAGCCATGAGCCACATGGCAAGGTATAGATTTATAAAAATGGGTTAATTTAAGATATAAGAACAGATAGCAAGAAGCCTGCCATGGCCATACAGTTTATAAGTAATATAAGTCTCTGTGTGTTTACTTGGGGGATGTGAGTGGGAGAGATCTGTCCCTACTGCTGGCAGGCTGGGACACAGGAAAACTTCAGCTATACCCTACAAGAAACATACTTCTTCATAACCCAGCAACCTAAAAATGAATTTGGAATATCAGAACACTTTGCCAAGAAATGGAACTGACAAAAATATTAATTAGGACTTAATTGAAAGTAATTGAAAAACTGATTGAACTCTAATAAGCACACAAAAATATTGAAAAGCAATAAAACAAAAATATTTGCTTGAAAAATATGGAGCAGACTCCAAAAAATGGATGTAGACTACAGAGGGTTCTCTACTGTCTTCATAGACCTCAGTCACAGTTTACACAGCAAGAGTCCTCCCAGCAGCTGCACACGTTTCTCTGGCATTCTCTTCATTTCTTCAGGCTTCCTCCTGGGTAAAGCCCACTGCTTTGACTTTCCAGATGTCTTCTTTCTTTACAGTGCATCCCAAGACATAGTATTTTCCATCAACACTAATAGACAATTCAACAGGAATGAACATTACCTGGCCTGGCTACTTTGTATTAAACATGGCAAATGCATGTGGATTGAAATGTGAAGTACTATTATTGGTCCAGCTTTGGTCATCTGTTCACAATAGATGACCTGGATGACAGGAATTGCTGCCACTGATGGGGGTTACTGCCTGTTTTCAGTATTTTCCACTTACTCTTCAAAGTGTAGTAGATATAAAAAGCATGTAAACTCTGTACGTATGAAGAAAAAAGTGAATGAATGTGTGGTCAGAAGAACAAGAAGAGAGAACAGGAAGATGGGGTAGGAAAAACGGTAAATTGGTAGTAATAAACAGGGTGCCATAGTGTTGTTTTTAACAAAATCCCAATTTTCAATTTTTCCAATAAAGACTCAGAAGTCAGATGCTGGGGTGAAAACCTGCTAGCTCAGAGAACTAGAGAAAGCACCCAGCCAACATTCCTCCTCAATGTCCCAGAAGCCTTCTCCTTCTCCTATGTCATCTTAAACAAAACTCCTCTAACTGCATGCCCCTCCCTTCTACTTCCTTGGTATCTCTCTATCTATCTTCCTGAATCCTTCTTACTCTCTGTTTTTTTCTTGTTCGCTTTCTGTCAACTGGTTGCATGCCCCGCCTCTTGTCCTATTGTTGACTTTATTTGATACTGTTTACAATATTCAAGCAGAAAGCTCTTGAATTAAAGGTGTGTGCCAGGACTGAGCCACACCGCAACTAGAAACAGGCTTTTCCAGGAAATAACACAATCTCAGGGTTCCCAGTATGGTCAAACAGCCTGCAGCATTTCCCCCTTTTTGTTTAAAAAAAACAGAAAAGGTTTTTAGAGAGTCAAATGCAAACCAAAAGATTATGAAATTAGTGGCAACAGAATAGTCCCTTAATTTTTGTTTTCCTCTGCCCCGTATCAGGTGGCTCTTCTAGTATGATACAGAGATTTTGGATTTTCCTTTAACAAGCCTGCATGGGTTTAGAGAAGGAGAGAGCCACCCTCTAACCAACTCCAAAACCAGCTTTAATTTTTAATTGAATTGAGACCACATAAAGACCATTTGTCACTTATGTCTGTAGAGAGCAGTAAAGACAAGCATTTGGGAATCAGCGATGGGTGAGCTAGCCTCGTGGTGGGGAAGAAAGAAGGGAGTCTTGCCTGGACTGTCCTGCCCCAGGCCCACGTGGAGTGGTTGTCAGGTAGGAAGGGGCAGCCTCTCAGACAAGATGGTGACATGGGATTTCAGGCCAGTCACGTGGAGTGTTATGCCCAGATTATGGGGATGCCCAAAAGACCACTACAGAAACCGAATCCCACTTGTAAAAGCAAAGAGCCTTTATTATCTTCAAGCTCTGAGCTTGGTCTCTTTGTCTGTCTGAGAGCAGGAAGCCCAGAGCCCAGGCAGGGTAGGGTTTTTATCATAACAGAGGTTGGGGTGAGGGGATTTCCAGGGTTCAGGACCCTGATTGGCTGACATTTGTCTAGGTATAGGGAATGATTGGAATGTCAGACATTTCCTCTTAGATGCAGGTCTCCCTGGGTAGGGTCTGCCAGAAGCAGTGTCTGAGCCTCATAGCCTGTCATGGCAGCTGTGTGGTTACGCTGTTTTGGGGCCCTTCTACAGAAGGAGGTAGGCAATATCACTTGTCCAATTTACTCCTTTTCTTGAGTTATTTTCTCTTGATGGGATCTGTCCTTTTTCTTCAGATGTTTCACTTGTCCATTAGTCTCCAGATTCCTTAGTTGGATTTTTTTATTCTCTTGGAAAGATAAAAGAAAAACCTTGCCTGAGCCCCAACTCTGCAGGATTCCTTTCTTGGCAGGTTATATCTTTCCTTGGGCAAATTGGATTTTTGGCAACAGAAAAAGTATTATCTTTCAATTAAAAAAATTCTTTTGAAATTTTGAAACTAAATATACCTTAGTATATGTGGATAAATATACCTATATTCCTCTTTCTCTTTACATATAAATTCAAGGTTTAAGTGTATTTATTTTTAGATCACAAAGAACATTTACTTTGAATTTCAGCTGCCTTTTGCAAGCAGCCTTTAAATTTAAACACTGTAATTCTTATGCACCTGCCTCTGTCTCCAAATTGCTGGAATTAAAAGTGTGACCACAGCCTGGCTACAGATTCCTTACAATTGTTATTCTCATAGGGCTGTTCTGATTTAATTTGGTTCTTCATTTTCCCTTATTTTCTAGTGTTGGGGTAACTCAAGTTTTTTTTGTTTGTTTGTTTGAGTATGTAATCTATCATTCTTGGTGACTTATTCTGAATTTGTTCCCTGGCAAATTTTAATATTCTAGTCTTAATTAAACATGATGCCAATTTGTCCACTATTTCATTATTTTCAGACGTTTTGTCTGTCTTGCCTGTATGAGCTACACAAAATTTGATGTCTTTGTTACGTTTTGCTAGGTTTTGCCATTTCCATTAATGCCTCCCATGACCAGATATCTTTGCCATTTACCTGCCAGTTAGTGGTTTTCCATTTTGATGACCATACAGATGTACCATTGCACATGCACCATGAATTGGAGAAGAGATTTTCCTTTTACTTTCCTAGTTGTTTGTCTTATAGCCAATAGTGCTGTGCTGATTTTGTGGCTCTTTCCTCAGTATTGGCCATTTCATCCCCTGGTCTATAGACTGCTGCTTTCTTTTAACTTTGGTTCCATCATTGATTAATGAACCATCAGTAAACCATGTGTTAGCCAAAAGTTCTGATCATCACGTTGGTCCCCACAGTACAATAGGTGCATCTTTGCGGGGACGGGTCAGAGATTTAGGGGTGAAAATTATTGGCAACTGAGCTACTGCCTCAGTGCAGGAAGACACAGAGTCCTTTGCTACCATCCTGGTCATGGAGGAATTCAGATACGTACAAGCTCCACAGTAATACCTGTGAAGGATTCTGCCTTTGAACAGATCCAATCCATTATTGTAAGGGGAGCTTTTATGACCATAAGGTAGTTGGCAATGACTGAGTATAAGATTCTCCATGCCTCATAAAATGTCCAGATTTGTTTCTCAAAAGAGAGACTGTTTATTCTCCATGTATAGAAAACTTTTGCAATAGAATCCAACAGGCAAATGTTGGTGGACTCTTCTTTGATTTATGAAGAATCTCCAGTTGATAATTCACCAATAAATAATATATACATATTTAAGATGTCATCTGATTCAGTAGTGGTCAGGGCTGCATGCATAGAAAGAGCTTACCAGCAACCCCCAAAGCTACTCTTTGTTCCTGTCCCCATTGGAAATTAGCTGCCTTTCTTTTTTTCTTTTTTTTAAGTTCTTTTTTTATTTATTTAATTTATTTAAATTTATTTAAATTTATTTATTTATTTAAATTTTAAGTACCAATCACAGTTTCCATTCCCATCCCTCCTCCCACTCCCCTTCTTCCCCCAACCCATTCCCCCATCCCCTCTTTCAAAAGGGTAAGGCCTCCCTTGGGGAGTCAACAAAGCCTATACATTTAGTTGAGGCAGAACCAAGCTCTTCCCTACTACAAGGCTGAGCAAGGCATCCCCCCCCACACACCATACCATAGGAAATAGGCTCCAAAAAGTCAGATTATGTACCAGGGATAGATCCTGATCCCACTGCATGGGGCCCCTCAAACAGACCAAGCTGCATAACTGTCTCACACATGCAGAGGGTCTAGTTCTGTCCCGTATGGGCTCCACAGCTGTTGGTCTAGAGTTTGTGAGTTCTCATGAGCTTGATTCAGTTGTCTCTGTAGACTTCCCCATCATGATCTTGACTGGCTGCCACCCCTGCTCATATAATCCCTCCTGCCTCTCTTTGGACCCCTGGAGCTCAGCCTGGTGCTTGGTTGTGAATTCTGTATCTGCTTCCATCAGTTAAAGGATGAAGGCTCTATGATCACAGAGTATTTACCAATCTGATTACAGGGGAAGGCCAGTTTAGGCACCCTCTTCACTATTGCTAGTAGTTTTAGCTGGGGTCATCTTTGGGCTATGAAATTCCCAGGAATCCCCAAGGATGACCGACCACAGGTGCTCTTCTAGTAACCCTGTAGAGAGTTTTGATAATCTGTAAATGTGGTATGTGATTTTCTCTTGTGTAAACATACAAATTAGGAGCTATATCTGAGTTTTGTCTCTGGGTGGTGAGATCAAAGGCATGTGCCACCATCACCTTGTTCACTACAACTCCAAAATTTAGGAAACAACTAATTTACAGAGAACCACCTGTCCCTGCTGGGATTAAAGGCATAAGCCTTTTATTTTAGTTCCAAATTACTTCAACTCTTAGAGATTTAGAAAACAAGTTTGAACTGTAGTAACCCTTTGAATTTACTTAAAACATTTTAAATTTTGTAACTGTGTTTTTAATACCAAACAACAAAAAAATCCTTTTTAATTAGGAAGAAACTCAAAAGCTAGCATCCAAGATGGCATGGGCCATGTGGCAATCTACAGTCTTAACATTCTAACATGAAATTGAGACACTTGGTGTAAGGAGACCCATTTTTCATTTCATACCAGTAAGGCAATTTCTTTGGGAAACTATCATTCAAAAATATTATTTTTTATTTTTATTTTTTTAAGCCTGATCAAATGAAAAGCATTTGTTAGTCTTTATAAGCTAGTTTGGACTGAACGACCAAACTGTCTGATGAATTATCACCTCTCCTTATTCAGGTGGTCTCTCCTTTTTGAATCTAATCTTTATCAATCTTGATGGTATCCACAGCTTTTCTTCTCTTGTAGAAACAAAGGCAAACCTCTTCTTCAATGTAACACATTTCCTGGTTTCCATTCTGAGGTCAACACATCTTTAAAATAAATGGGCTGATTAAATTCAGCAGTTTTTTCTACTATCCAATGTCTTTTTGCAGCTATTGTTTCTTTCTCATTAGCATTTAAAAATTTAAAGTTAATCAAACACAGTGTAATCTGTCTCTGGGGGCCTTTATTTCCCCTTTCTTTTTATTAAGTATATCTTTTAAAGTACAATTAGATCTTTCTATAACTGCTTGTCCCGTAAGGTTGTGTGGTATACCTGGAATATGCTTTGTGTTGAAATATGCAAAAAAGTTTTCATTTTACTAGAGACATATCCTGGAGCATTGTCTGTCTTAATTTGTACAGATATCCCCATAATAGTTATAACTTCTAATAAATGTATAATTGCAGAATCAGTCTTTTTAGAATTTAAAGCAGTTGCCCATTGAAATCCTGAATATTTATCTATGGTATGGTGCATATTCTTTAAATTTCCAAGTTCTACAAAATGAAATACATCCATTTGCCAAATTTCTTTTCTTTGGGCACATTTTGGGTTAGTTCCTGCAGGTACTGGAGTTTGGTTATATAAAGAACAAGTAGGAATATTTCCTTATAATTTCTTTGGCTTGTTGCCAAGTGGTAAAAAAAAAATCTTTCTTCAAACCTTTGCTGTTAACATGGTGTTTCTCATGAAATTCTGAGAATTCTAACACATTTCTATTAATAGTTGATCAACTTCATAATTACCTTGTGTTAGAAGGCATGGTAGACCTATATGGGATCTGATACATGTTATATACAATGGATGATTTTTATTTTTGATTACTTGTTGTAGTTGAATAAATAGTGAAGTTAATTCAGAATCATCTGGAGTAAGTTCAGTGGTTTCTTTTTTATTTATTTTTATTTTTTATTATTTTTAAAATTTTTATTTATTTATATTTTATGTATGAGTGCTCTGTGACACCAGAAGAGGGCATCAGATCCTATTACAGATGGTTGTGAGCCACCATGTGGGTTCTGGGAATTGAACTCAGGTCCTCTAGAAGAGCAGCCAGTGCTCTTAACCACTGAGCCATCTCTCCAGCCCCTCAGTGGTTTCAATATGGAAAACAATTCCTTCTGCATTTGAGAGTCAGTAGCTATATTAATAGATTCAGAAAAATCTAATAATACCATAAAAATGGCATACAGCTGTGATTTTTGAACTGAATCATGAGGGCTTTAAGCCATATTATTTCTTTTTCCTGACTTACAACCTAGCTTTCCTAATTTATCTGCATTAGTAGAGAACATAGGAGCTCTGGAAATTGGTGTCTCTTTTACTAAGTGAGAGAATTAATTAGTTCTTTTTATAAGCTGAAGTCTCCTATTTTTGTTGTTAATCTTTGCTAATGTTCATTTTCTGACTATAATGAGGCAATTTCAGCATTAGGTGCTACAGTTTCTGCTGGGTCTATTCCTGCTAATTGATGAAGTCTCATTTTTTTCCTTTCAGAATCAATTCAGAAACCTTTTCTACATAGGTGTTTAATTTTTAACTCTGTTTGTATGCTAAAATTATCCATTCTAAGACATTATCCTCTTTCTTAATAAGAATTTCTGTGGGAGAATGAGAAGAAGGCAAAATAACCAAAATACAATCAAGAATTGGATTCAAGTGATCCACATGTGCATCTTGAAAGTTCTTTTTTACCAAAGCAAATTGTCTCTCAGCCTCAGCTGATAATTTTCTTGGACTATTTAAGGATGTATCATCTTGTAAGGTTTGAAATAAATTACTTAGTTCTTGTGTAGTTAATCCAGTTATGGGCTATAGCTGATCTCTTTTTCCTGATTGGTACTTTCTGTTTCTATTTTTTTTTTCAGGAGCAATTTGTAATCCCCAGGAAGGTAAAATTTTCCTTACTTCCTCAAACATATGTTTTCTGCATCTGAACGAGCCAATAAGATATCATCTGTATAATGATGAATTTTAGATTGAGGAAACTCTTTATGCATTATTTCTAATGACTGCTGTACAAAATATTGACATAAGGTGGTGCTTTTTGACATTCTTTGTGGAAGAATTTTCCACTGATACCTTTTAACAGGTTGAGCATTATTCTAAGTAAACAGCGTGAAGGTAAATTTCTCTCTATCTTGTTCTTGTAAAGTTATAGTAAAAAAGCAGTCTTTTAAATCAATCACTATAATAGACCATCCTTTAGGTAATAAAGAAGGCAAGGGAATTCCATTCTGTAAGAAGTCCGTGTCCTGAATAACCTTATTTATTGCTCTGAAATCTGTTAACAGTCTCCACTTTCCAGATTTCTTTTTAATAATAACTAGAGGAGAATTCCAAGGACTGGTCGACTTTTCAATATGTTGACCATTTAGCTGGTCCTATGCCAGCTGTCCTAGTACCTGTACTTTTTTCTGATGTCTCTCTATCTGTCCTCCTACTTCCTCTTATTCTCTATGTTTTTTTCTTGTTCACTTCCTGTCAACTGGTTGCTTGATCCACTTCCTGACCTATAACTGACTTTATTTAATCCTGTTTACAATACTCAAGCAGAAAGCTCTTGGATTAAGGGTTTGTGCCAGGGCTGAGCCACACCACAACCAGAAACAGATTTTTCTAGCAAATAATGTAATCTTAGGATTCACAGTGTAATCAAATATTCTGCAATGCTATTGTAAGTGTTAGGTGTCAACCTGACACACCTGGGAAGAGGGACCTTTAGTGGAAGAATTGCCTCCATCAGATTGGCCTATGGTCATGTCTAGGGACATTTTCCTAATTGCTAGTTCATGTGGAAGGGCTCATGCCACTCTGGGGCAATGCAGGTGACTATGTAGGATTTGGGGAGCAAGTTAGTAAGCAGTATTTCTCTGCTGCTAGAATTCCTGGCTCCAAGTTTCTGCTTTGGTTTCCCTCAGTGATAGACTAGAAACTGTAAGTCAATTGAACCCTTTCTTTGCAAGTTGCTTTGTTTAGTGTTTTATCAAAGCAATAGAAAAGCAAAAAAGGACAGGGTTACATTATTTTTTTCTTTGCTGTTTTTAGTATGTGTGGTATATTAGTGTATGTGTGGTGGTGGTGGTGGTAGCATGTGTGTGTGTGTGTGTGTGTGTGTGTGTGTGTGTGTGTGTGTGTGGGTGTGTGTGCTCATGTGTGTGTGTTTGTATGTGTCGTCTCACAGACTAGTGTTTGGATATATGTCTGTTTGTATGTGTTTGGAGGCCAAGGTTGATGACATCAGGTGTTTTCCTTTAATTCTATCTTTCTTATTTTGGAGGCAG
Source organism: Peromyscus californicus insignis (assembly GCF_007827085.1). Classification (NCBI taxonomy): domain Eukaryota; kingdom Metazoa; phylum Chordata; class Mammalia; order Rodentia; family Cricetidae; genus Peromyscus; species Peromyscus californicus. The sequence continues at coordinate 52,221,265 of NW_026294514.1, forward strand.
AGTCTCCCTTGAACTAAAGCTTGCTATTTTGGCTAGGATGGCTTCTAGAGTTTACCTGTCTGTATCTACTCCAAGAACTGGGGTTACTGACAGGTACTGCTCTGCTTTGCTTCTTTTGGATGGGAATTCCAACTGTTTTGATTTAAAATTCTATTTTTTTAAAGATATTCACATGAGGATACTGTTCTAACACTACATTGACCTTTCTTTCCAATTCCTCTCATGTTTTCCCCAGACCCCCTTTCAAATTCATGTCTCTATAATATGTAACATATATAATATTCAATATGCATATATAATATGCAACCACTTCTGCTTTTTTTTACATTGGCACCATGGGCATGCTTACATAGCAAGTACTTGTCCCACTGAGCTAGCTCCCGGCCTGAGTCATATGTTTTTAATTTTGCTTATTGAATTATTCTTTTAGGTAGCAGACATTTTACTCTGGTACATATTAGCTCTTTAAGTAGTTATTACTGAAAGTAAAGCATACAATCCTATTTTATTAAAATTTGCTCAAATCAGTATGCTTACCCATTAATATTATATGGGTTTAAAAGATACAACGTTTTGATATTAACATTTATGTTAACTGTAGATAAGTAAATTCATATTGTACTGTCTTTCATAGTTATCTCCTTTATGTGTGTGTGGTAAGTGTACTTGGAATCTACTCTTAGTACATATCAATGAAAATTATTTTTTACTCCTTGTCCTCTGCTGTGTCTTACAGCTGTCGATTTATTCTTCCTTCATAACTTCAAGTTTCCACTATTTGGCATATTTCTCACTTTCTTCCTTCTCTTCAATAGGCTATTTGTTACCAAAGTTTTGACATCAAGTGAGGTACAACAGAACCTGTACCCATTGGGACCTTACTCTCTGTATTATTAAATATATTATCCCATATATTGGCTGCTGTTAAGGATTCTAAGTCATCATGTATGGTTTAGAAAACTCATGAATAGGTTACCGTGTAGCATACATTTATGCTCTTTCTATTGGTATTTCTTTTGCTCTATTTTTTAAACATCTATTTTATGTTTATGACTTGTCTTAGCCTTTATTTAAAGGGATATCTAGTGAGCAATTCTCTTTACCTTTTCTTTGCTTGAAAATGTCTTTACTTCTCCTTTATTCTCTCTCTCTCTCTCTTTCTCTTTGTGTGTGTGTGTGTGTGTGTGTGTGTGTGTGTGTTGAACCCAGGTTCTTGTTAATCTTGGTAAGCAGTTAGCGTTGTGCCACAACCAACACTAAGCATAAAATCCCTTTACTCTTGAAGGATAGTTTCATAACAACTCAATTTTCACTCTTTTCTTTCTTCCATGATTACACTAATTAGCACGCAGTGTGTAGGAAGCTATCCGTAAAGTGTCAATTCAAAGCAGCAAATTTTTACCTATAATTCTGCTTGTTTTCACTTTAGACTGACCATTGGTGAGAAAGCTTGTGTCAGCTAGGAATCCCCAGTCATCTCAAGTTAGTTATGCATTCACCAGGTGGTCTGCTTCTGAAGCTAACTAGCTATAAGCCTGTAGACTTTAACTATTAACATTTCATCTTATTAGACACATACACCATTGTTGATCTACATTCGTTGGTCCAGTGTTTTCCCTTACCACACCTTCTGCATACACCAGAAGGAAGGGGCATTCTGTTGCCAGTGTTCCTTGAAAAAACATATAAGAAAAACTATATACAAAAGTACAATAACTATATACAATATATACAAGTAATAAATACCTAAACAATGTCTAGTCCATTTGTATTTGACAAATTCAGAGAAAATAATTTCATTATCTATCCTATTTTGGTAAGTCCAAAATGTATCCTAATTAATCTTCAACTATAACTAACTAACCTTCAACTATAACTAACTAATCTTCAACTCCCTCAGAGACCCAAGAAGGAAATAATATTAGCTAACAAAAATAAAAACAGGAAGTGCACATAAGCAACTTCCAAAAAATTTGTGAGTTGACAGAAACAGACAGCTGTCTGGACAGTCACCTGAGGTTTCTCCGAAGTGCTGGGCATCATCTTCAGCCTATAGGCTTAGCATATCTGACAGACTCATTTGTGAAGTAGGATGTACACAAGGTCAACAGTTCAACCTCACATTGAGTGAGAGTAGTCCATGTACCAGAAACACCTGAATTCCACTAGTGTCATGTCATGATTCAGGATTTTAAATTCTGGAAATTGTTGATGGTTTTTTAATTCAGCTGTCCATTCTTCTTGGCTGTGTATATATGGCTTCATCTCAGCATCCCATTCTTCTCCATATCCCTCCATCAAATGCCAGTCTACTATTGAGAGGCGTGAGCTTAGTTACTCTTCAAGAATAACTGTTTCGGCTGCTGTTCCATTGCACATCAGAAGCCATCGGCCCACTGCCTGTTCAGCTGCCTTCGAAGAAAAGGGCACTGTACCTTTTTCGAATTGCGAAGGCCACTTCAGGGATGGTGCCATATTGTCCTGGCCTCTGAAGATGCCTTTTTGATAAAGCCATAACCACACTTGTTTTGGCAAGAATCAGTAATCCTTTGTTTTATGTCCTGTCTGTCCATTTTGTCCTGTTGATTCGAGGATACTTTGTTGTCCAGTGGCTAACTTTTGCCACAATGAAAGTTAACTCCATATGCAGTTTCTTCAATGCCCATATTTTCTCCGAAGTAGATTGGTACTGCCAGGAGCCGACATGTCTCATAGTCATAACAAAAAAGAAAAATTTTCTAAGTTATTAAAACATTTTAAATGCCATATTCTGTAGATCTCTGAAGGGTTTGAAGATAACCTGTCTATCTAAAATATATCTACTCAATCTTGAAAACATACCTAATATAACTACAAGTTCTATTATAATATCTAACTACTAACTTTCATTTCTTTATATCCTAATAGTTGGTAATAACATTCAAGGATCAGAAAATTGCATTACATTGTTAGATGAACGGTACAATTAGAAAAATATATATAACATTTTCTAACAATATCAATTTCAATATATATAATTTGTATACAATATAAAACAATCCAATCCAATGTAAAGTATTTACATTTTTCTTTTCTTTCTTTCTTTCTTTTTTTTTTATTAGTAAGAACCTTAAATCTAATCTCCTTTGCTTAGCCTTTTTCCTAACCCTTGACAACAACTTGTAACCAACCCCCCTAATCAATGAAAATTATCCCAGACCCAAAACCCATTAAAAGACCAAAAAAACCAACTGCCCCACACCACCTCTTTGGGAATGTGGGCGTCGTATTCTTGAAATTGCTTCCTGCTGGGTATGGGCAAAGTTATCTTTATCCTGAAAGAAAAATTTTAGGTTAATTGTCAAATTCTAGGAAAGGTAAATATATCCTTCGTTATCCAGTCTGTGTATAATGCCAAAATTCAGGGTTTATCTCAAATCCTTATTCAAGTAGTCTTTGAGACTGGATCATCTCAGCTAGCTCTTCTCAAAATTGCTCTGAGCACTTTGTAGTTCAAAGCTGATCTGTAGATGATGTTTGTCAGCTTAGTGATGTTATTATTGTCCACGTGGAATTGTTGTTGTTGTGGGGCCCCATCTTCTTCCTGGAGACTTCAGTTGATGTTAGGCCTAACCGTGATTTCCTGCAAAAAACTGATAAGAGACTCGAACACAAAGACTATATATGCGACTTTTTAGAATTAGTTAGTACTCTATATGACCATTTATATCTTAACAAAGTTTAAAATGTATATATATCTATATATATTGATCTTGTAAATTTTGATATAAAATTCATACTTTAAGAAAAGTTTAAAGAATCAGAATAGAATCAAAGAGTTGAGATTCGTAATAGAATAGTTCCTTAATTAATTTGGCTTTTCTCCTGTCCCATAGCAGAAGATGGCTCTTTTCTTCTGGCATGATACAGGGAGTTTGCATTTTCCTTTTAACAACATGCTTGAGTTTAAAGAAGGAGAGAGCCATTCTCCAACTCCAAAGTCAGCTTTAAATTTTAACTGAACTGGGACTATTAGAAGTTAAATAGTGTTAAATCTTTAAAGAAAAGCAGAAACAAACATTTAGGAAGACATAAATTTTTTTTTAGATAACATACCCATACGCCATTTCACTCTGTTTCTTAGGATAGATGATTTGTTCCTTTTCTTCAGTTGTCTCATTTGTCCAGTGTTCTTCAAATTCCTTAACCTTCATTCTCCTAAAAGACAAAAACAAAAACCTTTCCCCAAGGTTTTTTGGGGATGTTCCTTTTTGACAAGTTATCTGATTAAATGAAAAGGCATGTGTTACTGGTGTAAGTTAGTTTAAATTGGATGTTTACGATAGTTGATGAACTATCACCTCCTCTAATTAAGAGGTCTCTCTTGTTCAAATCGAACCTTTATCAATTTTGATGGTACCCACAGCTTATCTTCTCCTGTAGAAATAAAAGCAAAACCTCGTCCCCAACGTAACACATACCCTGGTTTCCATTCTGAGGTCAGCACATCCTTAAAGTATATAGGTTGATTTAATTCTGTAGTTTTTTCTATTATCCAATGTCTCTCTGCAGCTGTTGTTCCTTTCTCATTGGCATTGAGAAAATTCAAAGTTAATAGAGCATTATGTAGTCTATTTCTGGGGGTTTTTGTTACTCCTTTTTGTTTATTTAGCATATCCTTTAGAGTTCTGTTTGATCTTTCTATAACTGCTTGACCTGTAGGATTATGTGGTATACCTGTAACATGGTTTATATTATAATAAGCAAAAAACTGTTTCATTTTAACAGAGACATATGATGGAGCATTATCAGCTTTTTCAGAACTCAAAGCAGTTGCCCATTGAAATCCTGAATAAGTATCGATAGTGTGGTGTACATATTTCAGTTTTCCAAATTCTGCAAAGTGAAACACGTCCATCTGCCAGATTTCATTCCTCTGAGTACCCTTTGGGTTACATCCTGCTGGTAATGGTGTTTGATTGTAGAAGGAACAAGTAGGACATTTCTTTACTATTTCTTTGGCTTGTTGCCAGGTTATGGAAAAATCCTTTTTTAAACCTTTACTATTTACATGATGTTTTTTATGAAATTCTGAGGCCTCCAGCACATTTCCTATCAATAATTTATCAATCTCATCATTGCCTTGTGCTAGAGGGCCTGGCAGACCAGTATGGGACCGGATGTGAGTTATATATAAAGGATGACTCCTTTTTCTGATTGTATCTTGTAATTGAATAAATAATGAAGTTAATTCTGAAGCATCGTGGATAAATTCTGCAGTCTCAATATGTAATACTACTCTTTCAGCATACTGAGAGTCAGTTACTATATTGAGAGGTTCTGAAAAATCCATTAATACCAACAGAATAGCATACAATTCTGATTTTTGAACTGAATTATAAGGACTTTGAACCACTTTACTTAAATTTTCTGACTTGTAACCTGCCTTTCCTTGTTTGTTGGCATCTGTATAAAATGTACGAACTCCAGATATGGGTTTTTTCCTCACAATTCGAGGCAAGATCCAATCAGCTCTCTTTATAAGATCAATTCTATTGCTTTTGGGATATTTGCTGTTAATTTCTCCCAAAAAATTACTACAAGCTTTTTGCCAAGCTTCATTTTCTATCCATAATTTTTCAATGTCCTCCTTAGTTAAAGGTACGACAATTTCTGCTGGGTCTATTCCTGCTAATTGACGAAGTCTCAATTTTCCTTTCCAAATCAAGTCAGAGATTTTTTCCACATAAGTTTTCAATTTTTTATTTGGTTTATTTGGTAAAAATATCCATTCCAATATAATATCTTCCCTTTGCATTAATATTCCTGTTGGGGAATGCCTAGAAGGTAAAATAACCAAAATGCAATCCAGCTTTGGATCAATATGATCTACGTGCCCTTCATGTACTTTCTTTTCTACCAAGGCCAATTCTTTCTCAGCTTCAGGTGATAATTCTCTTGGACTATTTAAGTCCTTATCACCTTCTAAGGTTTTAAACAAATTATTCAGTTCATCATTTTTTACCCCAACAATAGTTCTTAGATGAGAAATGTCTCCAAATAATCTTTGAAAGTCATTAAGAGTCTGTAGTCGATCTCTCCTAATTTGCACTTTTTGAGGTCTAATTTTTTGAAGTTCTATTTTATATCCTAAATAATTAATAGAATCTCCTCTTTGTATCTTTTCTAAAGCAATTTGTAATCCCCAGCAAGGCAAAATTTTCTTTACTTTTTCAAACATTCTTTCTAAAGTATCTGCATTTGAATCAGCTAATAAAATGTCATCCATATAATGATAAATTATAGATTTAGGAAATTTTTTACGTACCACTTCTAATGGCTGTTTTACAAAATATTGGCACAAAGTTGGGCTATTCAACATTCCCTGTGGGAGAACCCTCCATTGAAATCTTTTTTTTTTTTTTTTTTTTTTTTTTTTTTTTTTTTTTTTTTTTTTGGTTTTTCGAGACAGGGTTTCTCTGTGTAGCTTTGCGCCTTTCCTGGGACTCACTTGGTAGCCCAGGCTGGCCTCGAACTCACAGAGATCCGCCTGGCTCTGCCTCCCAAGTGCTGGGATTAAAGGCGTGCGCCACCACCGCCCGGCCCCATTGAAATCTTTTAACCGGTTGAGAATTATTATAAGTAGGCACTGTGAAAGCAAATCTTTCTCTGTCTTTTTCTTGTAAGGGTATTGAAAAGAAACAGTCTTTTAAATCAATAACTATGAGAGGCCAGCCTTTTGGTAACAGAGTAGGTAAAGGAATTCCAGATTGTAAAGAGCCCATTGGCTGAATTACTTTGTTAATTGCTCTAAGGTCTGTTACCATTCTCCATTTACCAGATTTTTTTTTTTTTTTATAACAAATACAGGAGAATTCCAAGGGCTGGTTGATTCTTCAATATGCTGAGCATTTAACTGTTCTTCCACCAGCTCTTGTAAAGCCTGGAGTTTCTCTGTTGTTAAAGGCCATTGCTGAACCCATACAGGCTTGTCTGTTGACCATTTTAAAGGTAGAGCTGTTAATGTTTTTGGAAGATTATCAGTTGTTGTGCCCTGTTCTTGTATGACATGGATGGCTGGTGAGCACTCATTAGAATAATATCTTTTAATATTTCTCTCAGAAACATGTACTAATTTATGATTTGTTTCTGAGATTGGAGGGATATTAATCTGAGTATTCCATTGTTGTAACAAGTCTCGACCCCACAGGTTCATAGCTATGTTAGCCATATATGGTTTTAATTTTCCTTTCTGTCCTTCTGGACCTATACATTCAAGCCATCTTACACTTTGTTTCACTCTAGATAATGTCCCAATTCCTAAGAGTTGAATGTTTACCTCCTGAAGAGGCCAAGTTGGATGCCAAAATTCTGGTGCAATTATGGTAATGTCAGCACCTGTGTCTACCAGACCAGACAACAAAACACCATTTATTTTTATTGTTAGTTTTGGTCTTTGTTCATTAATAGAAGTTTGCCAAAAAATTTTCTTTATGTTTTTTCCTGTATTTCCTATTTTCTCTGTTTCATCATCTCGACTAACATGATTTATTCCAATAGACATTTGGTTATTTAGTTGCTTTGAGTAGGGGTTTCCTCTACAACTGCAGGAAAGGTTTGAACTGGATTTACTGTGGGGGCCTGCCTGAGGCCCCTCTGGGAGTTTCCCGAAGCTCGAGGCAGAGGGTTACCCTGTCTGTCCCTTGTTGATCTACATTCGTTGGTCCAGTGTTTTCCCTTACCACACCTTCTGCATACACCAGAAGGAAGGGGCATTCTGTTGCCAGTGTTCCTTGAAAAAACATTTTTTCTAGGAATGACCTGTTTACAATCCCTTTTCAAATGTCCTTGCTTTCCACATCCAAAACATCTAACATTGCTCAAACCTTTTGAAATTGCTTTTCCTACCCACATATCATCATGGTCATAAGCCTCTACATTAACTGTATCTCTAATCCAATCTTCCAAAGGTGCAGATCTTGCCTTTAACGGCCTAATTATTCTTTTGCACGCTGCATTTGCATTCTCAAAGGCTAAAGATTCAATTATTATCTGACTAGCCTCTGAATTCGGGACCATTTTTTGTACTGCTGAAGTCAATCTTTGTAAGAAATCTGTGAAAGATTCTTTGGGGCCCTGTATAACCTTTGTAAATGACTTAGTTTTTTTTCCTGGTTCTTCAACTCTGTCCCATGCATTCAAAGCTGCCGTTTTACATAGAAGTAGGGTTTGGACATCATATGAACATTGTGTTTGTACTGAAGCATATTGGCCTTCGCCAATAAGCTGATCCTGGCAGACTTGTATTCCGCTATCCCTCCATTGTCTTTCTATATTTTTAGCCTCATTACTGAACCACATTTTCCACTGGAGATTTTGTCCGGGTTCAAGAACAGCCTGTGCCAATTCCCGCCAGTCCTTTGGTAGAATCCTATTACAAGTTGACCAGGTGTTTAACATTTGCTTTACATATGGGGAGTGCATGCCATAAGATGCTATTGCCTCCTTAAATCTTCGTAAGTCTAACATTTCAACTGGAACCCAAGTATTTTGTTCATTCTCTTCATCAGGTAGCTGCTGTACGGCTACTGGATAAATTAAGGGTGATTGTGTGAAAACTGGCTTTCTTTCTGTAACCTTACGATCCAATTTTGAAACAACTTCACTATTTATTTCTTCTGTCTGAATTTGAATTTCTCTATAATTCATTTTTACCGGTTTAACAAGTTTTTCTAAGACTGTTATCCTGGCACTTAAGTTGACGATCTTTTTAAATAGTAAAATGAGGATAAGAAAAGTAATAAACTGAATAATTCGATCAATATTAATCTTTTCATATAGTTGTTCCATTGTCAGAGTGCCTAAAATTTCAAACAAAGCCCAATTTTCTTCCAATGTACACATAAAGCCCATTTTTTTTTAATGTAGAAAAAAAATTCTCTTTTAAATAGATATGTTAATTGACTTACCAAGTCTGGGTAGAACAGTAGAATCCCAGGGAATTTCACAGCCACCTGGTGTTCGAGGTGTGAATCCAGCGAGAGAGAGAGAGAGAGAGAGAGAGAGAGAGAGAGAGAGAGAGAGAGAAAGAGAGAGAGGGAGAGAGAAAGTGTAGCCGCTTGAGCCGAGTCAAGCCTTGGCTTTACAGGCAGGGGCCCTGTTCAGCAGGGCAGGTCTGAGTTGTTTGTAGCAGTTGCAAGTAGCTCCAGCTGCGGGTCAGTCAGGCCTGGGCCCAAGCTAGGCAGCCGGGCCGCCCAGGCTGGAAACCGGACCTGCCGCCAAGCCAAGCGAAGCGGATTTTAATGAATTCTTGTCACGTTGGGCGCCAAATGTAGATGTATCCAACCTTCTTATTAAATAATAAACACAGAACCAATGCAAAGAAGAAAGCCAAGAGGTCAGAGCTAAGAGCTAAAACCTTACCCTTCCTCCTGCGGTGGTCCTACCTCTCCGAACCAGAGCTACCCCTGTGTTAAAGTCTTTATATAGAGTTCCTGTCCTGCCTTCTCATTGGTTGTAAACCCAACCACATGACCGCCTCCTCACAGCCTGTCTGTATAGGCCTCCAGGTTTTCCATGATTAGTATTAAGATTAAAGGCATGTGTATCCAATAATGGCTGTATCCCTGAACACACAGAGACTTACCCAGCTCTGCCTACCAAGTGCTGGAATTACAAGCGTACGCTACCACTGCCCTGCTTTCCTATGGCTTGCTAATAGCTCTGACCCCCGGGCAACTTTATTTATTAACATACAAATAATATTTTAATACAAATAAAATATCACCATACACCATGTTTACATGGCAGTGACAGTGATCCACTGTCATAAGAAAGCTGAGAGTTTCCAAGTCACCTGAGTCACAAATCTAGCCTATAATTAAGAATTGTGGGGAAACAATACTAAGTTCAGATTGGAAGACTCACAAAGTTGCATTCATTCCACAGGCAGTGGGTACGAGCTAGGTAATCATGATAAAGTCAGGACTTGAAAGGACTGCCACAATCTACAGGTTACCTGGGCTACAGAACAAGTGTTGGGCCTGCAAAAGCTATGTATTACAGCACTATCTGGAACAAAAGGAAGCAGTTGCAAAAGGTAGGAGTTGGAAACTGGAGACATTTGTAGAAGAGTCTTTCCCTTTAGGCTTTTCCTTTGTATTTGTTTCTCTTGATATCCTCAAGATCTTATAAATACTTAGTTAATCTTTTAAAGATTTTTTTTTCTCCTTATTAAGGTGTTTTGAATACTATCAAATCCTCTAAGGTGAAGGTGGAAATCCTACGATGATATTTTTAAAACATAAATTTTAGGAGAGTAGAAAGATTTACACTTTGTGAAAAGGTAGGCATTTGAACCGCAAGACTAAATATTCATAAGCTGCTTGCAAAAGGTTCAGAGCACTCTTGATTTCCTTTGTGTATGATGAATATGAGAATTAAGATAATTTCGCAACAGCTGCCTAATCGAGATAGAAGTAGAGCAGTAAAAGGAACATGGCACTCATTGTTATGAGTGAGAAATAGAATATAAATGGGATGAAGATGAAGCAACAGATCCATATCCAGACTAAGGAGATGAACTTGCAGGTCAGCGACACAGTAAGCACAGGGGAGGGCAGGGCAGAGCACTTCACAGTGTAGTGTTCCTGCTTGCTGCTATGAAAATGCAGTTGCTTTCTAAGGGTAAAGTCAGCAATAAGGTACATTGCACATCTGTTAAATTAACCACTCTTCAGGGTCAGCCCTATGCCCAGCAGTAGATGGTCAACACAACACAAAACAAACTCAATTGTATTTTGGTAGACTTTTTTTTTTTTTGTCTAATATCACTTTAGGCATTTTTAGAAACTTTATTGTAGATCTTTTGCTTGTGTATTGTGGTTTCTCATTTTATGTTTTTATGGGTTTTGTATGTGTGTATTTCTTCATGTGAAAAATATTCTGCCTGGTTTGATTTTGTTGTTTGACCTTTGTTTTATATAGAGAGAAAAGAAAGAGAGAAAGCAAGAAAGAAAAGGTATGAATTTGGGTAGCTGGATAGGTGCCTTCGTGGGTAGGATCTGGGAGGAATTGGGGGAAGGGAACCCATGATCTAAATATATCCTATGAGAAACATTTTTTTTGTAATAAAAATACAAAATAAAAAGATATATTGCAGTCTCAAACTTTATTTTGATTTCAGCATGGTATGCCTTAGGACATTCTGTGGAAATAACTTGATAAGGCCATTCACTCTTTATAGTTAACTTTAGTAATGAAAAAGTAGTATTTTTACTTATTAGATAATCACAAATAACTAAGGATATCAGTAACTTATATTACAATATAATTGCCACTTGCAAGCTGAAGTTCTATGGCTTCAAGAGTGTTGAATGTCAGTAATGTGCCTCAAATGGAGGAAGAACCCCAATTAGATTCAGCATAGCATGAATTCTCCTTCTGCCCATTGTTATCTAGGTAGCTGTAGATTCTCCTTATTTTAAGGTGTATCTGATTTTTTATCTTTTTATTTTGATAAATGGCAGTTAAAAATAAAAAAAGAAATATGAGATTGTACTGAAATTAATTGAAAAAAAGCCCATGAAAGTAATCAGAAAAATGAATGCTATCATAGTGTTCTGTATTCATTAGCCAATTATGATTTTTCATATCAATTGCAGTGTCAGATTAAATGAATAATTTTTCGGTGTCTGCACTTTGAGCTCAACTGATTATCACAAAATTAAGCGACATGCTTTCAAATGAATACACATCGCCAACAAGGAAAACCTTGAAGTCTGAATGAACTTTGCTATTAGGCTGATGCTTGAGGAAGATTGGAATACAAAAGCCTCGCTCTGTTTCGCAATCCTGACTCTTTTCTTCTGGAGCAGGTAAGTGACATGCATTGATATTGCTCTCCACATTTATGAGGCAATGCAACTTTTTAAAAAGGGAACATTTCAAGCCAGAGAAAAGCCCTTATTAGCTTCAAGATTAGGTCATGGATGCTTCTGTAAGGCAGAAACCTTGATTTGATCTTTGGAATGAAGCAGTGCCTTCTGCAACCCACAGGACCACTGCATCCATGAGTTGACAGCAATCGTGGTTTTCTCCTTATAAGACCCACAGAAGATCAAACTAGTCAACATTCTAGCATGAAGTAGGATATGAGGGGATCTTGAGTGCTCCCCCCCTCCCCCCGCAACTGAGGAGTGATGGACAATTACTTATGGGAAAAAAGAGTCAGTTTTCTTTAAGGGTGTAGCACCGGGGGGTCAACCATGCTCTAGTTAATGCTACTCCCATGAATATATGGTCAGTAAAAATTGGAATGGATAGATTTTTAGTTCCTTCTTTAAAAACAGGACATGGAGTTGGGGGTTGGCAGAGAGGTGGAGTTGAATTTGAGAGGAGTTAGGGGAAAGATACAGGTGAATATATTCAAAATGTATTGCATGAAATTCTCAAGGAATTAATAAAAATATTTTGATTAAAGACAGAAGCCTTGGTGTTCATTACACAGTCGTATCACTCCCTAAGGAGAGAGGAATGAGGAGCTAGGAGAAACATGCTGGTCAATCTGCAGTTACCTTTTAAACATCTGCCATATTCTTCCTTCAGTAGGAGCCCTTTTCCAGGATGGTTCTTGGCTGTTAAAGTCATGGATATGTGTCTGTCACCACTCTCGCTGTTCACCGGAGACAGTGCTACCATTGTGTCAGACCCAGGAGTCTAGGATTCACAAAGTTGTACTTCAGAACAGGGAGTACCAGGTACTTGGTAGAACTACAAAGAATGTTGATTTCTGACACAAGCTTATATTTTCCTATGCAAGGCCTAGAGCAAAGTCTGCCATGTTATCAATACATATAATCATGTTTGCTTGCAGTGAAGTCCCGCACCAGCTCAGCCTCCTTTGTGTGAATGAACAGAGACTTCACACATCAACTGATTACCAGTCCACAAACTGATGTTCATCTCTCCTAGCAGACATCAGACAAGTCAGAGTAACTTTGATTCTTAGCCTGAACAGAGGACAAGCAGGAACCTGGGTCTAAGATACACAGTGACAGAAACATGCACACCTGCATCTTCATGTTTGACTTAAACTGGCATTTTGTCCATTTGTAATACAAATGTTGCAGGGCCTGGTGTTCTCACTTTCTAGAATTTGTTCCTTTTACAAACTGTACTACCCAGTGAAGATGCCAATTAGAAAGGAAGCTAGTATTTCGCCTTTTCAGAATGTTGTCTCTTTATAGGTTGCTTTCCATCTTCCTATGCCCGAAATTCCTGTAATGATACTCAGCTTTGTTAAGAACCATCTAAACTCAAGTTCTTTAGAGGAGTCATAGTTGAGGTAAGTGGAATTCCTACTTCTAGTAAAATTACTTCTTTTAATCATCACTTCTGTTTCAGAGCAGGTCAGTTTTATAAACATTTCTCATGATTTGTTGACCAGCATCAAGCATGTGCCCTAACCATCAAACTGTAGGCCATTTTCTGGAGTCAGTGATGGAGGATGAGTGACGTAAATGGGTTGCTATGTGCACAAGCCCAGTGAGAGTCTCCGAAGTACAGTTCTAACTATTTCTTTCTTAACAGGAAGTAATAAATACAGAAAGTAAAAATCATTTCCTCTAACAAAGATATGGATATATTTTCTGTTGTTTATAAAAGCTCATACATGCAGAATCGTTAGAAGACCATATCCAAGAAAACATTTTAAAGTTTAATGGAAAGTTAGAGGTTTAAAAGAAACAGAAATGGTACTTTAATACTAGCACACAGTCTAAACTTTTCCTGCAGCTTGATGGATAGCTAGGGAAAGTTTAAATGTAGCAAGAGTTTTTCTTGCTTGAAGTTATTAGTCAGTAGAGCGCTTCAATGAAAAATATGGTTCTGGAACGAAATACAGTGTGTCTTGAAGAACTCTTATGCAGAGGTAAGCAACTGCATAAGGTGTAAAACCTTGACCCTCCAGCTTCACAGTGGTTCCGTTCCATAGGAACTGACTCTTGCTCTATTACTTTCTTTGCTCAGTCAGACACTGACAGGGCAGAGACTGCAAACAATCCCCAGCTAAGTCAGATGCAGTCTTTATGATTCTGTAACCTTGATATAATGGCCTTTTGCTCCCACTTGGTTCCTTCTAGACCTCCTGCATCCTTGTCCACCTCCCTCTCTCTTTAGCCAACCCCATGGGAGCGACTTTGTTACTCAGTGACATCGTTTTTTCACTTTAAAATTATCCGGCTCTGGAATATTCTTCAAAGACTAACTTACTTTCACTTGACACAAATTGTTCTTTTCTTGTTAGGTTGTAACTCCATCACTGATGAATTTCCTTGAACTGATGATTTTATAGGTAGATATGATTGCATAATTATTATGTCTAGCTATTCTGGAACATGTGCTTATGTTTCTAATAGAGATTGCTGTAGAATTTAAGGCACCAAAGTAGATTTGAAAATTGTGTTTTTCTCTGGGAAGGTCTCTCTGGAGTCCCTGAATCAGCCAGGCAGGGGGAGTATGCTTTATTTAGACTGGCCTCTGCTTTTAACCCTGATCTGTAGCTGACCAGGCTGTATATCTGCAAAGCTATTATGCTATTAGGAGCATGTGTTCTGCGAATGTCAAAGTTAAGAAAATAGTAAAAGTATTGAGGCAGATTTTGACATCGTGGTCCTTTTGTGGAGCATATGTAGTGCTTGATAGGAAGACAATTCCGGCTTTCAACTTAGCTTCTTCTTACTCTATGCTTAATTTAGAACATGGCATTTTTTAGCAAGCAACCACAAACCTACGTTATATGGAAGCTTACTTCCTGCATCATACCCCTTAACTTCTTAGAGCAACAGAGTCCATGTAGCCTCAGGTAGGCAGTCTGGATGACATCATGTAGGGAGAGAAGCTTCTGGGCATCTCAGACCCTGTTAGTTTCCTGTTCTATCAACTGTAGCCACAAGATGTCAGTGTGACAATTTGAATAAATTCAGATATTAGAACACTTTGTTTTGTTAGCATTTTAAACAAGTGGAAACCACATTAAGCAAATACTTTACCCGAACTGGGAAATGCATCCCACAGTGTATTAATGTTAATGCTGTGGTTGGGATGATGAGTGACCTCCGGTTAGAGAGATTCAGGATGGACAAAATAGAACCACACATCTAGGCTTCTCTCCTCTCAAGTGCTCCATCCAGAGGAATGGTTCTGAATAGTAAGGAGAAGGTTTCAGATGACATTGGCCATCACTGGAGGACAGCGATAGACACTTTGATTTTATTTCTCCCTGTATGAGATTCAGAGAGCAAATTTTCACTGAGAAGTTTACTTTTATCGGGTAATAAATTCTATGCATCTACAGATAGCCACTTAATTCCTGAGAAGCTCCTTGTTTTACTCAGCATGTGAACATATGATTAGCTTTGCATTATGGAAAACTTATTACTTAGCTTCTATAATCTGTATTGTGGAATATAGAAGGGTTCATTATAAAGAAAGGTTTCACCTATTTGGAATTTGCAGATATACACTTGATTTTAGTTAGTGTAGCCATGATTTCCTCCTTTTGACCCAGAACTCTGTTTGTTTGCATGTGCATACATATATGCACACACATACACTTGCACACATATAGTCACGACTGAACAGAAGAGTTGCAAGGACTACAAGAATCATTTTTTAAAAACATTTAGGCCTTAAGCTTCAAATAATGCACTACTATTAAAGTATTGTTTTTGCTATGCTCACAGCTAGTGCTACACTGGCATTTGCAATAAAAAAATTATCTTGTCTCTGTCTTAGAGCCATGGGTAATTGTTTTCTTGCCCAATTTCTTGTTTTGGAAATGCAAAGATAAAAATATTAACAACTAGTTTACCTTGATGGAAACTTCAAAGTTTGTATTCCACATGAACAAATATGTAATTCTCACAATAATAAGAGGGACCCTAATAGATAGCTTATATATATATATTCATGCTATATATAAACTATGTGTTTATACAGCTAATATTTATATTGAATCTGATCCCTGAAAACAGTAAAGATTTTCATTTCTTTTAGTTTCCATCTTCCTAACTCTTTGATGAACATGTCATTCTTCCTTCACTTTTATTAAGAGTATTAAACAATTTTCCCTTTAATATATTATTGTTGTTGCTATTGTTATTTTCAGTGTTTGGGATGAACTTTAATGCTAAACTCTCCCCCTCCTTGTCCCTCAAGGCAGGTTTTCATTAAGTTTTTAAAAAGCTATTCATAATGACTGTACTGAATTCATTAAGAATATGCCATATGCCATTTCCATGACAGTTCCCCTGTCTGGTTTTTCCTGTGTGTCATTCATTCTCTTATTTTTTATTGTCTCATAAGTTCTAGTTGCAAACTGATCATGTTGAGTAACATATTATAGAAACACTCAATACCAACCCACTCAAATTCAGTCTTCTTCTCACTGTTACAACCCTGCTTGTTTGTTTAGCCTATGGCTCCCACGCTCTGAATCCTCTAAGGTAGCTGGAATGGGCAGCAGCACTGGGTGAGTGCTTCATCCATCATCTTGTGATGGTCACAGTTTTAGCAAAGTCCGACGTGACTTTCTCTTTATAAGGCTAACTGCTTTGTTGGTGTCACCTCCAGCTTTTAGTCTCCAGTAAAGAGCAGCTTGTTCTGTTTTTGACAGTGGCCTGTAACTGAAGGTTTTCTTGTGTCCCTCCAGGTCTGCAGTGGCTCAGACCCAAGTAAACACACAGAGGCTTATATTAATTAAAACTGCTCAGTCAGGCCTACCACTGACTAGCTCTTACACTTAAAGTCAGCCCATTTCTGTTAATCTAGATGTCACCACATTTTCCCTGGCTCTACCTGTGTGCCATTACATGCTGCTCCCTGGATGGTAGGCTGGTGTCTCCACACACTGCCTTCCTCTTCCGAGAATTCTCCTTGTCTGCTTATTCCACCTATACTTCCTGCCTGGCTACTGGACAATCAGCGTTTTATTAAGCTAGTGTACAAAAGCATTATCCCACAGCAGGAGAGGGAAGCAGGGAAACAGAGGCAATCTTATCTCCCCAATGCTGTGCTTGCAAAGATGTAGGATCACCTCTGTACCTAACTTTGGAGGCACGAGTCTAAGTTTTGCTAAGTGATAGGGAGAGCACACAGCATTTACCAAGGAAAGTCATTTGAAGAGGAACACGAGAAGTGCACATGTAAGGGCATACTGAAGACTTGCTTGGGAAGCAAGTAAGGGGGTGACATGGGGGAGGATGCCTAATATCCTTGTAAGAACAAACTAAACCAGCAAGCAACTTTCCAAGACAGAAAAGATGCCTTGGGATGATAACCTCAAAAATTCATAAAAGTTAAAGGATCTCAAACAAAGATTGAGCAGTTTGTGTGCAGGCCAGTGCTGTGGAATAATGCGGGACCAGAAAAACACTTCATCTATACTCTTCAGACAGAATATATGCCCTATGAATGCGATGGAACTGCACTTGCCAGCTCCACTCTTCTTATACCAATATCCTGAACTGGATGTTTGTGTGTTCTTTCCTCCTCCAATTCAGGTGCTGATCTTTTCAGCTTAAACATTAATGGATTGGGAGCTGGAGCCTTGGGGAGGTGATTAGGTCACGAGGGTAGAAACTTTATAAAGGGAAATAACTCACTTCCTATTGCTTTGTAAAGACACAGTTAGAAGACAACCACTTACAACCAAGAAATGGGGTCACAAGGCAGCACATCTACACTGCACCTCAATCTTGTACTCCCAGCTTCCAGAATCATGAGAGACAAATGACAGTTTGCAAAGTTTCCCCCATGTTTGGAAGCTTTGTTATAGCAGCCTAAGCAGAATAAGACACCTGCTATTCCTGGAGTAGACTGGCTACAGGATGAGTCAGAGCTGGTGAAGGAAGGGAGCCTTTAGCTCTTGGCTATAATCACCCATAATTAAGCCTCTATAGATTGAAGCTAAGGCAACAAGAAATGCATTTTCGATCAAGCAGTCCAGGCAAGAATAGTTTCTTGCCCAAATGGCTATTTTTGCCAAGAAGAAGATAAACTACATATAGACTTAACTAACATGGCTATGAGTATGATTATCATAGATGACTGATTATTAATCTATTTTTTAATTATCTATTACAATTTTAAATGAGTTGTACAAACATAACACCTTAAACAAGAGTAGAAATATAAACACAGAACAAAATTAACTTTAAGTTTGTATCAATAAACTAAAATCTATATCAATGTACAACATTTTAAACAAGTTGTTGCTCTTTAAAATAGGTTCAGCAATTTACCCTTTTATCCTATCATATCTATATCAACTTCATATGTAGTATGTGGTTCCATTCAATTTAGTATGCATTAATATTCTATATATTTAAATTGAAGCATATCCTCCTTGGTGTGTGTGTGTGTGTGTGTGTGTGTGTGTGTGTGTGTGTGTGTGTGTGTGTTGACTGCTTGATCGACTGGACATGCAGGACCCATAAGAAGTTGACCACTGAACTTTGCTTGGCAAAATGGTCCTTCAGGTTCCTGCTTTGCAGAGGAAACTGCCAAACATTCTACAGGACACAGAAAAAAGTGACTAAGAGACTCTAGGCCTGTGGGCTGAAGACAGATGCCCCAACTTTACAAAAGAACTTTGGATGACTGTCCAGGCTGCCAGCTGTCTCTGTCTACTCTTACAAGACTCCCAAAAGTTGCTTGCATCCTTTTCCTGTTTCTCAGGTAATAGTATATCCTTCTGAGGTCTTTGATGTAGTTGAAGCTAGATAGTTACAATTATCCTTAGTTATGATAAAAGATAAGTTAGATATAAAACCTTAGATTCACAATATAAGATAGATATTTTCTTTAATTTTGCCAAATAAACTAGTTATTATAAATAGACTAGAAAAAAAAAAAAAAAAGAAATGCATTTTCTTGATATTATTCCTTAACTAGGAGCTGAGAGGAAGGGAGCCCTGTCTTATGGATTATATTCACCTTGAATAGAGCTTCTAATGCACTGGATTGGAATATTGGGGAGGGGTGAAGTGACTTGAGCCTCAAATCTCATCTATTCTCTAAGATTTAGTAGATTTTTCTATTTTTCTATAAGAAATATTTCTTCTTTTATTATACTCCCTTAATGAATTTGATAGATTTTTTACTTTATGTTTTATTTTATTTATTTTCTATTTGTTTTGAAGACAAGGTATTACTATGTGTATTTCTGGCTATCCTAGAATTCACTCTGTAGACCAGGCTGGCCTCAAACTCACAGAGATCCACCTTCCTCTCACTCTCAATTGTTAGAATCAAATGAGTTCATCACCCAGCTGAAATTGACAGATTTTTAAATAGCTATGTGTAAAGAATTTTAACCCATTGTGAGTTTTGTTCTGGAGAACATGTCCAAAGAATCCCCTACATTGTCATTCTGAAAGAACAGCTCTTGCAACAGGTATTGGTGGTGATATTTTATTTGTGCTGAAATGTGGTGATATTTTATTTGTGCTTTCATAAGTTAAGCTTGCCCAGAGATCAGAGGAAGAAAGCCAACCACAACACAGAAGTCATGCAGTGTTAGCACGTGCCTTTAATTCTATCACTTGTCAGGCAGGATCTCTGTTGTGTTCAAGGCCACTGGAAACAGAGCCAGGTGTGGCGGCACATTAACCATGGAGATCTGGAGGTCTGCACAGACAGATAGGAAGGGACGGAGCTGAGTAAGAAGAGGAAGTGATATAGCTGAACAGAGAGAGCAAATCAGATGGCAGAACAGCAAGGCATATAGGTGTGGGTAAACAGGAAGTCACAGCCTTTGGAAGCTGCAGAGTTGGTGAGGTAAAGTTGACTGGTGGCTTTCCCTATTTCCATGATCTCTCCAAGGCTTTCACCCCTATATTTGGTTCCATGTTTCTTATTTAAATGTTAGAAATTCATCTACAGTTAGTGGTGAAACTCTGTTTGGATGCTCTCCAGGAATAGTTCTTTAAGAGAGATCTCATCTCATCCTCACAAGCACACTCAGAGCCACATACTCCACCACTAGCCTCATTTCTGAAAGATATTACTGAGACTTAAGTCACCAAGCTTCTGCAATGCAACATAACTGGACCATCTTGATGCCTAAGTTTTAACCAAAGAGTCTCTGAAACACTTGGCTGTAGCCACAATTGATGGTGATTGGGGTTTCCAGCCACTCAGCAATGGGTTGTCTTGACTCTGACTTAGGCAAGTTGCTCTAATGAGGCAAAAGACTTAAATGCCTTTTGCATTCATTTGCTCACAGAAATGTTGCTGTCCTGTTCATATTGTAGTAGATTCTGAACCAGGAACAATGGGGAAAAACATATTCTGACAGTTTTTTAACTAGTTGATGTACTTATCAGTCATTATTTTTTTCCTTCTATAGTCATTTCTATTCTTATTATAATATAATTCTTCCATCTGTTGGAAGGAATTCTTTGGTTAAAAGGAAAAAATATAAAACTAACTATCCACTGAAATACTATCCCAGTTGACACCCTAGTATAGTTATATTTAACAATTTGCAGAAAAGAAGGGTGGTGGTGTATATTTTAATTCCAGAGGAAACAATTGTTTTGGTGAACTTTGACACTTAGACTCATTAGCTTTTTTTTTTTTTTTTTTTTTTTTTGAGACAGGGTTTTTCTCTATAACAGTCCTGGCTGTCCTGAAACTGCCTCCCAAGTGCTGGACTCATTAACCTTTTAATAGCTATGATTTTTATTTAATTTTGTCAAACACATTTTTTAAGTTGCGAGATAAAGGTATGTCCTGACTTTGTATAATATATGTGCACTGTAAAACAGCCAAGCATACATAATTTATGCTACCATTTTAATATGGAGCTACTTTTGTCAGTAATATTTAAATTTAAAACAGTAGTGTATTTGTTGTCAGCTGAGCAATGGTTTCACCTTTCTTCTTTCTGATCATCAAAAGGATGCCAATGAGAAGCCCTTCAGATTTGACTCCTAGGAACCAGAATGTAACCCATCTGGGAAATAATAAAAGATTTCTATGTTGAAACAAATTATCATCAGTTTGGCATTTTAGATTTATTTTATTTTTATTTATGTCTATGTGTGTATAGTTGCCTACAGATATGCTCAAATGACTGCAGGATACACATAGGCTAGAAGAAGGCATTGGATTCCCTGGTGCTAGAGTTGTGAGACACCTAGTGTGAGTGCTGGGAATTGAACTAAGATCTTCTGCAAAAGCAGTGGGTACCCTTATCTGTTGGGCCACCCCTCCAGACCCTCGACTTGGCAGTTTAAACAGAAGATTTTTTTTTCTTAGCTATGGAGGATTGAAATCCAAAATCAGAATTACTGGAACAAATTCCAGGGCTCTGAGCCCTGTGGGGCCACTAAGGGAACTGGTTCTTCACTTCTGATTATTTCTAATGGCCATGGCATAATCCTGTGGCTTTATCACACTCTGTCTCCAAGATCGCATTGCCTCTTCCTCTTCTATGTAGACAGTGTCTTTTTCTCTGAAGACACTTAATGACTGCATTCAAGTCTGACCCATATAATTCAAGGAAAGTGGCCCAAATCAATATATTTAACTATACCATATTAAACACTGTTTCCTTACTATGATCATTTATGAACTCTAGAAATCAAGGACATTAAACATAATAAGATTAATGTCCTAATAAAAATGATTGACAGAGACAAGCAGACTATCAGAAAGCATCAGTGCATACCAAGCTTGCCAGACCTTGAACTGCTAGCCTGCGCTGCAGCAGAATAAATGCCTGTCACTTCCGCAACCCTAGTCTGTGGTACTCTAGTATGACAACACAAATAAATGCATTTGGGTTGTTGTAGGTGGAATTTTCTGTCCTGAAGCCAGCTCCCAAATAATCACACAGAGACATTATTAATTATAAATGATCAGATGATAGCTCAGGTTTGTTACTAACTAGCTCTTACAACTTAAATTAACCCATACTACTTTGTAGCTGGAAGTTTTCCTGGTCCTGCAGCCACTCAGACCCAAGTAAACACACAGAGGCTTATATTATTTTTCAAACTATATGGCCTAATGGCTCAGGCTTCTCACTAGCTAACTCTTACATCTTAAACTAACCCATTTTATAGATCTATACTTTGTCACGTGGCTTGTGGCTTACTGGTGCTTTGCATCTTGCTTCTTCTGGCAATAGCTGGCAGTGTCTCCTTGTCTCTACATTTCTCCTTCCTCTCTCTCTAGTTGGAATTTTCCGCCTAACCTTATTCTGCCTCACCATTGGCAAAACAGCTTTATTTATCAACCAGTCAGAGCAACATATATTCATAGCATACAGAGTGACATCCCACAGCACTTCTTATCTACATTCTACCACATGGTTATGTATCTTGCTTCAACATGGCATGTTCATCTTACTTCTTCCCTTGTCTCCTGGAGACTTTGGTCTTCTTCATCCCAGCACTCTCTCCCTATCCACAAGTCCCTCCTAACCTTTTCCTGCTTAGTTATTGACCATTTAGCTCTTTGTTAAACCAAAGAGAGCAACACATCTTCGAAGGGAACAAAAAGATTATTCCACAACAGGTTGTCAGATCACCCCTCCTCACCCCCGTAAATTAACAGCTACAGTGATTCCAGATAACAACAGAAATCTAGCTTGGAGGAAGGTGAGAACAATTATCAAGTATGGCTCACAGCAGCAGTTTATATCTCCTTCTTTTTATAGGTTTCTCCAGGTACATGAAGCTCTCTGAATTCTTGAGGATGCTGTTGACTTCACATATATTCAGAGATGTGTCTCAGTGTTGCTAAGTGATCTGAATGAATACACCCTCAAATCTTCAAGAAAGGGTGCATATGTGACCTCAAATCTCAGTTGGCCAGAGGTCATCTGTGCTGCATTGCCTATCTTAGCTGAAGATACACCCTCCAGGCCCAGCCTTGTGGACTGCTGGAAACAGTGATGTTAAGGCTCATGTGTTTGACCCAAAGGAGGGTGACTCTGAAGCATTCATTCCCCTAATAAACATCTTGTTCCCACTGTCTTTGAGGATGGTTCCCTGAAAGAATGACTTGCATCACTCACTAACATTTGGTTTGATCTTACTCACATGGAGAGAATTTAAAACCACTGGTTTGTATTTGGGGACTAATTTCACATCAAATGCAAATTTACAAGAAATATTTTGTTGCATTAAAAACAATTATGCTTTGGTTTAAGTTTGTGAGTTTGTGTCTAATCACCATGTTCATTATTTTCCTAATCAATTGGGCATTTTCACATGAAGATATGTGCTTGTGGATACTGACAAGACTATGGATTTGTTACCTTTTTTTCAGAAGGTTATAACTGGTAGAAGCAGATGGGAATAAGCTGGTGTAATAGAGAAGAGAAATATTGAGTTTTCCTTTCATGGTTGATATATAACCAGGTACAATCATATAATCTTTGTATTAAAACTGTGCCAAGCCTACAGTCACTGTAATTGATATTAAAGTAGGCTGAAACAAATGGGACAAGGCAGTGTGATCTGTTTACTTTTGGATTAAACATCCATCCTGGGTGGACAGCTTATACATCTATAGTCATACTCTGAAAGTTATGTGCAACAGTACTAGAAGTCACCATGTTCCACTTGGAGAGCATGTGTGGAGAATATCACATGTATGGCACACTTTGCTAATTAACTCCTGAGTAGTTCCTATAATGTGATATTTAAGTATCAAATTTCTTTGTTCCCCAGAGCTTTGCTGGGGAATTAGTGGAGTTCTTCTGAAGCTGGTTTATATGTTTAAGTGCACACACACACACACACACACACACACACACACACACACACACAATATTTTAAAGGGGTTGAATCAATGTAAAATTCTTTAAAATGTTAAATGTTATGTTATGAGTAAATTATAGCAATAAATTTAAATATTAAGGACATTTTGACTTTTGGTTTTACTGCAGAGACTTCTATCTACATCAATGAAGTTTTGTGATTTGGATTACACTTTAAAATTATGTCCTTTGAAAATTTCTGGGTAGATTTTAAATGTTCTCACTTAAAAAATATAACTGGTGTTTAATAAGGTTGATTTAGTCATTTTGTAAGTGTGTGTATACACACACACATGTCACACCATCATTTTGTAAACCCTAAGTAGAATTTGCATTTTTTTCAGTTAAAAATGATATCCTTTTGACATATTATGGACTTAATTTTGTGTCCTATACTTCAAAGCCTATAAGACCATTACTACCTCAGTTGTTTACTAATATGTGGATCGTTCATTTTCCTGAGCTTAGAAACGATTAAATCCTGTATCTATGGTTATTTGTGTCTCTATACAAAAGCTTTATTTCCTTATCTCAGCAATTAGTTTCCAATCAGTTGGCAGTGACATTTGATTTCCTTTTAAAGAATTATGCCTCTCCCATTTTCAAACTTTTGGTGAGAGGTTATATCCAGATGCCACACATATGATTCATAGTGGGAAAAAATGTAATTGGAGATCCCACTTTCTAATGCAGGCAGCCTGCTCAGGAATGTTCAGTAGCAGCAGTGGCAGCAGCTGCCTCTTTGACCTTCACAGCATCCCTGCCTCTTTCCTGATACTGAATTGGCATCCCTGAGCTTCTTGCAAACTTTTTGATAAATTTTCTTTCTAAATGTTAGTGTATTATTTTATGTGGATAACAATAAAAACAAAACATCTAATTCAGAACTTTAAGAGCACATAAGATATTAAATGCAAGATTTCCAGAGGGACTATGAAAGAAAGTGCTATATATTCAAAGTGTTATAAAGACAAAGGAGTCTGGTGTGGTGGCTCAGGCCTCCAATCCTAGCACTCAGGAGGTGGAAACAAAAGAAAGCTGAGTTCAAGGTCATCATAAACCTATCTAGAGGTGTGTCTCTCAGGTGATCCTAAATCCAGTCAAGTTGTGGATGAAGATTCACCATCATACTTGTCTTGTGCCGAGTCATTGATAAAGGAAACGGTCTGGGAAGTCAAAGCTATAAATAAAGGTAAAGAGATCAATTAAGAGGATAAAGGTAAAGAGATCAGTTAAGAAGATCAAGACAGTGACTCACCTTACTGCAGCTGATAAATGAATCCTACATGTATTTTGTACAAATCAGGATATATTGACCTTTGCATTATACTGCTAATAAGTACAATTATTTAAAAAGTATAGAAATGATTAGCTAAGGGCACTTCTGGGCTACTTGAGCATATGTATAAATATAGATATATACCAACCAACTAGCCAACTACCAAACACAAAGACCTTTGAACTCTTTCATTTTATAATTATGCTACCCATTTTTCCCCTGCTTGGCCATTTAATATACTTTTGGAAATATTTTGCTTGTATATTTAGAGAATATAATGGGCCCAAGAATATCCTTCAGACTACAGAAACTTCTTTAGTTTTAAAAGAGATATAGTTGTTTGTACAAGTGAACTGTACTTAGGATATTTAAGTTATGATTAGGGTACTAGTATGCTCATATTGATCCTGTTGATTACTTTGTTCATTTGTCCGTTATACATGTATTTATTGTGAACCTTCTGTACATTAAGAATAGATTAGGGTGGGAGAGATGACTGAGCAATTAAGAGCACACACTGCTCTACTAGAGGACCCTTGTTCCCTTCTCAACATCCACATGGTAGTTTAAAACCATCTGTCAATCCAATTCCAGGGGATATGATGCCTCCTCTGGACTCAATGGGTACTAGGCACAACTGTGTTGTACATACATACACATAGGTAAAGCACTTATACAAACAAAAATATTTAAAAGGAGATAATAATGAAATAGTATTCTTTTTAAAATTTAGAATGATTTAGACACAATAAAAAGTAGTATAGTGTTTTGTGGAAGCATGAAAGATTCATGTAATGGCCACAGACAGCTGAAGCACGGAGATTACCATGATTCTAAGGCCAGCTTGGGCTATGTAGTAGAAAATGTCATCGTAAAACAATAATAACAGCGATAAGACATAGAATTTTCAGGTAGGATGACATTTATTTGGGGTCTTGAAGAAATCATAGGAAGTATATTGTCAAAGAATGTGAGGAAATTAAACAAAAAGCCATAGAGCAAATGGACAGGATTCCAGGAAAAGAGGTGCTATACATTCGAAGACATGAAGTAACTCTATGAAACTGGAGCAGGGTTTGATTGTAGGGATTTGATAGAAGCTAAAGGGGATGGCAGAAAACATCCAAGACAAATATCATGTATTAAGATCCAGGGTTGGGACTTAAGTTATGAACGTAGGACAATCTTGGGTTGAATTGTGCATCTTTTGAGAAATTGCCCTGGTTGTGGTTCAGGCAATGAATGGTAGGGGATCTAAAACAAAAAACGGAGGAAGTTAAGCTTTGGTAAGAGTTCAGGTGAATGAAGTGTTGAAGGGGAGAGCTCAGGCAGAGGGAATGATCATCACAAGCATAAATGTGCATATCGGTAACCGCCAAAGGTGGAAACAAAAGTAGACATGGTTTTTCAGTGTTGACATTAAACAAAGTTCCATTGGAAGGTTTTATTTGTTCATTCATTCATTCATTTATTCATTCATAAATTGCTGATTATACTATGCCCTTGTCAGATATTGTTCTAGCTACTTAGTATGTGCAAGAAGAAGAAAGAAGAGAGCCTCATGGAGAGGAGGCCGCCTTTAGAGAAGTTTGTTTGTTTTGTTTTTCAGTTGAGGTAGAAATGACTTCTAATTTATTTTTGCTTATTTTTTTTAGATTTTAATGACCTTTCTATCTTTCCTTTACTACAAACAAACCCTCCTATATACCCCTCCCCACTCTTCTTGAAATTCATAGCTTCTTTTTTCATCGTTATTGCACATATTTGTATAGGCATATGTGTTCCTAAATATAACATACTTAGTCCATATAGTGTGTCTTGTATGTTTTCAGGACTGAACATTTGGCACTGGACAAGCAATTGGTGTACTCTTCCCCGGGGAAGACCCCCTCTCCTGCTCCCAACTTTCCTCAGTTGCCTATAGTTCTTTGTTTAAGGTTGAGGCACTGTGGCCTTACCTAGCTTGGCATATTCACTGGTGTCATCCTTGTTGAGCTCATGTTTGTGAGACTTCATAGGTACAGCTTCTGATGTTGCTAGGAGACAATCTCTGATTATGTCTACAAAGTCTCAGATCCTCTGGCTTTTTCAATCCTTTCTCCCCCTCTTCCACATTGTTCCTGAGTCTTAGGTACAGAAGTATTTTATAAATGTATCTACAGGGACTGTGCTCCACAACTCTGCATTTTGATTGGCTGTGGTTTTCTGTGCTCTACCTGTATTAAAGAGAAGTTTCCTTGATGAGGGTCAAGGCCACTTATCATGCTAGACCTTGTAGAAGGACATGGGAAGTCTGGGTATCAGTCACTGTTGATTTAATCTCATTCTTCATAAAGAGAGCTGGAGAATAAATAACATAGTTAGACTTTATCACTTTGCTCCATGTTTCCTTTCTCCATGCTACTTCTACTGGGCACTCAGTCAGCTTAAAGAAACAAGAACAGGCAAGGAGATTTTAAGATGTGTTCTATGTATGTTCACATCCCAGGGCAAACAGATATATGGTGAAAATTTGAAGAACTGATTAGAGGGATAACAACCCCAAATGACCTGTCTGTTAAACAGCATAAAGCTCAAAGGCATTTGGGGGTTAGATATCTTTTTGCTTTCAAAGATACACCTAATACAAGGAATGATGGAGGAAGGCAGAAAGCTTAGTGCAGTGTAGTCTCCTTACTCCTGATCCTCCTAGAAGTTGAACTGAACTTCATCCCTTCTTTAAGGTAGCCTTGCTTGTAAGTAGGCAGAGTCTTTAAAAAATAATTCATTCTTTGAGAATTTAACACATCTGTATAATTTGTATTTTTATCACATCTACCCCCATTCTTCCCCACTACCTTCTCACAGGCCACTTTCCCCTCACCCCACTTCCAACTTTATGTTCTTTTCAAAACACCCCATTGAGTCCAATTAACTATGTCATATGTGCATGGATATGGAATTATCCACTGGGGCTTGGGCAACCTATCAGGGGTTGTACTCCTGAAAATATTGATTTTTCCCTCCTCCAGTAGCCATCAACTGGTAAACAGCACCTGAGCTAGGGGTGGGGCCTCTTGACACTCAGCCCTCTCCATCCTGGAGTGTTGATTGGCTTGCTTTTGCATATGTTCTGTGTGTAGGCAACCACAGCTGCTGTGAGCTCAGTACTGTAACAGTTCTGTCAGGCTTGAAAGTGCTGTTTTAAAGTAGCGCTCCCCAGTCTCCAGTACTTAAAATCTTTCTGCTCCATCTGCAATGATGTTCTCCAGGCCTTGAGGGGAGAGCATATAACATGAATGCATCATTTTGGGCTAAGCACTCCATTACCACTTATTCTCTGTACTTTGACCAGTTATCACTGTGTTAACTGCTGCTGTCTACTGTAAAAAGAGGCTTCTCTGATAAAGGATTATAGCTGAACTTGTCTATGATTATAAGGGTAAACCTTATGAAATTGTAAAATCAGGTATGTGTATTGGTGTGCTACTTTATGTTTTTAAATATTATTTTTTATTTTTGAGATTATAATCACATCATTTCCCCCTCCCTGTGATTTCTTTCAAATGAATTTTTAAATACATATTTTTGCATATCCCATATGTTTATAGAAGAATGTATCTATTGTAAACAAATTGAATAGGTATTTATGTACTTAACAATGTATTTAAAGGAGTATGTAAACAGAAATATGTTTATCTGATTTCAAAAACTCTCGTACTTAGGGTAAATTTGATCTTGTGAAACAACACGGCGATGAAAAAAAGTGTATGCACAGACGTTGCTTTTTGTGTTGTGGCTTCTGTGCCTCTGTGAGAATTGTTCGGCTTTTTTGCTTTCTGCAGTGTTTCAGATTTGCAATAATAAAAAGCTTCAATGTAAGGTCTGTGAAAATATACTGCCCTCTATTACTTGTTCCTATATGAGTAGAAGGTGACAATAGCGGCTTTTGTCAGTGGCAATTTCAAATCCATTATTCTGAATAGAACTGGCATTCAGGTTCTTTGTTGATAAGTGACAAAGTAAAAGATGTAAAACTGGCTAGCCGAGTAAATTTACCTCGGCAGGGGAAAGCATGATTGTGTATTTGAATGCGATATTGTCACAAACAAATCTTCACGTCACGGTGAGAGTTCTCAGGATTTTGAAATGAGAGGCTTGGATGATGAAGGCTTTACCTGGACTTTCAAGTGTCATGCAAGAGAACATCCTCAATGTCTTGATAAGAGAAAGGAAGCCTGGAGAGACGGCTTAGCTGTTGAAGGCTTGGGTCACAGCCACCACCATAAGAGAAAGGAGGTGGAGCCAGATTATGCAGACATTTATCTCAATGCTACTTATGAGAACATCACATTTTTACTTCTTTAGAATAACATACTGGTATTTTGAAGATGTATCACCCCCCATCTTTGATGCATTGTATTTACAGGGTAGTGTCACAAACGTTCATGAACAAAGAATAAACAAGGTCTTTTTTTTTTTAATTAAATTATACTCTTGCCGGGTGGCAGTGGCACATGCCTTTAATCCCAGCACTTGGGAGGCAGAGGCAGGTGGATCTCTGTGAGTTTGAGGCCAGCCTGAGCTATAGAGTGAGTTCCCGGCAAGGCTCCAAAGCTACACAGAGAAACCCTGTCTCAAAAAATCAAATATATATATGTATATTCTTTATTTACAATCAAACATCTCCCTCTTCCCTCCTCCCACTCCCCCAGCTCCCTGTCCGAACCCACCCCCCTCTCTCACCCACAAGAAAGCAAGGCCTGCCATGGGGAGGCACCTCCAGTAGAGGCAAGTCCAAGCCTTTCCCTCTGCCTCAAGGCTACAAGAGGTGTCCCATCATAGCTAGTGGGCTCCAAAAAGCCCACTCATGCACCAGAGCTGGATTCTGATCCTCTTGTCAGGGGTCCTCCCTTTAATAGGAAAGTGTCAGAGCTGGGTGATAAGATAAAAAAGAGGTATTCATGCTCGTTGCTCTGCCATACTGACAAGAACAAAAAAGTTAAGAACCATGCCATGCTGCGGCATGCTGGGTGTGCTGGTTCGTTTTGTGCTAATTTGACACATGCTAGAATTATTTGGGAAGGAAGAACCGAGAAAATCCCCCACTAGATTGGCCTGTAGGGAAGTCTGTGGTACATTTTATTCATTGGCGATTGATGTGAAAGGGTCCAGCTAGCTCATAGTGGGTGGGGCCACCGCTGGTCTGGTGGTCCTGGGTGCTATAGGAAAGCTGGTTGAACCAGCCAGGAAGCAGCGCTCCTCCATTTTTCTCTGCATTTCTTCCTACTCCACATTCCTGCCTGAAGTTCCTGCCCTGACTTCCCTTAGATGACGGACCTTTCTCTCACCAAGTTGCTTATTATGGTCACTGCAGCAGAAAGTCAGCTAAGACACTGAGGCAAAGGAGCCCAGAAGTAGATTGTATTATATGTTTTAGAGAGTAAGAACTAACAGGAATGATTATAAAACCACAGCCCAACTGCTCCTCCTGGTGTGTGCGTCTAGGGAGAGTCAAAGGCTATCATCCTCAAAGTGCCCCTAAAGAATGACATTTATACCCAACAGAGAGTCACATTTCTAGTCATACTACAGAGGGACCTTGGAGGCCACCCAATATCAGGAAGACGTACTGTGAACAGCAAGTTTCACATTGTTTCTACAACGGCTAATGAGTCTAGCAAAGAAGTAAGGAAGAAATGAGAAACAGATTTTACTTGCTCCATTACAGATGGTGAAAAGTGGACCAGGCTCTAGTGAAAGAGAAACATTTGGGAGTGAAAGCAGATTAAAGCTTTAATTTAGAACTGATGAAGGTTTTTAGTATTAAATGTCCATTTCACTTGCTAAACATAGGTATTGATTCTTAAGGTGACCTGTAAATCATGGTATGTACAGACAAGGGAGTAGAAATGGAGGTGGAGGAGGCAGTTTGAAGACAGGATTTACAGAAAGAGAAAGCTACTTCTGCGAGCAAGTAAGAGCATCACTGTAGAATTTTGTAAGGATTCTATACTTTCTAATTTTACTTTTTGGCCATCTTATAAAAAAAGTTGACACTGCACGTTTGTAAAAACATGCGTAAAAATCCATCAATCATCTAGAGTAAGATGAGTTCATCTTGGTCCCTGATTCCACTATCTTCTTACACTTGCCTGCCCATCTTCTAGAACAGTTTCCCCTTAGACTGGCTCATCCTATCTTCTTGGATGACCCTACTGGATTTAGAATCACTGGGAAGACACACCACTGGGTGTGTCTGTGGGAAGCACCATTTCTAGGGTGTGGTCCTAGACTGAATAAATACAGAAAGGAAAGTCATCTGGGTGCTAGTGTTCCTATGTGTGGAATAAGCAAACAGCCTCCTGCTCCTGCATCTGCTAGCTTGATCCTGTTGCCATGCATGTCCCCTGATGATGGACATTACCCTCAAACCATAAGCCCAAAGAAGTCAGGTGTCTTTAAGTTGCTTCTTGTGCAGTATCTATTTGCAGAAATGTTAGTAGTAACTAATAAAACAACACTGATCCCAAGACCAGAGATCGGAACTTTGAATAAAAATGCAGACACAGCAAGTGGTTGTTAATCTACGTTGTTGAGGTTTAAGAAACACAACAGAAGTAAGTTTTATTTTTCAATAAATGGGCAGCTGAAGAAAAGGAGAACATGTATACATTCAGCGAGGGTAGTTATTCAACATTCACTGAGAAATGTACAGAGGATAAAAGGGTCAGATAAAATTATGACTGCTCATCATAGTGGGGGGGATGGGTGGGAATAAGAATGGCCAACAGGAACCAAGGAACAAAAGTAGAAAAATAAGAAAGAGAAGGACTGTGGATGTTGTATATGTAACTTTAAAGCAGTGGTTCTCAACCTTCCTAATGCTGCAACCCTTTAATACTGTTCCTCACGCTGTGGTGACCCTTAACTGTAGCTCTGTTTCTTCCTCCAGATATTTGGCTGCATTGGTCCATGAGGGTGGAGGGAGCAGAAGTAGGGAACAGGGTTCAGACAGCTGTGGATATGATGGGGAGAGCCCTCTGGGAGACAGACTTCATTGAATCATCTCAACTTTATTCTAGGAATATATAGGATTGGGGAGCCTGGGGACAAACTCTAATTTGCATTAAGTGGTGTGGTCCTATCATAAGGCTCCTAGCACAAGTCTTAGTTATCACGTATACAGCAGGGGAGGCTTCTAGCAAGAATCTGTGCCAAGGGTCAGCTAAAGATAAATGGGGCATCTGGCTTAGAGCAGCTTTCAGGTAAGGTCAGTCCTCTGGGTCCAGGGACATTCTCCAGATAAGGGCAGGTAGAAAGCAGAAAGTTTCACTGGGGAGGGAGGGAGTCTCCATGCTGTCAAGCTTTTGGAAAAAGCTGCCGGCCATGATAGACTGCAAACTCTGACCAGCCAGCAAGGTCTTCCAACACCTAACCATAAATTATTTTCATTGCTACTTTGTAACTGTAATTTTGCTACTGTTATGAGCCATAATATAAATATTTGATACTTCTGACAGTCTCAGATGACCCCTATGAAAGGGCTGTTCTATCTCCAAAGGGGTAGTGACCCATAGGTTGAGAACCACTGCTTTACAGAATTAAAAACTGAAATTCTAGATCTTGGGACCTAAGATACAGCTCAGCGGTAGAGAAGATGAAGACGTGACTCAGCCATGACTTCAGGCACAAGTGAAAAACGTTCAATTTTGCCTTGTAATCTGATGAGTTTGATTTATGTCATCCTATGTAAAAAAGTATTGTACAATCCTAGACAGTAAAAATGTTTCCTATGCATCTTCCAAGGTTGAGTACTATTTTAAGTCAAAGCACACATTCCCTCATATTCTTGGTGAGTAGACAGGATGTTCATTTTCTCTGGTGATTCAAACTGATCATTTCCTACAAAATCAGGTGGAATTAATAGTGAATACTTATGAGTTCCCAGAGTAGATCTGATCGAATAAACTTCTACTCACAGTATGGCCAAAATCCCATTTTCAGGTGTGATGAATGATTTAAGAAGTATGAGTGTGCCTCTCTGTGCTATATTTGCACACCCCACTCATGTCACTCTTTATGTCTTAGGATATATCAGTCTTTTCCTTTCCCAGTGGGTTTTCCAATTGGACCCTCAGTAGTAGGGAGCAATGTTGTTGGTCTGTGACCCAGGGTGGTGCTGATGATACTAGTTACTTGTGTTTCAATGACAGTGAGACCACTGTGCTGACACTTGACTTTCATTAAATCTTTAGATGATTTTAAAGATATCTTCATTTTTCTAGAAGGAGACATTATTTCTAACAGGTGGTTTGGGAAGTCTATAAGTGATATTCTACCAAGCAAAATAACAAAAGCACTCAATTATTTCATGAGCAAAATTCATAAGATACTGAAAGTTTTTCATTAGCAATATAGGAAAACTATTTTATTGGAGTAGAGATGGAATTCCCACATTATATTTTTCTCATTATATGCTTGAAAACATTGATCTTTAATTATCCACGGTAGAGGACAGGTAATCAGTAACTTCCTTGAACAGCACTTCACAGTTGATACATATATTCCTGTCCTTTTTACAAGCTTCATGCAGTCCTAATTTTATATCTCATTATGCTCAGTGGCACCCAAAGTAAAGTGCTGGTGTGTAAATCAATGATGAAATTAGCTTAAATTGTGTAATAAATTATATCACTATTAAGTGTCTTGAAAATCTTCATTAGCTGTACTTTGTAACTTCACTTATTGCATAAAAGGGAAATTCATTATTTTATACTTTTATGTATGGACAACTACATTCAAAGTACATATACAGAACATGTGGGTAACCAACTGAGACTTTTACTAAGTATTTAATTAGAAATATTTTTTTTTAAGAAAAGTCTTTCAGGTGCATGTCTGCTTATGATATAGAAACCTAGGAAAAGTTGGTCACTCAGCCAAACACAAGTTCAAGTTAAAAAAATTAACATTTATGACTTTTGGGGGTAACTTGACAGAAGCTGAAGTAAGAAAACAAACAAGTTACCTGACATTATATTAATGTATACCCTTCCAAAAATAAGACCCCCAAATGGTTTCATCTGTATATCATAGTGGAGGGTAACATCTTGAACAACTAACTACATGTTTGTGAATATTTAGGTACATTTTGTAACAAATTCATAAAGACTAAGTGTGGACAATAGTAAGAAGATTACCCCCAGCCCACTGTGCACTTACTCTCAGTTTCTCTCCATGAACATCTATGGTACACTAAAAATATTAATGGTGGTGATGTCAGGGTAAGTAAAACTCCCCTTCCACTGTGTATTTAAGAACAAGAGGGCTAGCTACCACTGTCAAAATGGGTGTTTTCAGCCCTGCTTTATGTATAAGAAATCCATTAAAAAGAATCCACTTTAGAACAAAGACACACATGCATTGAAAGTAGATAGGTGGACCAAATTCCATCATTCTAACATCCACAAAGAGAAAGTTGGAGTAGCTATATGTAGTTTCACACACTAGACTTCAAGAGAGCTACAAGGGATAGCAAGGGCACTGCACAATGGTAAAATGGGCAGTCCTTTATTAACACAAAGCAGCCCTTAATGGTATTATTGAACAACAAAGCATCAGTTTATGTGAATGTTCAGAGGCAAATACTAATAGCACTGTAAGAAGAAATAGATAAAATATGCTGTTGTGAACTAAATAATCCATCTATCCATCCATTTATCCATCTCTATCTATGTATCTATGTATCTATGTATCTATGTATCTATCTATCATTGTCAGCATCACCATCATCTCTCTCTGTCTAAGAGAGATAATTTTCTAAGAGAGAGAGAGAGAGGGAGGAGAGAGAGAGAGAGAGAGAGAGAGAGAGAGAGAGAGAGAGAGAGAGAGAGAGAGAGGTGGGAGAGCTGGCAAAGTGATTCAACAAGTAAAAGGTATTTGGTACCAAGCATGATGACCTGAGTTCAAGTCCAGGTTCCACATTGTGGAAGGGAAGAACCAATTCCTGCAAGTTGTTCTCTGATCTCCATATGTGTATCACATATCATGGCAGGATTGCGTGGCCTGCCCCAAATAAATAAATATGAGAAAGATTTAATTTATTCAGATGAAAGTGTTTTGTTATAGTAATAGAAAACATGCTGATATAAAATACATCAGTAAAGATATATAAATGTATGTTTATATCTACATATATACATGATTAACCATATATATATATATATATATACATAAATATACGTACACACACACACACACACACACACACACACACACACACACACACACACACACACACATGGCTCTCTCATCATCTTCCCTGAGACTAAATGGGAGAAGATTCATACTACCAGCAACTAACAATGTGATGCCCTTAATTTCTCAGCATCTGTTACCACTAAAGGGAGCTAGGTTTCCATTAACAAATGCAAGATCTGATATTGAGAATATGCTAGCTATGATTAGAATTCCTTTTCATGCTGCACATAAGAAAGAGTTCAAGAAAAATGAAGACAAAGTGTAAGTGCTTTAAAACAGTTTTGATGAGGTTTCTAAGGTTCATAGCTGGAAAAGTTTGAGCCTTAAATTCAGCAACTGGAGCAATAAATATGATCCATTGAATAAAACAGGTATTTTTATGTTCAAGCAAAATGAATATTTGATTAGAAATGGCATTTTAAGCCAGTATATTTGTCTTCACCTTTCAGCTCATTGACTTCTTATGGCATCTTAATATACCTGCACAGCAATAGCACAGAATCCTGCGGGGGTCCTCATCTGTAGCTGACGGTATTTGGTGTTCATTAAATGAATGGATTCTTTTAAAAAATAGACTTTTTAAGAGTGCTGTTTTCAAAGTGATTGAATATGCTCCTATTATTCTCTCTGATATCACACATATGCACACACATTCACACATACCAAAGAATACAAACCTTTTACTTAAAATAATTAGAAAGGAATACTATAAAGTAGCAAAACATTAGAAGTCCTGCAGTGTATAGACATTAAAGATAGCTTCATAGAGAAGGGCAGAGATAACTTTCCTCTGGTCCCCCTTAGCTCCAGTTAGAGTAACTCAAACCAAGACTTGCCTCTCTGGGAGCGTGGTAAGAAACAGAACTTATGTAGCTCCTGTTGACACCACATATTGGTGTCTGTGCCTAAAGACTCCTGCTTTGATGTGCCTCCTACAGTCTTCACACTAAGTTACCCTTAGAGAAGTTATTGTTCTCTTAAATTTTGAACTGGAATCACACATAGACTCCATCCTACCCTTTAAACACTGAATGCCCCAATCCTCGAGACTCAACTTCTATTGCATTTTTTTTGTACACAGCACTGAGCCATTCCTGAGAAGATCAGTTGCTAGGCCCTACTCCACATGGCCAAGAAACTATAGAATTTCTCTGCATTAATGCCAAGCTGTACAAATGGTGCTCTTCCTTCTTTGGCCCAGATCATATAGAATCAGTCATACCCAGAATACTACACCCAAGACAGCATGTCGTCCCTTGGAGACCTAGGGTTTCCTGGATACCAGAGCATTTATGCCTTCTGTATTATGGGCAAAGCAGTAAATAACAATGAAGTAGCACTCTGCCTCCAGGAATTCAGAGGCTGCAATGTCCCTGCAGCTATACTTTCTGGGGTTCAACAGACATAGTGCCTCACTCCTGGCGAATCAGAGCTTTGAGGCCATAGGTCAGAGAAACACGCCTACCTGGAACTGAACTGTTTCTGCAATCTGAGCTTCTAGTTTTCCTACAATCCCATAGATCAGAGTCAGACCTATGTTACCTCTGTTCTGCAGAGCCTCAACCACAGGAGGCTCAACCACAGGAGCCTCAACCAAAAGGCATCCCATGTCTATGTCCTTGCTGATGCTGAACTCAGCCTTACAGACAAGAAGCTAACACATGCCACTGTCCCATGGTCCAGGGTCTCTGCATGTGATACTGTGAATGAGCTGCTAAATTGGGTTCTTTAGCTTCTGGCTGTCAAGTTTCCATTGTGTCTGGCTTCTTCAAGATTAATCCCCTAAAGGACTCTGTTTCCTAGGGTCATGCTAGTGCCCTGTCATTCATTTTCAGACCCTCAATTGTATCTTATGCCCCTGAGTCAAAGCAGCAGAGATGTCCTCTCAGAAACAGACCCAGGTTAGTGGACCAAGTAGTTGTGACTTCACTCATTGACCTGAACTTCATGTATCAATGCTATGCTAGTTTCTTGAGATCTTGAGATTAGGAATGCAAATCTGTACCATGTCAATGACCTAGACCGTGGATCCAAGTACCACTGTGGCTGTTAGTGAGTCATGCCATATTCATTACCCCTCACTGAGGAACATAAGAACTCCAAACTCCTCTTCCTAGAAGCCTATATAATCACCACCACAGCTAAAGTCCTTGTCTCCAGAACCAATGAGAAACCCTCAGTCATTGCTATCACTGGTCACAACCAAGGAAGCTGTAAAAGACTACCACTGTGCCCATGGAAAGTCACACCCAAATGGCACCTTGTCCAACCAATACCCTCAGTACCACCTCTAAGATAAATTTTCCCCCAGGAAGAATACCCAATGCTGGTGTGTGTGTGTAGGGGGTGTGTGTGTGTGGAGGCTCTTATATACTGTTGCTTGGAGAGTAGATTGTCATACACATAGTGGATTTAAACAAACTAAAATAAGAGTTACTGTATGAACCAATAATCCCTCTATTAGACATATTGTCAAATAAAACAAAAACAAAATCACGACTTTGTAACAATATAAATCCCCATGTCCATAGAAACACCATTTACAATACTAAGGTATGAAAACTCTATTGTCTGTTGATGGATGAATAGATAGATATGTCTAGAAAATGAATATAATGGAAAAGTAGCCTTCTTTAAAAAAAAGAACCAAATACTAATTTGCTAAACCAAATATTAATTCTGCCAAAGGAATGTAGCAATAAAATGAGTCCTAATGTTATTTTGCTATACACATAGAACAGTATCTTGCTCAGGTATCATCAGAGAATCTTCCTTCTGTGGTAGATAGCAACAAATACAGAGACTCAAAATTGTACAAGTACAGGGAAGGAGAGATCTTGAAATATTCAGTCCTAAATGGGATGTCTCCATCAAATCTCTCCCTTAGGGGCTAAGGGAATCCTTTGGAAGGGGAGGCAGAAAGATTGTAAAAGCCAGTGGGGATGGAAGACATCAAGGAAATAAAATCTTTTAGATACAGCAGGACTATGTAAATATGAACTCACAGACACTGTGGCAGCATGCACAGGCCTGGATAGGTCTAAACTAGACAGGGTTGTAGCATGAATCTTAAAAGTTCTTATTAATAAAATCAAACCCAAGGCCAGTTATTAGGGTGAAGCTGGAAGATCAGAGAGACAGAATGAGCCACAGCTAACCTCACCTGGCCAACTTCTCAGCTGGTCTTGTTTCCTCAGACTGGAAGCTCCTGTGTCCTCATCCCAACGGCTCTCAGCTGAACTGCTGCTAGATGCCTGAAAGCTTAACCAGCCAAATGCTTAACCAGCCAAATGCTTCTAGTTCCTGGTCCTCACGCCTTATATATCTTTCTGCCTTCTACCACCACTCCCTGGGATTAAAGGCTCGCTTTCTAGGATTAAAGGCGTGAGTCATCATGCTTGGCTGTATCCTTGAACACATGGATTTCTGCCTCTGGAATGCTAGGATTAAAGGCGTGTGCTACCACTGCCTATCCTCATGTTTAATATTGTGGCTGTTCTGTCTCTGACCCCAAATAAGTTTATTAGCATGCACAATATTTGGGGGAATACAATACCACATTTCCTCTCTTTTTGTCTAAAATTTTAAAAAGCTTATAACTAATACAAGAAAAATTATATCCAGTAAGTATATACAATATACACAGTCAAGATTACATTAATGATGTCTAGTCCATTAACATTTGACATATTCAGACAAAAAACTCCATTATATATATTAACAATGTCCAGTCCAGTAACATGGTCCTAGTACTGAAGGGGGAAGTAGACACAAGCCCCCAGCCCTAACCCAGAAACCATCTCTAATTCATAACTGCTTGCAAAGAAAAACTTAGTTCTCTCCAATGGAGTCTCACTGGGTATACAGACCATTCTTTTTACTATTATTATTATTATTTCTGTTTTATTTTTTCTTTCCTTTTTTTATTAAGAGATTTTTCTATTCATTTTACGTACCAACCACAGATTCCCCTCTCCTCTCTCCTCCAGACCCCTCCAGCCCTCTCCTGCAACTCATCCCCCCCATTCCCACCTCCTCCAAGGCAAGGTCTCCCATGGGGAGTCAATAGAGCCTGGTACATTCAGTTGAGGGAGGTCCAGGCCCCTCCTCCCTGCACCAAGGCTGTGCAAAGTGTCCCACCATAGGCACTAGGCTCCAAAAAGCTGGCTCATGCACCAGGGACAGGTCCCGACCCCACTGCCTGGAGGCCCCCTAAACAGTTCAAGCTAAACAACTGTCTCTCCTATCCAGAGGGCCTAGTCTAGTACTATGGGGGCTCCTCAGCTATTGGCCCACAGTTCGTATGTTTCCACTAGTTTGGCTGGTCGTCTCTGTACATTTTCCCATGATTTTCATGCCCCTTGCTCATAGAATCCCTCCTCTCTCTCTCAGCGATTGGACTCCTGGAGCTCAGCCTGGTGCCCAGCCATGGATCTCTGCATCTGCTTCCATCAGTTACTGGATGAAGGCTCTATGACGACAGTTAGGGTATTCAGCCATCTAGTCAGCAGAGTAGGCCAGTCCAGGCACCCTCTCGACTATTGCCAGAAGTCTAACGTGGGGTCATCCTTGTGGATTCCTGGGAACTTCCCTAACACTCTCTATATAGACCATTCTTAGGGGAAGACCCCATGCCCAGCAGTAAGTGGTCAACATAAAAAGAACCCAATGGTATTTGGGGAATTTTTTCTGTCTCATAATGCTATCTGGGCTTTTTACTTCCTTATAGATATTTTTGCTTATATATTATGGTTTTCTATTTTTTTTCCTATGGGTTTTATGTGTGTGCCAATGTGAGGCTCAGCTTCTGTATGTGTATCTTGTGATTTATCTTTCAATCTTTTTTCCCTGTTCATTTGACTTGTCCTATTCTTGTTAGTTCAATCCATTTTATTTTATTGTTATTTTTAGATGCCTGTTTTGATTCTAATTGGAAAGAGAAAGAAAGAGTGAGGACTAGAGTGGGTGGGGAAACGGGAGAGGATCTGAGATTTGGGGAAGAAGAAAGTATAATCAGAACATATTGTATGAAAAAAAATCTATTTTCAAGGAAAAGGAGTTTGTGTTTGTGATTTCCTAGATGAGTCAGAAGGAATTGCTAGGTGATACAAGCTAAACACAAGAACAAAAAGAACACTGGTATGTAGAGTCTGAAAAGAAACACAGGTATGAAAATGTAGCCATGATTCCTAGGGGTAGGTGGTCAGGAGCAAACACACAGATAAGGTTGAAGATGCACATTGGCAAATGTGCAGCATGAACAGGTGTAGAGAGATGGTGTGAATCGGGAAGTCAATAGGTAACCTACTAGCAAGGAATGTGGCATTTCTTTTCTTTTCTTTCTTTCTTTTCAATTTTACACAAAGAAGAGGCTTTATCCAGATACCGGGTGTCAGGTCTACACCCAAGATTCAGGGTTCCCAAGGTGTAGGGCTGGATTACAATTGTCAGGGGCCATACAGGC
The DNA here is from genome assembly GCF_007827085.1 of Peromyscus californicus insignis. Classification (NCBI taxonomy): domain Eukaryota; kingdom Metazoa; phylum Chordata; class Mammalia; order Rodentia; family Cricetidae; genus Peromyscus; species Peromyscus californicus. Next base: position 52,262,065 of record NW_026294514.1, read on the forward strand.
AAAATTCACAAGGGGATGAACTTCCTGAAACGAGGGGATTTCATCAATACTCTTTAAGTAGATAACATTTGAAATGACAGACATGCTAATTTGTTTAACCAAAATAACTTTTTAGCAGATTCCATACATTCCACAGTACCATGCTATATAACTGGAAAAGATATAACAAAGCAAATTTTACCAAAGGAAATGAAATTTTTACAAACCAGCAAAGGAATTTTAAAGAAAATATTTGTTATGGACAGGAAATGACTGTCTTAGTGGGGAAGTCTGTCAAGCACTATCTTATTGAAGTGATCAGATTGAACATAATCAATAGGCAAGTTCAAATTCTGAGACTTCTAGTACGCTGCACAGGAAATTGACTTTTAAAAAGAAACGCTGGTTTCCTTCTTCCAATTTTCACACTTGATTACCTAAAAGTTTTCACATTTGATTACCTGTAAAGAACATTGACGTTAGGAGAAAAGGAGCATTATATCAACAACTGACATTCAAAGAGCGACTCTCTCTCTCTCTCTCTTTCTCTCTGTCTCTGTCTCTCTGTCTCTGTCTCTGTCTCTCTCTCTCTCTCCCCTCAGTATCCCTCTCCCTCCTCCCTCCCTCATTTTTTTTTTTTGTTTTTTTTCGAGACAGGGTTTCTCTGTGTAGCTTTGCGCCTTTCCTGGGACTCACTTGGTAGCCCAGGCTGGCCTCGAACTCGCAGAGATCCGCCTGCCTCTGCCTCCCGAGTGCTGGGATTAAAGGCGTGCGCCACCACCGCCCGGCCTCCCTCCCTCATTCTATCCCAGCCCCCTATGTGTACCTTGGAGATTTCACTTAGGACCTCATGCACACTTAACATGAATTAGACCACTAAGCCTACCCTCTCATCACTGCTACAAGAATTTTAGATATTTTAAAAATACATTTAGAAAAGGGTTTGTTTCATAGTAAGGAAAACAGCAATGATTTTTTTTTACACTCTTAATATCTCAATATCTCATTGCTTTTGTAACAAACTGCCATCTAGACTATTGTCATCTAGAAAGCCAATTGCATTAGAAATTTTGATTGAAGAATTTTCAGTGATCATTTGGGATAACTTCAAAATTTTATACATGTTAATAATTCTTGATTGTGGAACATAAAATTTCCCAAATCAGTACAGTAACACATTCATAAAATTATGCAGTAATTAAAATATTATATGAAAACAGTGAAACTATGAAAATACAACTTCACATTTAACACTTGTGAGGTGTTTATATTTGTGGCATTTTCTAAAAAACAGTGAGATGGTAATATCATCTAACCCATTAAGATTTTAGTAGTACTACAATGTTGTTATTAAAAGATAGTCACTTGGAGGTTAAAATTTCATTTTTTCTACATTGCATCTATATACTTCTGGTCATTTCAGAGATTTTATAAGCTTATGTTCCTTGCACAGTAAGCTTAGCCATATTGGTGTCGCTCAACCATGAGAGGAAGATTTGTAGCAGGGTTTACTGGGTGCACAGAGGAAATCACATAATGACAGCTTCTTTACATTAAAAAAAAACATTTCAAGCTTGGATATAGCAGCTTACCAACCGTGTCAACTCTCCAGCATCTAGAGGATGAGCTATTTGACCCTTTGTCACCTAGGAATTAGCTTTTTTATTCTAATATTAGAAACCAACTCTTCCACAAGTGTTTGTGAATGTGTTTAGAAGAAAGAAGGAAACAGGGAGAGGAAGCAGAAAGGATAAGCAGAAAACTAACATTTACTTACATTTATCATGGAATTATTAAGGATTCTGCATTGTGGGAGGGGTGCAAGGAGGTGTACATATTTGTGTGTGCACATACGTCTAAATGTGTGTGCACATGTGTGCATGCTTACAGATAACAAAGCTTGATGTCGAATTTCTTCCTCTATAGCTGTCTACCGTATCTTTTTGGACAGGGTCTCTCACTGAACTTAGAGTTCCTAGGCTTGGTTGTACTGTATGGCCAACAAGCCCTGGGAATCCTTTATCTGCCTCCCCAATACTGGGACTGCAGGTTCATGCTACTGGTTCTGGATATTTACATGGGACCTGAGGGTCTGAATAAGCCCTCATGCTTTCAAAGCAAACACTTTAACTGAATGATCCACTTCCCCAACTACTATTAATGGTTCTTTCTCAAACTACACAAAGACAGAATGATAATTTAAATACAAGATAAAAATTATAAACACCCCCAACATATTTGTGACCAAGTGACACATTTACATGATTGTTAGTTTATTATTTAGGTACCTAACAAGACACCCACATATGGGGGGGGCTCAGTCAGTGTGTTTGTCACAAAAGATTCTGTACCTAGAGTCACATTTGCTTTAGGTTTTAGATATTTTCTCTAACTGGTAACTGATCTGAATGTGTTTTCCTCCATGGACAAGGTAGAAGTCATTGATTTCTTGCATTTTATATAAAAATACAACTTAGAGATTGATTAATACTAAAAATATTTGATGCTTTTATTTGGGTTCATTTATTTATTTGTTTAATTAGGAGATTATAATAAAATTATAACACTTCTCCCTTTCCTCTTTTCTATCTCTCTCACATATCCCTTTCTGCTCTTCTTCAAATTCATGGCTTCTTTTTTCAGTAATTAATATTGCATGTACATACATATATGTACATATATTCCTAAATATAACTTGCATAATGTTATATATATATATAGTGTGTGTGTGTGTGTGTGTGTGTGTGTGTGTGTGTGTGTGTGTGTGTGTGTGTTTAATGCCCACCTTTTGCCATAGGAAAACCCAAATGACCACTTTTCTTGCTTTTTGTATAAAGTTGAGGACTTTGGGGCCCTGACTACTTTGGCATGTCTGTTAGTAGTGTTCTTTTTCAGCTCACATTTGAGCAGTCATATTGTTGAGACTTTATGTGTGTAGCTTCTGACGTTTCTAGAGGTCACAATCTTTTTACCCTCTCTTCTGCAATGTTCTCTGAACCTCAGGTATGGGTGTGATTTTTGGGTGTATCCTCTAGGACTGGGCTCCATAAGCCTACATTTTGGTGTGTGTGTGTGTGTGTGTGTGTGTGTGTGTGTGTGTGTGTGTGTGTGTGTGTGTGTTTGTGTATTTTGTAGTGGTCTTCATCTATTTCAAAGAGAAGTTTCTTTGATGACAGGTGAAGACTATTCTTATCTTTGGGAATAAGGGCAAATGTTTAAAGATTTTGTTAGGGATTATGCTGGTTTAGTAAATTAGTTATATAGATTCTCCTCCAATAACCATGACTTCTCTATCACTGAGTGTTTATCTAGGTTTCCAGTACCAGGCATGGTTTCCTTCTTGTTAAGTGGGTCTTAACTCCAGTTATATGGAGTCTTTATGTATGGCAGGTGGGGCTGTTTTGCATAGTAGCTGAAAACAGCCTTGACCACCAATTTGTTTGTGTTTTTAAAGGCAAAAACTACAATTGTGACATGTACACAGAAAGGCAACTCTGGACATCTGTAGCAAGCAAGTGTTTACCAGAAGCAGAGAGATAGCTGTTAAGTGGCCAGGCAGTTCTTATAACTTTGAGGTTAGGGACACATAACATAGGAATTTATGGCTGGTCCAAAGACCAGTTTACTCTAGGAACTTATGGAGAATTTATAGCTAATCGAAGTGAACAGAGACCAATTTTTCCCAAGATAAATTTAACATTTTTAGGAATGCTTTTATGAGATGACATAACTATAGTTCAGTAGCCCACTGCAAGAGTCCCAGAGGGTTAGAGGCCATGATCATCAATGGCAGTGAATACAGCAACAGGCAGGCAGGCACTAGAGCAGCTGATGATAAATTACATCTGATCTACAAGCACAAGGCAGAATGACAGCTAATTGGGAATAGCATAGGCTTTTGAAACCTCCAAGCCCTCCCATAGTGACATACAAATTCCAGCAAGGCCATACCACCCAATCCTCTCCAAATAGTTCCACCAACTGGGGGACCGAGATTTCAAATATATGAACCTATAGGGAGTATTCTCATTCGAACCACCACATTCCATAACCTGGCCTTCATAGGCTAGTGGCCACATCATAATGCAAAATGCATTTAGTCCAACTTTTCAAGCCCTCTAGATCCTCTCAGTCTTAGCATTGTTTAAAGGTCCAAAGTCTCTTTTCAGATTCAGGGCAATCTCTTAATTGTAACACCCTGTAAAACCAAAGAACAAGTTACATACTTCCAACATTCAGTAGAACAAAACGTACATTACCACTCCAAATTGGTGGTGGTGGGGATACTGAGAAAATACTGGACCAAAGCTCTATCAAAACCCAGCAGTGCAAATTCCAAATCCTTTAGCTCTATGTCCTTCCTGTGTCAAAGGGTTAGATGGAGCAACCCTTCCAGCTTTTTTTTTTTTCAAGACAGGGTTTCTCTGTGTAGCTTTGCGCCTTTCCTGGAACTCACTTGGTAGCCCAGGCTGGCCTCGAACTCACAGAGATCCGCCTGCCTCTGCCTCCCGAGTGCTGGGATTAAAGGCGTGCGCCACCACCGCCCGGCTTCAACCCTTCCAGCTTTGATGACGTAAAAATACTTCTGCTGCTTGGGCTGCTTCCTTTCCCTGTCTACAGTTCTCCTTGGCAGGTATCCACTGTTGTGGCATCTCCAACATCTATGAGTCTCCAACACAATCCAGGCTTCAAATTTCACAGCTTCAAAGGCAATAGCCTCTCAGGGCCTCCATACAGCAGATACTGCCATACCACATGCTTGGCCTCAGTGGCTTTTCTTAACCATGGAGGAAGATTCTACAACTCTTTTACTTCTATATTCTTCATGACTCTAAAGCCAGAACCAGGTGTGTGATGCTGCCAAGTTCTGCTGCCTGTTTAGGATGTAACCTGGACCCCTACTTGCACATTTGTGTACTTTTTATTTTCTGTTTCTCTTTAGGAACAGATAATTTCTTAGGCCTTTTATTTTTACAAGTTGCAGGATTAGCTGAGTGGAGCATCATTCTCTTTACTCTAATTAGCACCTAGCTTTTCCTTTAACATCTTATCTCTTGGAGCATAAGAATTGTCTCCAATATTGTATTTCCTGGTGCTCTTTTCCTCGTGAATTTGTGTATTTTATGCTTCTTTTTGCACTGATTGCTCCTTTTCACTGTAGACCTAGAATGAAAAAATGAGGACATGACTTCTCCAAGGAATGGTTGAGTGGGTTTATTACAGATACAAGGGAGGAAACAGCTAGAGGCTTTTGGAAGGGTCCAGACTGAACATGGCCAGCAGACTGAATCAGGTCATAATAGGGGAAGGGGCATGAGAGAGGAGAGAAGAAACAGGGCCAGCCAGGGGCCAAGAGACAAAGAGATCCTTTGTTCAAGATGTCTGAGCTACATAGAGATCAGAGGCTGGCGGAGAGGAAATCCGGCCCCTGGTCTGGAGAGGTTTAGGGTGGGATGTGGAGTGAGAAGTACTGGGAGGAGCTACAGGTACCCAGTGAGACTTGTCCCACATTTCTGGAGACCTAACAGACGTGTGTAAGAGTGATCACTAATAACCATGCAACACAGTCAATGTTAGGCTGTCTTGAAATCTCTGCCCATGAGATTAGTCCAAAACTCTTCAATTTAGTCTCAGGCAGATCCTAAGGACAAAGGAAAAGGTAGCAACTGTCTTTGCCAAAATATCACAAGAATTCTCTCTCTCTCCCAGTTGCTAATACTGTTTCCCTGTGAAAACTTTCCAATCAGGCCTCCATAGTTGACACTGCTCTCAGCACTACTGTCTTCCAAGCTCTTATTAAAATGGCAAGTTAAGCCCTACATACAGCATTTGACCAACCACTTCTCTAGTCCAAAGTCATAACATCTTCCACATTCCTCCAAAACAATGAACTTGCTTCTTACAGCAGTAGGCTAGGCCCTGGTACCAACTTCTGTCTTAGTTACTTTTCTATGTCTGTGACAAAACATGATGATGAGGGCAGCCTATGAAAGAGAGCATTTAATTTGTGACGGAGAGTTCCGAAAGGTTAGAGGCTTAGGTAGAGAGCATGGCAGCAGGCAGGCAGGCAGGCAGATGTACTGAAGCAACATCTGCAGATGTACATCTGATTCACAAGAACAAGGCAGAGAAATAGTTAACTAGGAACGACATGAGATTCTGGAACTTTGAAGCCTGCCCTCAGTGACATAATTCCTCCCACAAGGCACACCTCCTAACCTTTCTCTAACACTAACCCTAATCCCAACCCTAACTGGGGACCAAACATTTAAATATATGAGTCATTCTCATTCAAATTACCACAGTCACTTGAGTTAGTTTAAAATGATATTGCTTTCTATTATTTAATTTTGTTTTATACTTTTTTAATATATATATATATATATATATAAAATCATGTATTTGGTTCAAATCTAGTGAAACACTTTCCACTCTGGATCTTTGTGTGTGTGTGTGTGTGTGTGTGTGTGTGTGTGTGTGTGTGTGTGTGTGTGTGTATTTGTGTACTGCATGTAGAGGCTAGTGGTCAGTGTCAGGTACCTTCCTCATCATTTTCCACTTTTTTTTTGAGATAGTGTCTGTCAATAAGCTTAGATTTCCAATTCATGCCGCTGGCAATTGAGATCCAGGGGTCTGGCTCCATATCTCTGCTCCACCGCAACTCTGAGCTTATGTACTGATTCATTTTTCTGAAAGTTTCTTTTCACCCAAAGAGACTAAACTTTTTCTAGACTTTGCTGTGAAGTTAGTAATATGCCTACAGACCATTTCAGACTATGTATGTAAGCTGCCATCCTCCTGTGTACTCAGCTTGATTATGTCTCACCTGTCTTTAAGAAAACAGTATAATCAACCAGACTATGCCTTGGGTTTTCCCTGTAATCAGCTTTCAATATCTAAGCTAAATGCATAGTGTTAATCTTAAACAATATGCTCTTCCATGCTCCTGAGTGCATTTGTGTACTGGTTGTGGTAACTATTTGCTGAAAAGAGCCCACAGAATGGAAACAACCTTAAAGAAAACAAATATCTGCCATAAATCTTGAGGAAGACATGTGTAAAAGATGGATAAAATCTGTTTGCAATACTGTTGATAATTCTGTATCAGTTGGGGGTCACTGAAATAACTTCTTCCCTTAGAAAGCTGTTAAAGACATCTCTAAGCAATCTCACATTTCTTTTCCATATGATATTTGCTCTGCTGTTCTGTAACTATAGAATAAAGCCCTTTGTTAGGGACAGACACAACTCACGGGCATTAGGTAATCACACACACTACAGACAGATTTCATCTCTGTCAGTAACCACAAACTACAGACAGAAGGCATACAGAATTAAGTGGAGAATTCAAATTTATGTTCACTCTTGGTGAAACTAATCCAAGAGGAATTAATCTGTTTCCACTCTTTCGTGTGGCATTGTCACACCCTCTGAGGTACAACAAACCAACTAACACATAATTATAAATGAATCATGGTTTTCTTAGTGTTTTAATTACAAATCATTTCTTTATGTTTTGAAAATGTCATCTTTTTTTTTTGCAGTCTATCATGGCCATATTCACCCTCAACTTTCTCCCTCCAGCTCTCCCAGCCTGCCTCAAACATGTCTCCTATCTTCCTCTCAGTATTATGACTTTTATTTTATTTTTTTAAAATAAATTTTGTTTTTATTAAGAGAGTTTCTATTCATTTTACATACCAACCACAGATCATCCTGTCCTCTCTCCTCCCGACCCCCAGTCTTCCCCACCCACTCCACCCCACCCCACATTCCCACTTCCTCCAAGGCAAGGTCTCCCATGGGGAGTCAGCAGAGCCTGGTACATTCAATTGAGGCAGGTCCAAGCCCCTCCTTTCTGCAACAAGGCTGTGCAAAGTGTCCCACCATAGGCACTAAGTTCCAAAAAGCCAGCTCATGCACTAGGGAGAGGTTTCGATCCCACTGCCTGAGGGGCCCCTAAACAGTTCAAGCCAAACAACTGTCTCGCCTATCCAGAGGGCCCAGTTCAGTACCATGGGGGCTCCTCAGCTGTTGGTTGTCAGTTCATGCGTTCCTACTAGTATGGAGACAAGATGCAGAGATCCACAGCCGGGTCCCAGGCAGCGGTCCACGAGTCCAGTCGATGGGGGAGAGGAGGGATTCTGTGAGCAAAAGATATCGAGACCATTACAGGAATAAGTACAGAGACAACTAGCCAAACTAGTATTATGACTTTTAAAAAGTAAATCACTAAGTTAATTTAGTATTGCCCATATGTGCATGGGTATGAAGCATTCAAACAGGCTTGAGGAACCTACCAATCACTGTTCCCCCACACCAAAGCAAAGAAGTGACTTTCCTCCACCAGAAGCTGAAAATTATCATTACTCTTCTTCTGGGGAAGCTCCTTTCTGGAATTTTTAACTCTCTTGATCTTACGGAAATATTTGTGTGTGTGTGTGTGTGTGTGTGTAATCACAACTCTTGTAAGTTTATGCATGTTGTAGCTATGTCATAGTCAGAGCCCCTCCTTCAAAGCAGTCCTCCCCATTCTCTGGCTTTTGTATTCTTTCAGTCCCGGTTTTCATGATGTCCCTTGAGCGTCAGGGAAGGCTCTGATATAGATGTTGGACTTATTTCTGAGCATTCAGTTGTTTATTCTCAGCATTTCAAATAATTATGAGCCTGCATTAACCATTGTCCTCTGCAATAAGAAGCTTCTCTGACCAAAGATGAGAGCCTTCCAGGTCTATGGATATAAACATAAATATTTTAGAAGGTAGTGTGACAACATAACTAGTTAGAAAAAGAGCATCCAGCCAATAGGTTCTCCTTTAGGGTAAATGGTTTCTCTACTCATAGGTTTTGATTGTGTTTGTAGTATCAGATGTGTGTTTACTACCATAAAGCATGTCTAAACTACAATAAGGAAAGCAATTGTTAACCCCATAAACCATCTAGCCTCTATTACAAGTGGTTATGTCTTTCTTGGAAGGTCACCAATATAGCGTGCAATATCCAGGCCTGGGTAAGAACACTAAATGACCTTTCTCCTCCAAGAGCCTGCATTGCACTTTCCAGTACCATGAAAACTAGTCATCAGGAAATTGATTTCTCTATATCCTGCAGCTAAAGGATGGTGTCTTCAGCAATTGGGTCTTGCCATGTAGCTAGGTCAACAACCAAGGACAATGGCAATAGCTTGCCTTGTTTTGGTGCCTCTGAGCTTTCCAGGACAAACAATTCATAGGCAGGGAACCTTTGCCTGACACTGAGATCTTCACTTAATAACTCATGTCTTCCAGAAGCAGCATTGCTCACTAATATGGTGTACCTCTATTAAAGCTCATGTTTTTTTTTTAATTATGCTCTAGTTAGTTTATGATTGAGTAAGGTTTCATAAGGCTTCACCAAACCTCGCTTGTCTTAGTTAACCTATCCCTTACCCCTCCTTTTCCCCAGCCCACAATCTTCATCCCTGCTTAAACCTTTGCTTCATAATATGACTTCTCTCCTGTTTCATATCGTATGTATTCTACTATCCCAATTGTATTTTCAAATGCATCAGAAGTCCACATGGTCCCATACTGCTTATCCTTGCACACTTGATCTTGGCTCACCTTTCTGCTGCTTTCTCCTTTTCTTATCGCCTTCACTCCACTACCTGACTGAACATTATTGTTTCTTGTATTCCTCCATCTCTATTGCTATCTCTCCCATCCTCTATCATCTCCACTCAAATGAATCCCCCACCCACTGGACTGTTACTAGTTTCACGATTTCCACGTGTTCTGGGATAAATGTACGAAGTCGAAGATTGGAAGCTAGTGACCACATATGAGAGATAGTGTGTAACATTTGGGGGCTTGAGTGACCTTATTATATATTTTCTCAGTTCTATCCATTTGCTGCAAATTTCATAATCTCATTTTCTTTACATCTGAGTAATAATCTAATCTTCTTATATAAGACATTTCTATTAACCATTCATCAGTTAATGGATGTCTGGGTTGATTCCATTTACTAACTATTGTGAATAGAACGGCAATGAACTACCTGCATATCTCTGTTGCAAGATATAATTTCCTTTAGGTTTATGCCCAGGAGTATAGCTGAGTCACATGGGAAATCTATTTATAAGTATTTTGAGAAACTTCCAGATTGATTTCCTAAGTGGCTGCACTTGTTTAAACTCGTATCAACAGTATATAGGAGTTCCTCTTTCATCATATTCATGCCAGAATTTGTTGTCATTTTTATTCCTGATTATAACCATTTTGATTGGGATAAGATGGACTTTCAAAGTGGTTTTAATCTATATTTCCTTAATCGCTAAGGATATTGGACATTTATAAAAGTATCTTCTGGCCACTCATATTTTTTTGTGAAAATTTTCTGTCCAGATCCACAGACTCTTCTTAATTGAGTTATTTGTTTTCTTGATATTTTATATTTTATTTCTTTGTGCATTCTAGACATTAATCCTCTGCCAGGTACACAGTAGACTAAGATTTTTCTCCCATTCTGTTAGCTGCCTCCTTGCTTGGTTGATATTTTCCTTCACTGTACAGAAGCTTTTTAGTTTTGTGAGATCCTGTTTCAATATCTGGTATTCTTCTGCTCCTGGAGTCCAGTTGAAAATATTCTCACCTGTGACTGTTAGTGGAAAAATATTCCTACCTTTTTCTCCAGCATTTTTAGCACATCATGTCTTATGCTGAGGTCTTTGATCTATTTGCTGTTGAGTTTTGTGTAAATGGAGATGAGATGCAAGGATCTAGCTTTATTTTTCTCCACGTTGAAACTCATGTTTCCCAGCACCATTTATAGAAGATGCTATCTTTTTTCCAATGTATATCTTTGACATACTTTTCAAAGATTACATTTGCTCCACTTTTTATATGGGTGTTGAGGATTCAAATGTAGGTCCTCGTGATTGTGGGATAGTCATGCTGCCCATGGAATATCTTTCCAGTCCCTGCTTCTGGACTGTAAATTCCATAGATGTTGACATATTTGAAAGACAATAATGACTGAATGTTTTCCAAGCAAATAGAACATCAAATGTACATTATGAAATTAGTTAACAACAGAATTCAAGAAAAATGAATGTACCAATAGGAATGTGACTTCCTAAGCCTAATTCTTACTAGACCACATTGACCTTCTTTGACTTTTGTCTATGTTAAAGGTAAATTTAAAAATCCAGGAATATTTCTCTCTAAGGTTATTGCAGGTAATATTTGAACTCAGAATTATTTTTTCTTAACAATTCATACTCCTTGGGATGGAAAGATGGCTTGTTGTTTAAGAGTACTTGCTATTGTGTATTTTCTAAACCTTGTGAATTTCATTTATTATCTATAGAAAATATAGTATACTATTTGTCTTCTATGTGTTATAATTCTGGAAGTATTCTTCTTTTGAAAATACAAAATTTGATGTTTATTATTTTCTTGGTATCTATTTGTTGTGCTTTATGCCACTTCCTAACAGAATTAAAAATTTTTTTATTCTAAAAAAAATTATTAATTTTACATACCAGCCACAATCCCCCCTACATACTCCCTCCATCTCTCATCCCCTTCTCTGTAGATGTATCCAACCTTCTTATTAAATAATAAACACAGAACCAATGCAAAGAAGAAAGCCAAGAGGTCAGAGCTAAGAGCTAAAACCTTACCCTTCCTCCTGCGGTGGTCCTACCTCTCTGAACCAGAGCTACCCCTGTGTTAAAGTCTTTATAAGTTCCTGTCCTGCCTTCTCATTGGTTGTAAACCCAACCACATGACCGCCTCCTCACAGCCTGTCTGTATAGGCCTCCAGGTTTTCCATGATTGGTATTAACATTAAAAGCATGTGTATCCAATAATGGCTGTATCCCTGAACACACAGAGACTTACCCAGCTCTGCCTACCAAGTGCTGGAATTACAAGCATACGCTACCACTGCCCTGCTTTCCTATGGCTTGCTAATAGCTCTGACCCCCGGGCAACTTTATTTATTAACATACAAATAATATTTTAATACAAATAAAATATCACCATATTTCCCCTTTTCTATTTTAATAAAAAGGAAAAAAAAGAAAAAGTTTATAACTAATATAAGAAAAACTATATACAAAAGTACAATAACTATATACAATATATACAAGTAATAAATACCTAAACAATGTCTAGTCCATTTGTATTTGACAAATTCAGAGAAAATAATTTCATTATCTAGCCTATTTTGGTAAGTCCAAAATGTATCCTAATTAATCTTCAACTATAACTAACTAATCTTCAACTCCCTCAGAGACCCAAGAAGGAAATAATATTAGCTAACAAAAATAAAAACAGGAAGTGCACATAAGCAACTTCCAAAAAATTTGTGAGTTGACAGAAACAGACAGCTGTCTGGACAGTCACCTGAGGTTTCTCCCAAGTGCTGGGGCATCATCTTCAGCCTATAGGCTTAGCATATCTGACAGACTCATTTGTGAAGTAGGATGTACACAAGGTCAACAGTTCAACCTCACATTGAGTGAGAGTAGTCCATGTACCAGAAACACCTGAATTCCACTAGTGTCATGTCATGATTCAGGATTTTAAATTCTGGAAATTGTTGATGGTTTTTTAATTCAGCTGTCCATTCTTCTTGGCTGTGTATATATGGCTTCATCTCAGCATCCCGTTCTTCTCCATATCCCTCCATCAAATGCCAGTCTACTATTGAGAGGCGTGAGCTTAGTTACTCTTCAAGAATAACTGTTTCAGCTGCTGTTCCATTGCACATCAGAGGCCATCGGCCCACTGCCTGTTCAGCTGCCTTCGAAGAAAAGGGCACTGTACCTTTTTCGAATTGCGAAGGCCACTTCAGGGATGGTGCCATATTGTCCTGGCCTCTGAAGATGCCTTTTGATAAAGCCATAACCACACTTGTTTTGGCAAGAATCAGTAATCCTTTGTTTTATGTCCTGTCTGTCCATTTTGTCCTGTTGATTCGAGGATACTTTGTTGTCCAGTGGCTAACTTTCGCCACAATGAAAGTTAACTCCATATGCAGTTTCTTCAATGCCCATATTTTCTCTGAAGTAGATTGGTACTGCCAGGAGCCGACATGTCTCATAGTCATAACAAAAAAGAAAAATTTTCTAAGTTATTAAAACATTTTAAATGCCATATTCTGTAGATCTCTGAAGGGTTTGAAGATAACCTGTCTATCTAAAATATATCTACTCAATCTTGAAAACATACCTAATATAACTACAAGTTCTATTATAATATCTAACTACTAACTTTCATTTCTTTATATCCTAATAGTTGGTAATAACATTCAAGGATCAGAAAATTGCATTACATTGTTAGATGAACGGTACAATTAGAAAAATATATATAACATTTTCTAACAATATCAATTTCAATATATATAATTTGTATACAATATAAAACAATCCAATCCAATGTAAAGTATTTACATTTTTCTTTTCCTTCTTTCTTTTTTTTTTATAAGAACCTTAAATCTAATCTCCTTTGCATAGCCTTTTTCCTAACCCTTGACAACAACTTGTAACCAACCCCCCTAATCAATGAAAATTATCCCAGACCCAAAACCCATTAAAAGACCAAAAAAAAAAACCAACCGCCCCACACCACCTCTTTGGGAATGTGGGCGTCGTATTCTTGAAATTGCTTCCTGCTGGGTATGGGCGAAGGTATCTTTATCCTGAAAGAAAAATTTTAGGTTAATTGTCAAATTCTAGGAAAGGTAAATATATCCTTCGTTATCCAGTCTGTGTATAATGCCAAATTTCAGGGTTTATCTCAAATCCTTATTCAAGTAGTCTTTGAGACTGGATCATCTCAGCTAGCTCTTCTCAAAATTGCTCTGAGCACTTTGTAGTTCAAAGCTGATCTGTAGATGATGTTTGTCAGCTTAGTGATGTTATTATTGTCCACGTGGAATTGTTGTTGTTGTGGGGCCCCATCTTCTTCCTGGAGACTTCAGTTGATGTTAGGCCTAACCGTGATTTCCTGCAAAAAACTGATAAGAGACTCGAACACAAAGACTATATATGCGACTTTTTAGAATTAGTTAGTACTCTATATGACCATTTATATCTTAACAAAGTTTAAAATGTATATATATCTATATATATTGATCTTGTAAATTTTGATATAAAATTCATACTTTAAGAAAAGTTTAAAGAATCAGAATAGAATCAAAAAGTTGAGATTCGTAATACAATAGTCCCTTAATTAATTTGGCTTTTCTCCTGTCCCATAGCAGAAGATGGCTCTTTTCTTCTGGCATGATACAGGGAGTTTGCATTTTCCTTTTAACAACATGCTTGAGTTTAAAGAAGGAGAGAGCCATTCTCCAACTCCAAAGTCAGCTTTAAATTTTAATTGAACTGGGACTATTAGAAGTTAAATAGTGTTAAATCTTTAAAGAAAAGCAGAAACAAACATTTAGGAAGACATAAAATTTTTTTAGATAACATACCCATACGCCATTTCACTCTGTTTCTTAGGATAGATGATTTGTCCCTTTTCTTCAGTTGTCTCATTTGTCCAGTGTTCTTCAGATTCCTTAACCTTCATTCTCCTAAAAGACAAAAACAAAAACCTTTCCCCAAGGATTTTTTGGGATGTTCCTTTTTGACAAGTTATCTGATTAAATGAAAAGGCATGTGTTACTGGTGTAAGTTAGTTTAAATTGGATGTTTACGATAGTTGATGAACTATCACCTCCTCTAATTAAGAGGTCTCTCTTGTTCAAATCGAACCTTTATCAATTTTGATGGTACCCACAGCTTATCTTCTCCTGTAGAAATAAAAGCAAAACCTCGTCCCCAACGTAACACATACCCTGGTTTCCATTCTGAGGTCAGCACATCCTTAAAGTATATAGGTTGATTTAATTCTGTAGTTTTTTCTATTATCCAATGTCTCTCTGCAGCTGTTGTTCCTTTCTCATTGGCATTGAGAAAATTCAAAGTTAATAGAGCATTATGTAGTCTATTTCTGGGGGTTTTTGTTACTCCTTTTTGTTTATTTAGCATATCCTTTAGAGTTCTGTTTGATCTTTCTATAACTGCTTGACCTGTAGGATTATGTGGTATACCTGTAACATGGTTTATATTATAATAAGCAAAAAACTGTTTCATTTTAACAGAGACATATGATGGAGCATTATCAGTTTTGATTTGTGCAGGTATACCCATAATGGCCATAACTTCTAGCAAATGAGTGATTACAGAATCAGCTTTTTCAGAACTCAAAGCAGTTGCCCATTGAAATCCTGAATAAGTATCGATAGTGTGGTGTACATATTTCAGTTTTCCAAATTCTGCAAAGTGAAACACGTCCATCTGCCAGATTTCATTCCTCTGAGTACCCTTTGGGTTACATCCTGCTGGTAATGGTGTTTGATTGTAGAAGGAACAAGTAGGACATTTCTTTACTATTTCTTTGGCTTGTTGCCAGGTTATGGAAAAATCCTTTTTTAAACCTTTACTATTTACATGATGTTTTTTATGAAATTCTGAGGCCTCCAGCACATTTCCTATCAATAATTTATCAATCTCATCATTGCCTTGTGCTAGAGGGCCTGGCAGACCAGTATGGGATCGGATGTGAGTTATATATAAAGGATGACTCCTTTTTCTGATTGTATCTTGTAATTGAATAAATAATGAAGTTAATTCTGAAGCATCGTGGATAAATTCTGCAGTCTCAATATGTAATACTACTCTTTCAGCATACTGAGAGTCAGTTACTATATTGAGAGGTTCTGAAAAATCCATTAATACCAACAGAATAGCATACAATTCTGATTTTTGAACTGAATTATAAGGACTTTGAACCACTTTACTTAAATTTTCTGACTTGTAACCTGCCTTTCCTTGTTTGTTGGCATCTGTATAAAATGTACGAACTCCAGATATGGGTTTTTTCCTCACAATTCGAGGCAAGATCCAATCAGCTCTCTTTATAAGATCAATTCTATTGCTTTTGGGATATTTGCTGTTAATTTCTCCCAAAAAATTACTACAAGCTTTTTGCCAAGGTTCATTTTCTATCCATAATTTTTCAATGTCCTCCTTAGTTAAAGGTATGACAATTTCTGCTGGGTCTATTCCTGCTAATTGACGAAGTCTCAATTTTCCTTTCCAAATCAAGTCAGAGATTTTTTCCACATAAGTTTTTAATTTTTTATTTGGTTTATTTGGTAAAAATATCCATTCCAATATAATATCTTCCCTTTGCATTAATATTCCTGTTGGGGAATGCCTAGAAGGTAAAATAACCAAAATGCAATCCAGCTTTGGATCAATACGATCTACGTGCCCTTCCTGTACTTTCTTTTCTACCAAGGCCAATTCTTTCTCAGCTTCAGGTGATAATTCTCTTGGACTATTTAAGTCCTTATCACCTTCTAAGGTTTTAAACAAATTATTCAGTTCATCATTTTTTACCCCAACAATAGTTCTTAGATGAGAAATGTCTCCAAATAATCTTTGAAAGTCATTAAGAGTCTGTAGTCGATCTCTCCTAATTTGCACTTTTTGAGGTCTAATTTTTTGAAGTTCTATTTTATATCCTAAATAATTAATAGAATCTCCTCTTTGTACCTT
Source organism: Peromyscus californicus insignis (assembly GCF_007827085.1). Lineage (NCBI taxonomy): Eukaryota > Metazoa > Chordata > Mammalia > Rodentia > Cricetidae > Peromyscus > Peromyscus californicus. The sequence goes on from NW_026294514.1 coordinate 52,278,647, forward strand.
TTCTAAAGCAATTTGTAATCCCCAGCAAGGCAAAATTTTCTTTACTTTTTCAAACATTCTTTCTAAAGTATCTGCATTTGAATCAGCTAATAAAATGTCATCCATATAATGATAAATTATAGATTTAGGAAATTTTTTACGTACCACTTCTAATGGCTGTTTTACAAAATATTGGCACAAAGTTGGGCTATTCAACATTCCCTGTGGGAGAACCCTCCATTGAATTTTTTTAACCGGTTGAGAATTATTATAAGTAGGCACTGTGAAAGCAAATCTTTCTCTGTCTTTTTCTTGTAAGGGTATTGAAAAGAAAGTCTTTTAAATCAATAACTATGAGAGGCCAGCCTTTTGGTAACAGAGTAGGTAAAGGAATTCCAGATTGTAAAGAGCCCATTGGCTGAATTACTTTGTTAATTGCTCTAAGGTCTGTTATCATTCTCCATTTACCAGATTTTTTTTTTATAACAAATACAGGAGAATTCCAAGGGCTGGTTGATTCTTCAATATGCTGAGCATTTAACTGTTCTTCCATCAGCTCTTGTAAAGCCTGGAGTTTCTCTGTTGTTAAAGGCCATTGCTGAACCCATACAGGCTTGTCTGTTGACCATTTTAAAGGTAGAGCTGTTAATGTTTTTGGAAGATTATCAGTTGTTGTGCCCTGTTCTTGTATGACATGGATGGCTGGTGAGCACTCATTAGAATAATATCTTTTAATATTTCTCTCAGAAACATGTACTAATTTATGATTTGTTTCTGAGATTGGAGGGATATTAATCTGAGTATTCCATTGTTGTAACAAGTCTCGACCCCACAGGTTCATAGCTATGTTAGCCATATATGGTTTTAATTTTCCTTTCTGTCCTTCTGGACCTATACATTCAAGCCATCTTACACTTTGTTTCACTCTAGATAATGTCCCAATTCCTAAGAGTTGAATGTTTACCTCCTGAAGAGGCCAAGTTGGATGCCAAAATTCTGGTGCAATTATGGTAATGTCAGCACCTGTGTCTACCAGACCAGACAACAAAACACTATTTATTTTTATTGTTAGTTTTGGTCTTTGTTCATTAATAGAAGTTTGCCAAAAAATTTTCTTTATGTTTTTTCCTGTATTTCCTATTTTCTCTGTTTCATCATCTCGACTAACATGATTTATTCCAATAGAGATTTGGTTATTTAGTTGCTTTGAGTAGGGGTTTCCTCTACAACTGCAGGAAAGGTTTGAACTGGATTTACTGTGGGGGCCTGCCTGAGGCCCCTCTGGGAGTTTCCCGAAGCTCGAGGCAGAGGGTTACCCTGTCTGTCCCTTGTTGATCTACATTCGTTGGTCCAGTGTTTTCCCTTACCACACCTTCTGCATACTCCAGAAGGAAGGGGCATTCTGTTGCCAGTGTTCCTTGAAGAAACATTATTTCTAGGAATGACCTGTTTACAATCCCTTTTCAAATGTCCTTGCTTTCCACATCCAAAACATCTAACATTGCTCAAACCTTTTGAAATTGCTTTTCCTACCCACATATCATCATGGTCATAAGCCTCTACATTAACTGTATCTCTAATCCAATCTTCCAAAGGTGCAGATCTTGCCTTTAACGGCCTAATTATTCTTTTGCACGCTGCATTTGCATTCTCAAAGGCTAAAGATTCAATTATTATCTGACTAGCCTCTGAATTCGGGACCACTTTTTGTACTGCTGAAGTCAATCTTTGTAAGAAATCTGTGAAAGATTCTTTGGGGCCCTGTATAACCTTTGTAAATGACTCAGTTTTTTTTCCTGGTTCTTCAACTCTGTCCCATGCATTCAAAGCTGCCGTTCGACATAGAACTAGGGTTTGGACATCATATGAACATTGTGTTTGTACTGAAGCATATTGGCCTTCGCCAATAAGCTGATCCTGGCAGACTTGTATTCCGCTATCCCTCCATTGTCTTTCTATATTTTTAGCCTCATTACTGAACCACATTTTCCACTGGAGATTTTGTCCGGGTTCAAGAACAGCCTGTGCCAATTCCCGCCAGTCCTTTGGTAGAATCCTATTACAAGTTGACCAGGTGTTTAACATTTGCTTTACATATGGGGAGTGCATGCCATAAGATGCTACTGCCTCCTTAAATCTTCGTAAGTCTAACATTTCAACTGGAACCCAAGTATTTTGTTCATTCTCTTCATCAGGTAGCTGCTGTACGGCTACTGGATAAATTAAGGGTGATTGTGTGAAAACTGGCTTTCTTTCTGTAACCTTATGATCCAATTTTGAAACAACTTCACTATTTATTTCTTCTGTCTGAATTTGAATTTCTCTATAATTCATTTTTACCGGTTTAACAAGTTTTTCTAAGACTGTTATCCTGGCACTTAAGTTGACGATCTTTTTAAATAGTAAAATGAGGATAAGAAAAGTAATAAACTGAATAATTCGATCAATATTAATCTTTTCATATAGTTGTTCCATTGTCAGAGTGCCTAAAATTTCAAACAAAGCCCAATTTTCTTCCAATGTACACATAAAGCCCATTTTTTTTTAATGTAGAAAAAAATTCTCTTTTAAATAGATATGTTAATTGACTTACCAAGTCTGGGTAGAACAGTAGAATCCCAGGGAATTTCACAGCCACCTGGTGTTCGAGGTGTGAATCCAGCGAGAGAGAGAGAGAGAGAGAGAGAGAGAGAGAGAGAGAGAGTAGCCGCTTGAGCCGAGTCAAGCCTTGGCTTTACAGGCAGGGGCCCTGTTCAGCAGGGCAGGTCTGAGTTGTTTGTAGCAGTTGTAAGTAGCTCCAGCTGCTGGTCAGTCAGGCCTGGGCCCAAGCTAGGCAGCCGGGCCGCCCAGGCTGGAAACCAGACCTGCCGCCAAGCCACGCTGCGGTTTTTAATGAATTCTTGTCACGTTGGGCGCCAAATGTAGATGTATCCAACCTTCTTATTAAATAATAAACACAGAACCAATGCAAAGAAGAAAGCCAAGAGGTCAGAGCTAAGAGCTAAAACCTTACCCTTCCTCCTGCGGTGGTCCTACCTCTCCGAACCAGAGCTACCCCTGTGTTAAAGTCTTTATATAGAGTTCCTGTCCTGCCTTCTCATTGGTTGTAAACCCAACCACATGACCGCCTCCTCACAGCCTGTCTGTATAGGCCTCCAGGTTTTCCATGATTGGTATTAACATTAAAAGCATGTGTATCCAATAATGGCTGTATCCCTGAACACACAGAGACTTACCCAGCTCTGCCTACCAAGTGTGGAATTACAAGCGTACGCTACCACTGCCCTGCTTTCCTATGGCTTGCTAATAGCTCTGACCCCCGGGCAACTTTATTTATTAACATACAAATAATATTTTAATACAAATAAAATATCACCATACTTCTCCAACAAGGTAAGTTCTCCCATGGGGGGACAGCTAAGCCTGGTACACTCAGTTGAGGTATACACATCTACCTACTGTGCCTGGGTGAATATTTCCCTTCTTTTCCTTTCTATTAGTTGTTTGCCTTAACTAATCCCTGATGAATCATGCTGCACTGGAAACATAGCCTTTACATCCAGAGTTGATTCTTTTTACCCTGAACTTATTCAAAACATAGCCTTAATATCCAGAGTTTATTCTTTTTACCCTGAACTTATTCATCTCCTTTCTCTTACATGAATTGTCTTTTTATAACTATTTAAACCAAGTCTATCCTTAAAAGAAATCCAAGATTCTTTATAAAGTACTTCTAATGACTCTAGGACCCACTGATATTCTTTTTCCTCAAGAGGAATTCTTATTTGTAGTCTGAAATCATATAACTTATCTTTCTATCACATATTCTACACATTTCATTCATTTTATCCATTTTATTCACATTTCAGTGATAACATGTCACTCTTTGAACATGCTGACAATGATAATCATTAATATTAGTCATTATTAAATTAAGTGAGAGATTAAAAAAAAAACAGTACTTGCTTTTCTAGCAGAGGACCAAAGTTTAGTTTCCAGTATGCACATTGGGTGGTTCACAACTGTCTGTAAATCAAGCTTTGATGCCCTCTTATGGATTCACAGGGCATTTTCATACATGTTTACTTAGCTGTACAGACTTACAATTAAATACAAATAACAAAAAAGTTATTTAAAAATGTTATTTAATTTGTTTACTTTTTGAAATTAATACAATTATATTATTTCTTTTGTCCATTTCCTTGTCCCCCCCCAAACCTCAAATGTACTTGCCTTGCTGTCTTTCAAATTCATGACCTCTTTTTTGTAACGTGAATTGCTAAACACTCTTATTAATGAAAAACGCAGAGCCAGACATTGGGGTGAAAGCTGAAAGATCAGAGAAACAGAACAAGCCAGCCATGCTCTTACCTCTAGGAAATCCTCATCCTCAAGAGAGTGACTTCCTGTTTACTCACACCCTTATATACCTTTCTGTTCCCTTCCACCTTCCTTCCTTCCTAGTGCTGGGATTAAAGGCATGTGCCACCACCCTGGCTCTGTTCCCAGTGTGGCTTTGAACTCACAGAGATCCAGATAGATCTCTGCCTCCCGAATGCTAGGATTCATGGCATGGTCTACCACTCCCTGCTCTGCCCTCTATGTGTAATACAGTAGCTGGCTTTGTTCTCTGATGCCCAGGAAAGCTTTATTGGGTTATCACCACATTTCCTTCTTTTTGTCTAAAATAATAAAAGAAGGTTATAACTGATATAAGAAAAACTATATACAATAAGTACAATAACTATAGAAAATATATACAGGCAATAAACACAACCTAAGTACAAAATACAATCAGCTCTGTCTGTATAATGTTATTTGTCTATGTGTTTCCAAGGATGGAATTGGATAACCAATTATTGTGCTCTTCCCTGGGGAAGACTATTTTTTCCATTCACAGAATTCTTTAGTTACCTATAGTTCTTTTTCTAGGGTTGAAGTTCCATGTACATTCCCCTTTTCACCTTACTTAACATGTCTATTGATGTTGTTCTTATTGAAGTCATGTTTAGGGAGCCATGTTGGTGGAACTTTATGGCTGCACTTTCTGAAATTCCTGGGAGACATACTATCACATCAAATTTCCTAATCCTCTGGCTCTTACACTCTTTCAACCCCATCTTCCCCAATGATCTCTTAGTCTTGGGTGCAAGAGTTGTATCTGTGATGCATCCAATAGGACTGGGCTCCACAACTCTGCATTTGTATCAGTTGGGGTTTTCTGTAAATGATGTCCTTCACAAAGAGAAGTTTCCTTGATGAGGGCAAGGACTATACTTATCTGTAGGTGTAAGGATAAATATTTAGTATGTAGTTAGAGATTATGCTTGTTTAGTAAATGGTGGTTATGGGTTCATGATGTTACTAGCCATGGGTGGGGTTGGCTAAATGTTCAATACCAGGAATCATTTCCTTCTTGTAGAGAGGATTTTCAGTTCAATGAGAGAACTGTTGGTTGCCACTAAGGCATGCACAGCACTATTGCATCATTATAGTTATTTTGATATGCTTACTTTGTGGTTCATGGATTTCATATATGAGTAGGACTGTTGGTTGTTTCTTTCCTTTGGAAGCTTGTGTGGTGCCTTCTTGTACCATGGAACCCAGTCCTCACAGAGTCTTTCAATTCAGATTCAATTCAGTGGCCTCTGGGCCCTTTGCCGAAAGTGCATAGTGTTTTTTAACACTTGGGACTTACCTTCTACCTCATGGTAGGCAACCAAGCCTATAATGTTTGGGAAGTCTCTTGAACAACCCTGACCAACAACTCAAAAGAAGGCTTCTCATGCCTGGTGTTGTGGTCATTTTGTTAGATGATCTAAGGTCTTTTGGTAGAACACTGTTAGTCCAGATGAGATTTAAACTATATATGTAAATTTATGCACTAACATACATTATGTGTATTATAAATATTTTCAGGTAGATAGTTAATATTATGATTCCTTATGACTTTTTCAGATACCCTTACTGCTATTTTAGTGTCTTCTCTACTTATAATTTATCTCCCTCACCTTTGGCTAATGTCTCTTAGGCCGGGACATGGACACCTCCAGGAGCCCTTCTTCTGTTTTTATGCAGTGTGAAGCAATAAGGAGAAAACACTTTTGCTTTGAGGATGCCTTTTGCTACTTGTTATCACAATCGAAGGAAAACAATGAAGAGACATTTTTCTTCATTGGAATTATTATTTTTGTGTGAAGAAAAAAGTAAAGTTCTAGGTTTTGATGGCAGGTCTTCTAGTGGATATGTTCTCAACTTTTAGTTCCCACTAATGCATTTTTTCTTTCTTTCTTTTTTTAAACAATGCATCATTTCTTTAAAAACTTATTAATTTATTTTATACCCTGACCATAGTGTGTCCTCCTTCCTCTCCTCCCAGTGCCCCTCCCTTTTACCCCCATCCATTTCTCCTCTGTTCATAAAAGGGCAGGCCTTCCATGGATATCTACAAAACATGGCATATCAAGTTGCAGTAATACTAAGCACCTCGCCTTGTTTTAAGGATGGGCAGGGCAAGCCAGCAGGAGGAGCAGGGGCCTGAAAGCCAGGAAAAGAGTCAGAGAGCCCTGCCCCCACTGTTAGGAGTCCCACAAGAAGACCAAGCTACACAACTGTCACATATATGCAGAGAACCTAGATCAGTCCCATGCAGGCTCCCTGGTTGTTGCTTCAGCCCTCCCAGATAATGTATAGATATGCAGTTTAAGTAACAACCTATAGATGAAAGGCATAATGTCAACCAAGCTCACCAGTTAAGACTATCAGGGTTTGTTTTTCCCCTTATATATCTTCTTAATTTAAGATAAAATAAAAGGGAAGACAAAGAAAGAGAAAGAAATGAGATGGAAAAATGGCAACAAAGTAACAATTTCAACCAAGGGAACTGTTTTCTTCATTTGGCCAGAGACAGTACAGAGTAATGGTCAAGAGAACATAGTAAATTTATTATCACTAAGACTTTAGACTTTATTATAGATCCAGAACTGAGCACCTTGTGCACTTACACAGCTTGAATTCTATATTCAGCAATTCTCAAAACGATTAGATGTTTATCTTTCTTAACGGCACCCACTTCTGAGCCACAGGACTCTTTAGAGAAAGACTGGAGAAGTTATCAAAGTATATATTCAACAAGACTGGAAGTTTCTTTCTCCTGAGAAACTGAATTTTTTTAGTCAGTAGACTATGTCTGAAAACTAACATTGGTATAGAAAGTGAGAAAATACATTTTTGGAGATGTTTCTTTTAGGCTTCTAATCATGTTATCACTCACTTCGTTTAATGATGCAGGTTGATCTGTACCCTTGTTAGATCTTTATCTATCTATCTATCTATCTATCTATCTATCTATCTATCTATCTATTATCTATCTATCTATTATCTATCTATCTATCTATCTGTCTGTCTGTCTATCTATCTATCTATCTATCTATCTATCTATTTATTGTGGACAGCAGATTTTATTAAACATCTTCATGATATAACCTTTGCTTCCTTACCCACCCCTTCTGCTCATGCTGTTCACACATAAAAGCAGGTCCATTTGATTTATATGGTGTAACAGACACTACAAATCTATTATTTCAATATTAAATCCTATTTTTAGATCTCTGTCAATCATTCAAATTCTTGGTCTTGATCTACAGGATAATACTGTGAAGCTGCATGAGTGGCATCTCTTAACTCTGTATTTTGACACTTTTCTGAAAATCTAAAGTTATTCATACATAAAATGAAGTAATTAAGATGGAATGCTAATTACTATTATACTATTTTTATTGTTATATTTACATTGATTAAATGTTTTTATATTTATGAATTCTTTAACATGCATACTTTATAACTACCTTGCATATAATGAACCATAATGTATACTAGCCTCATCTCTGAAATTCTTAAGAAAGTGGTGCAGAAAACAAGTTGTGACTCAAGTAACTCACCTAAGGAATACGCTTAACATATAATAACTCTTCAATTTCTGCATAAGCTGTAGGATACTGTTACATTAAGCAAAAACAAAGACTGATAACAGTAACATAGGGAATGAAATCGAACTCCAATTTGTCTGAAGAAGAAAAGCAGTTTGGCACATTCATTTTTGGAGGGAAACTACAGCTGTCTCCCAAATGCACTTCCTATCAAGATGAAATATGAGCTATTAAAGTGAGAGTATGATTCATTCTGTGACCCCTAAGTTACTCAGTAGAGTCGCAGATTGTAAGGAAGAGGGTTTTAAAAAAAAGAAAACAGGAACTGACAGAAGGCAGCAAGGGAGATTTTGTGTGTGTGGCCTCTGATATTGTGTTTTTATTCTCCATTATGTGCTCTGATTATCACAGAATTCTCTTTATCACACAACTCTTACAACTGAACATGAACTCATGTACTCATTAACAGCCTAGACGAACTCATTATAAGCTAGTGTGTGGTAGACCACGCTAACCTTATTGTAGGACATTCTCCATGTAACATGGATGATCAGGCATACCCCTAAAAAGTCAGAAAGCAAAGTTCATGTTTAATCACAACATGTTTATTTAGTAGAAAAGTTGTTAAATCAATGCTCTCTTTCCCATATTTTGGAAAACATAGCTTGATTATTACCAGAGGTGATATAATATTTGTAAATTGCCGTGCTCCTGAATTAATAGTTAATATGATTATCTGAGATACATAATGTGCTTGGACAAATTCCTTCTTCTGTGCTTTTCTCCTGCTAATCCAATGTCTTCATTATTTCCTAATATAGATTGAAAGACTCCCTTTTTTTCAAGGAGACCTTTACCATGTGGCACTAGAAGTTGCATTCTTGGCTCCCTAGAGACTGTAGCGCAATTTTTAGCACTCTTGTGAGTGGTTGATAACTAGGACTAGTACTAAAAATTAAATGATATTAAATAGTCATAAATTACATTGGAAAAATGTAACTAATACTCAAAATCTGTCTTTCTTTTAAGGACAAGATTTCACTCCAGCCTGTTGTGAGTTCATGTTCCTTCAGCCTCAGCCTCCCAAGTGTTGGGATCAAGGGCATGGGCTACCACACCCAACTCAGGCTTCATCATTTCTTAATCATTTAACATTTCAGCATTATCTGTGCTTCTTAAAATATTCCTGATTCATAAATTTGCATGTTTAGAATTGGGGTATAGTGGCTCAACACTAATTTCTCACTTGTGCACATCATAGTGGCAATCTTAAAATTCATGGTGGGAATATTCATCCTATGGAAACTGGCCAATGCTATAATCAGGACCAATTTCTTAAACTTGAACTCTTTGTTCTTCAGTAATTCTAGCATACAATTCAGGTAATATTTTAAAAAGCCAATTTTCTTTAAGAAGGAAAATTATGTCTCTTCAGACATTTTTTATTCCTTCAGGTTTAGAAAAATATGGAATAAAAAACAGTGTAACATTTTTCAAACATTATTAAGATTTTGAATGAGCTACTATCCTAGACTAGGCTGGTTTCTCATAGATATTAAGCTGGGACTGATTGGGAAGCCTTCTCCCTGGTGGCTAGCTTTCATAGTGTTGTAAGGTGCTAATGCAGGCTGTTGAGAAAGGAGAGTAATCAATAGTCTTACTTAGCCATGAACCCTGTGAGTTTTGATCATGAGCAGTATAGCAAAATATGCCCTTGGGTATGATAGGGGCACGAATGTTTTTAGGGTAATCAACTTGTTTCTGATTGGATTTAAGGCCTGATCCACAGGAGGAGCTTCATATCTAGTGTTATAAAGCTGACCAAGAGCCCAAAGCTTAGAGGCTTATAAGCCCTAGGCATGAACCAACTACTATCATTTTCATGAATGGACTTAGTATTAAACAGCCCTCTGAAGACCTATATGTTCACCCACATATTAGTGAAGCTTTCAGTTCTCATCAGAGAAGCTTCTTTGTGCAGTGGATGGTAGGTAATATAGAAAGTACGAGCATGTCAAAGTTCAGTGAACAAGTATCCCTGGAGTACTTGGCCCTACATCAGATATCTATATTGCATAGCTTGCACCCACACTTAGTGAACATCTTTGAAGAGGGGACTGAAAGATGATAAAACGCAGAATCCAGGGAGGAGGAGGAAAAAAAAAAAGCGGGGCTGATATCCTCATTAATTCATAGCAGCTGTGGTTAACTTCACAAAACCTTAACAAAATCAAGTCAGTGGACATTTCAGCACACAGAGAGGGTGTATACAAGCCCCTAAATGTATCTAAAGATCTAGTGAGAGTTGATGATGTCTATGGTAGGAAGAGTGAATTTTCTTTAGGGGTGTGGTTCCTGGTAGATCAACCATGCTCCAGTCAATGGCTTCACAGTCATGTATATAGGGCAGCACAAATTTGACCCAGTAGAATATATACACACAAACACACAACATAAAGTTGGGAGGATGGGTTAATAGGAGGTTGAGAGGATCTGGGAAGAGTCAGGGAAGAGTGGGGCTGAATATGATAAAAAGATTGTGTGCATGAATGAAATTCTCAAAGATTAATAAAAAATGCTTTAAAAAGAAGAAAATGCTTCTCATAGACAAAGCAGAATGAATTTTTTCCTGCTGTAATGAAACTAATGAGATTGTCAAAATTGTACCAAGATGTAGGATTTACCATAAATTACTTTAGACCATTGCATTTCAGATGAAGTCGGTCTTTTTTTTTATCTTTTAAAAAAATTTTCTTTATTAAGAAATTTTCTACTCACTCTACATACCACCCACAGATCCCACCTCCTCCCTTCTCCCACTCCCCAGCCTTCCCTCCCAAGCCACCCCACATCCCTCATCCCCCAAATCAAGGTCTTCCATGGGGAGTCAGCAGAGCCCAGCACACTGAGCCTAGGCAGGTCCAAGCCCCTCCCCACTGCACCAAGGCTGCGCATCACAGGCACCTGATTCCCAAAAGCTTGCCCATGCACCAGGGAGGGATCCTGATCCCCTTGCCTGAGTGCCCCCAAAAGAGTTCGAGCCAAACAATTGTCTTCCATATCCAGAGGGCCTAGTCCAGTCCCATAGGGGCTCCACAGCCACTAGTCTACAGTTCATGGGCTCCACTAGTGTGGCTGGTCATCTCTGCCCATTTTCCCATCATGATCTCGACGTCCCCGGCCTGCAGAATCTCTCATCTCTCTCATCAATTGGATTCCTGTAGCTCAGCCTGGTGCCTGGCTGTGGCACCTCTGCATCTGCCTCCATTAGTCACTGGACAAAGGCTCTGTGATGACAGTTAAGGTATTTGCTAGACTGGTCACCAGAGTAGACCAGTCCAGGTACCCTCTGGACCACTACCAGCAGTCCAAGGTGGGGTCATCCTTGTGGATTCTTGAGAGCCTTCCCAGCACTCTGGCTCTTCCTATTCCCATTATGTCCTCATCTATCATGGTATCTCCCTCCCTGCCCTGTCCGTGTTCCAGCTCAACCCTCCCATTTCCCTATGTTCTCATCCCCTACTCTTTGCCTTCCACTCCTCACACCACCACCACCACCACACACCCAGTCTGCTCATGTAGATCTCATCCACTTCTTCGCAGGGTCATCCATGTGTCCCTCCTAGGGTCTTTCCCTAGTAGCTAGCCTCTCTGGAGCTGTGGGTTACAGTCTGGCCATCCCTTCCTTCCTTCACACCTGGTATCCAAAGTTGGTCTTCTTTACAATACATTCTCCAGGGTATTTATTGTATGAGATTTTCCTACAGACACAATTGCGTAACAACACTTGACTACTTAGCTGACTAAAGAAATCCTCTTAACCTAGTACTTTCAATTAAAATTTAAGTCTGCAGGTATATGTATATCTTACTCAATATGCAATCCTCCCAGAGTTCTCTGGAATCATCACCCTGGTATTTATCTACCATAGCCACAACTTTGCCCATGCACCAGGGAGGGATCCTGTTATATGTAACAGATACCAAAGAAATTGCTAAATTTGAATTGTGTATTTCTTTCCCCACAACCAAGGACTTGTATTTGCTAGTACTTACATTAAATACCCAGCTTCAAAATGAGCTAATAAGATAATAGCTCATCAAGTATGTACAAGTATGTAGAATTTACAGGTAAGTGTACCTCTTAATCTTTGTCAATGAAGTGTTTTTTTTTTGTTTTTTTTTTTTGTTTTTTTTTTTTGAGCAGCCAACAGAGACTATCAGAACTCTTCAACTGGTCAAAATTCAGAGAACAATTGTTGGAGGAGCACTTAGTCCCAACGGATACATTTAAAATACAACTTCTATATATCTCAGACTCAGAGAACAATGTAGAAGAAGGGGCAGAAAGATTGCAAGGACCAGAATACCAGGAGGTGAGCTGCAAGACAGTGTTATCTGTCTTCTATATATAACGGGGGGTTGCACTTACAAAATCCTAACAACACGGTATACTAAACAGGACATGTAGAAATAATAATAATTGCCTGTAGCTCTTCATCTAGCGTGGGGTCTTGTAAGATTTCTCACATCCATATTGAATGACAACACCCAGTGTGGATGTGTGAAATCAGACCCCGCCCTAAATGAAGGGCTATAGGCAATTAATGGCTGCTAAAAGGGTGGGGGGACAATCAGTCTTCTCAAGAGATGAGTACCATGATGGGTTATTTAGTCCTAAGTGGTCATCTCTAAAAACATATAACATGAGCAACATTAAGTGAATTTAGCTGATTTTACACACACACACACACACACACACACACACACACACACACACACACATGCACACACACACACACACACACACACACAATTATATGTATGTAACAATAATAGTTAAAGAAGAATAGGTCAAGAACTTGAGAGAGTGTAGGAGGGAAGAGATTGGGGTAGAAATAATATAAATATTGGTGGAAGTATTAAGGCAACTCCACGTAGTTAAAAGGGAGGTTTATTTGAGGGTTTTACTTACAACACATAAATTTTTGTTTTTTGTTTTGTTTTGAGAGGTTACAGGACCCGGGAGAGGTGAAGTGCAGTCCAGCAGTGTTCTCAGGAGAACTCTGCTTGGTCTACCATCCAACGTCCAGGATTCCCAGGAACCAAGAGAGCTGGAACATCCGGATCTCAGGTCCTAAGGGCTCCCATGTCAGTCCTGCCTCAAGGGTAGGCCATGGGTAGGCGTGACAGTTACTAGAACCCTCACTGGGGGTAGTGCTACCAGGTCAAAACTGGAAAAGCTACCGACTATATGTAAATACATTTTTCATGTATGAAATTCTGAAAAAAATAATAAGTGTAAAAGCAAAGAAAATAGCTTATCAAGTAAAAGAAAAACATAAACTAAATGAAAAAGCAAAGATATAACACTTGTCCTGGGAACTAATATATAGAGGAACTCTTCAAGCTGAAGAATTGTCACTGAATGTTGCATCATTAAATTGCTTTGCACACGAATTATGTTGACACAATTTTAAAGCAATTTTCCATTAGGAAACCAATTTCCACTTAAGTGAGGAAATCAAGTCCCATCTTGATTGTTATAGTGAGAAGGATTAGCCTGTCAAATCAGATGGATCTGTGTGAATGTGGTATTTTTGTTTAGCCAAATTCTGAAAATTATTTGAGTGTAAAAGAACACTACAATAATAAAGTTGTGTTTTCAAATAAGCTTCAAAGGAGACTTGGATCTCTTCTTCCTCTAAAATAGAGTTTGCAATGATTGTCTTAATCTGTTTTAGAAATCCCTATCCAACAGCATTTAATTCACATTGTTGACTCAGAAATTACATTTTGATTATACTGAATGAACAAAAACCGTTTATTTTCTACGCTGGCTTATATAGAGTGTTGTTGATCCTGTTTGTCTATACCTTTCAGTATTGCATGGGTTTATTTCCACAGCCTTAGTTTGATCTGATGGTCACATATTGTAGTTAATTTTAGGGAACCAGTTGTACCCATGGGGTGTATATCTTCATTCTTGGATTGTTTCAACAAACACAGTTCACCTCTCTATCCTGCTACTTCCTATGTTAGTTTCCAGCTTTGCCCCAAAGTAATTAATTATTCAATAAATAGCTACAAACCAGGTAAATGGTTTTTTTTGGTTCATGATGTTTAAAGTTTCCTGCTTGTGAACTGTGCAGATGAGAATATAATAATTTGGTTTCTGAATATAACAATTTATTGCAATTGAACTTTTCAATGGTTAACTAGGTGATTTGAAGGTATTATAGTCATATACCAGTGACCCAAGTTCCTAGTAAATGCAATTTTGTATTGCCAGCACAAGGTGTTTTGTACTCAGATGACATAACTCAGCACTTCTTAAATCCTAAGAGATATTAATTAAAAGTCAAGGTCTTGATAATCTATTGAGGTAATCCCATTCTACCTCTGTGATGTCATCACTAGCACCAAGATGGCATAAGACAAATCAATATGAAATTAAGTTGTTATCATGAGTGCTGTGGGCTGAATGCCTTTGCCCCTGCTGCTCCATTCAGATGTTGAAATCTAATCTGTCTGCAGGAGGGCCTTTTAGGGCCCTTATGGAGCAAAAAATAATGCCCTAATCAAAAGAGATTGAGACATGAAGTCTGTTTGCCATCCGAGACAGGCACTTATAAACAAGAAAGTGGAGGTTTGCCCATCCAGTCTGTAACATTTGTTTCCTAGCAGCCAAAACCTGGCAGAGGTACTGGAATGAGTTCTTTGCACATACTCTCTAGGTTCACTTAGAATCTGGCAGGCCTGGTCCACATACTTCAGAAACTGTATTCTTACTATTGACTCAGCATCAACTGTATGCTGTTAAGTTCAAAAGTGAAGTGCAATAAAGAAAGAGCTCTGGTTCTGAAAAATACAACTTGTGTGCCATGCCTACAGAACTGTTGGCATTCAATGCACAACTGTGTCATAGAATACCCGGATACTTTACTTTCTCTGGTGATGGTTATTTCACCTTTGTCTCTTTGTCTCTGTCTCCTTCTTCTTCTCCTTCTTCTTCTTCTTCTTCTCCTTCTCCTTCTCCTTCTCCTTCTCCTTCTCCTTCTCCTTCTCCTTCTCCTTCTCCTTCTCCTTCTCCTTCTCCTTCTCCTTCTCCTTCTCCTTCTTCTTCTTCTTCTTCTTCTTCTTCTTCTTCTTCTTCTTCTTCTTCTTCTTCTTCTTCTTCTTCTTCTTCTCCTTCTCCTCCTCCTCCTTCTCCTTCTCCTCTTCTTCCTTCTCTCTCTCTCTCTCTCTCTCTCTCTCTCTCTCTCTCTCTCTCTCTCTCTCTCTCGGAATAACAGCAAAGTCTACCACCAGGAAGGATTGTATGGTCTAGTGGATGCCATGTTTTATTCTTTTGAGCTCAGGAAGAACTGCCATCTCTTTCTCCTTCATGGGGAGTTTCATCTGCAAGTCTTAGCACCTATGAAACCTAGAAAGCAGCAATTATGATTTTAGAAGTAATAAGAGTAAGCATCAAAATAATCTTCAGTAGTTTGGTTTTCAAAGAAATATATTATTACCACAAATGCAAGGGTTAGTGATTGGGAGACTTCAGCTGTAGTCCCAGAACTGCTGATTGCTAGTGTTCTGGCTCCTTAAACTGAATTTATTCATCATGACAATAAAACACTTAGAAAACTAAGGACGATTGCAGTCACACATTGTATAATCATACCACGTCCTTTCCCACTCTGGTGTTTAAAAGAAGGATCCAAATCTGAGTTGAACTGTGCACTTTTAGTATTGTGCTTGCTCTAAAATATATTTTGCTGGTACTTTAAAAATGAATAATAGTGTATGCATACTTTACTATGGTGACTAGACTTTATATCAACTTATTCTTGATAGTTTTATACCTGAAGAGCAACATATATCAAGGGGATGGACCTCTCTGTAACTCCTGACATATTTCACACTATCACACCAATGCGTTTTCAGTTACCAATACCAATGCTAAGGTGTTAGCCAAGGTTCTAAAGAGTCCTTGGTTTGCTTATGTGAAATGGAGTTTTCCGTGCTTTTTTTTTTTAAACATGCATTAGAAAATATATATCTTAGAGTAAGAATTGTGGGTAGGTGACCACAGTCAGTAATGAGAAATGCATCTTTCTGCAGGTCATGGAAACCAGCAACTTAACTGTGTCTCTTTAAGTACAATTACTTAAAAGCTTTTAAGGTTTTTGTTTCTCAGCAATAAAGGTAGGCCAATGCTTTGCACCGTATAGAAGGTGCACTGGTTTATTATAGTACACAGCAGAACATTAAGGAGCTTTGCTGAATATTACTAATTAAAGGGTTGACTGAAGTATGAATGCTTTATGAACGGTAGTCTGAATTAAGCACTGCTGGTGCCGAAAAACGTGCTCTTCCTGTAGTGACACTGTTTCTCCTGCACTAGTTAATAAGCTTTGTTAGTGTCGAGTTAGTCAATTACAGATGTGTCTGATTTATTCTGAAAGAATAATTTATGATCTTGGCAAAGAAGTATTTATTGTTTTTCAACTAACAGCATCAAGTTCATGTTCTCTGCAACTAAGAAAAGAGTTAAGTACTGAAGTGTAACTGCTGTGTAATGTACGCAACAACTTGGACAAATCCTGAAAACATTATGTGAATAAAGGAAGCAAGTTCTACACCATCCTTTGTCAATGGGTGTAAACAACGATCTCATTCTGTAAAAACATGGAAACTGGGATGATGGATTGCCTCAAGAAAATTTTCCAGGCTGAGAGTGGTAAATTATATCTTCTTTTGTATACTAGATGTACAGATGTAATGTAACTGTCAAAATTCACTACTTTTGTCCACTTTATTGTACACAGAATTTCAGTAAAGTAATCTGAAAAGAGTATACTAAAATTTTATATTCATGTTCAAAAACAATTATTAGACTTTATACTAAAATGGTGGTATATTCCGTGTTTAGGATAAGAACTTAAAGAACTTCTTGAACCGTCTTCCTAATAATTTGATTAAAACACATATTAACTGTATGGAAATCCCACTTACCCAGGTCATAATGATTGCCACCTGAAAATGCAAACAAGGGGCTGGAGAGGTGGCTCAGTGGTTAAGAGCACTGGCTGCTCTTCTAGAGGACCCGGGTTCAATTCCCAGCACCTACAGAGTGGTGGACATTCACACAGGCAGACAAGACATCATTTCACATAAAATACTTTTTGAAAGATAGAAAACAACCAACAGAAAGAGGAAATATTGATAAAGATGGAGAGGTTAAAGGAAACCTTGTTCATTGTGGCTAGAAATAAAGATTACCACAGTTAATGTGGAAATCAATAGAGTGGCTTCTAAAAAAACACAAAGCAAAACTCATCATTTAATACAGCTATACTGCTTTCAGTTACATAACCAAGGAATCAAAGGCAGCATATAATAGAGATGCCTATATACTCATGTCCACTTCAACATTATTCACAGTACCTAAACATGCAGTCAGCCTATATGTCTGTCAGTGGATGAACACACACACACACACACACACACACACACACACACACACACACACACACACACACGATGGGATATTATTCAGTCATTCAGAAATACAAAATTATGTCATTTTCACTAAGAAAATTGATCACTGTAGAGATCATTATATTGAGCAAAATAAGCCAGACTCAGGACACTACCATATTTTTTCATGTATAGAGTCTAGAAAATAAGTCATAAAAGTGTGAGAGCCGTACTAGGGAATTAGAAGATGAACAGTAGGAGAAGAAAGGAGGGGGAGAGTGATTGTGTTAATGAGCTATGGATATAACCGAAGCACCTTTTATAAATATTTCATAAGGAAGCCATTGTTTTGTATAATTAAAATACACTGAAAAATTCATAAGTAAAAGACATAAAAAGAAGAATCCAGCTTTACTGAAGCTACTAGGAAGACTGGGAGTCATTTCCAACCCTGTGTATGAAGCCAGCAACATCTTTTTATCAAAATCAGACAAGGCACAAGACAAACAAACAAATACTACTACGTTCCTGAAGATAGAAGCAGAACTTCTAAAATTGCCTGTAGACCAATTTCAAGGACACACCAAAATTTTCTTTCACCATGGCCAGGTTGAATTTCCCAGGGCCAGAAGGGTGTTTACATGTATGCAAAAACATCAATAGGATGGAGTGAAGAATAATATTTCATCATGTAGAAAAGGCATTTAATATAAATCAGAATCCCTTCTTGATAAAATCTTTGGTTGTGCTGGATTTCAAATATTATGCCTTAACATAACACACCTCAAACTCACAGCGAACATGATGCCAAGTGAGGAAAAGCAAAAGTAAGATCTGGAACCAGAAACGGGTGGGCACTCTCAAGGCACTTATCAAAGAAAGTACTAAGCATCTCTAGATTAGCAATAAAGCAACAGTGAGCCTGGAAGTGGTGGCACACCCCTTTAATCCCAGCACTCAGGAGGCAGAGGCAGGTGGGTCTCTGTGAGTTCTAGGCCAGCCTGGTCTACAGAGTGAGTTCCAGGACAGCCAGTACTGTTTCACAGAGAAACTCTGTCTCAAAAATAAAAAAATAAAAATGAAAAACAAACAAACAAACAAACAAACAAACAAACAATCAAAAAACAATAAAGCAACAGAAGAATTAATACAGGTATGAGAATGAGAAGAAAGGAAGTCAAATTGTCCCTGTTTGCAGACACAGGATACTGCATACGCAAAAACACAGAGTCCATAAAAAGACTTAGGATCGATACATTCAACAATGATTCAGGCTATACAATTAATATGTAAAGTTCTGTCACTTTGTTATGCACCAATAGTGAAATGATTGCCAGTGTGGTGGTGCATCTCTAGGGAGCAGAGCATACGGTGTTGGGGGGTATTATTGAGAAAGAAATTAAGACAGCAATCTCCTTCACAGTAGTTACACATTTTTTGTTTGTTTGATTTTTAGTATTTAGAAATAAATTTTCAGTGATGAAGGGGAAAAAAAATCAGTACTTTTGTCATTTCCTTATAATATGTACAATCAAGTTCCCTTAATCTATTTTGAGAAACACACTGCGTTCTTAATTATTTTCACCATATCCCTGTCATGTAACACCAGTATTCTCTTGGTATTTAAAATATATATTAATTAAATGCTTTCACATGTTTGGGAAATAATGACATGGCAAGGAGAAAAATAGTTTTGCTGTGGGTGGAGTATGACCTGAGCCCATTAGGCAGCATGGCTAGAATAGGGGAAACCTGAGGGCAAGGCTTGAGAATTTGTTATTTATTCCAAATACTGAAAGCATGACTGCTACTTCATCTGCTGACATCGTAAATCGTTCAACACCAAATAAGGGCTGACTGTCGAATCAGAGATTGGTAGTTAGAAATTTTTGAAGTTCATGTTAATTTATTACATTTTTATTTGAAAATCACTTAGATACTGATCTAAGGTTAAAAGATTTTTGAAAAGTTATTGGCAATGTATCAATGTATAGATGCTAGGGAATATGGAGGGAATAAAATTGTCGATAGCTGCCACCTTTCAAAGAACCATTTTGCTCCAGAAATGACATCAGGCTTAATGTACTTCACTCGCATTGTTACTTTTCAAAACTTTGGTGATTTTCTAAGTTTTATTTCCTTAAAGAGCTCATGAACTTTGAAATGACAGCTTTGGAACCTACATGGGACTGGACTGGACCCTCTGCATGGGCAAGACAGCTGTGTAGCTTGGTTTGTTTGAGAGGCCCCTGACAGTGGGATCAGAATCTATGCCTGGTGCATGAACTAGCTTTTTGGGGCCCATTGCCTATGGCAGGACACCTTGAGCAGCCTTGATACAGGGGGAGGGGTTTGTACCTGTCTCAGCTGAATGTGCCAAGTTTTGCCGACTCCCCATGGGAGGCCATACCTTTTAGGAGGAGGGGATGGGGGTGGACTGGGGGGAGAGGGAGGAGAGTTGAGGGAGGGACCTGTGGTTGGTATGTAGAATGAACAAAAAAAAATTATTAATAAAAAATAAAAGAGTTAGTGTGATGCAATGTTGGACTATTGTGGTAGAATGTCTTACAAGAGATCATCATATAACCTGAGGGCTAGATTCTGAAGTAATCTAAGCAGTGGCATTTCTTTTTGGTTTCTGAAACCTTGAGTGAATAAGCTTTGTGATTCTAGAGAACACTGAAGGATTTGTTCGAGTTTACCCAATGCAACCCACATAGTGAAGTTGTGTATTGAAATTTCCTAACTATATAAAGTATACTGTTGAGTAAAACTTACAGTAAGGATACATGTCAAGAACTGTTTGCTATGAGGAAAAATATCCTGTCTTAAATCTTAGCAAAAACTGGTATTTATAAACCTAAGCATAAACGTACACACATATTATAAATACCCTAACTTTTGTTGAACTGGTGCCACTCAACAACCCCTAAAACAGTTTGTCCAGCCCCTAACCTCCTATGAAACACTTCTGGTTCTTCAGGAGCATCTATTAATCAAAGTCTCTATTTTAATGTTCATTACTGAAAATGTTTCATACTTGGGCATGATTTAAATTTCCATATAAAGATAATAAATCTGTTGTTGGCACTTATATGCTATAAGGAGGCAAATTATGATGAGTGTCTCTTTAGGTAGGGTTGGTGATGGTGACTTCCCATATATAAATTCTAGCAGACTTTACACTAGTATTTTTAGCACTTCCCTTTAGTTAAAGTCTTAAGAACAAAATATTGGTTGTTGTAGAGCACATTGAATGTCTCAGTCTAGAGTGGTGGAGAGTGACCCTACGTTCTTTAGCATTTGTGTTGTTGATTTGTCTTCTTCCTGTCAGGGATAAGAAGTAAACACAGGAGTAGATTGTGGGGGATTTAGGAACTCTTTGTGAAGGATTTCATTTAGCACATGTACACAGGAACTTGTTCAGCCATTGAAAAATGTGTACATAACTAATGTTCACAACACCTGCTGTACTATGCCAAAATTAATACTAATGCACTTAGAATAGAGTAGATTCTTTCTAGTGAATTTTCCTGCCTTCCTAGAAATCCATTCATTTGCCATTTGCTTGTAAAAGCAAATGCAAGGATTCCACTAATGTAAGAGCATAATAGGCAAGACAGAAAAGTAAATACTATAAAAATCTAGTTTAGAATAGTGCTTTTTCTTATAATCATCATTTTATTTCAGTTGTTGGATTCTTCCATTCATGTGTTGTATTTGCGTATCAAAACTTTATTTTCCTATTTGAAGGGCTTTCATATGACAAGATCTATGGGTAGAAGGGGTATTGGTATTTTTAAGTCAAGGATGAGATGGAGATTCTTATGCACAGTCAGGTTCAACTCCACCCCACATGCGTGTGTGTTGTGATTACAATCTCTGTCGCTGAAGGCATCCTGATTTTGTTCTTCATACAGAGAAAGAACTCACATGGAAGGGCCTTGGAAAAACTGGGATGGGGGATGAAATCAAAAGAAGAAATATGAAGGGAGAAAGGGAGGGGGAGGCAGAGGAAGAGAGAGAGGGAAGAAGGGATAGAGTGAGAATGAATGTGTGTAGAAAGTTCATCTGTCAACAGAACAAAGCCCTAAAATCTATATGCCCATAAAAGTCACAAAAGTGTAGCATATTATCAGTGTTTCAACTGAAGGTTTTGTTGTCATTTATCACAAAGTAGCTATATTGTTGTAACAGGCACAATATGGTTTTTTAAATAAAGAGCAACTATTTATTATCATATGTAGTGCTGAACTGCAGCTTTAATTCTGATTCTTTTTGCAGTCAGCTTTCCTACATGCGACTCTTACATGTAATACATCTTCCCCCCCCCCCCATGCCTCATGGCTAATATCACTTGATCTTTGGCTGGAGACCTTTGGCTGAAGAGTCTCAATTATAGTTTAGGTGAGAAATTCAGGATCATTTGCAAGAGATTTTTACAAAGTTACAGAGATGGCTGGGGAGTGAGGATACATTTTCAGAAAGGAATCTATCTGAAGGTGAAGCATTTATTTTTGTCATGGTTCTAGTTTTAATTATATGAGTCAATGATAATTTTATTAATGTAGCATATAGAAATAGACTTGATTTCATATTTTCTAATTAAATGAAAAGTTTTTGATAAGAGATTATCCTGAATTCTCTTCCAAACATGGGGAAACTGTGAGAACTGGGAGGCAGAGAACATGCTCTACTGCTGCTCTGAAGCTCCTGATGATTCATATGTTATTTTTTGTTTTTTTTGTTTTTTGGTTTTTTCGTTTTTTGTTTTTCATATGTTATTTTTATATTTCCATTGACCATTAATTTAAAACTGCAACAGCAGTTATCAAAAGATAAAATCATTTATGCCAAATATCCCTATGCCATAACTGTCATAATTTCATTTCCTCTTATAACAAGGTAGTTAATCTTATACATCTTGGTCACAGTCAACAAGAGGGAAAAATTTCACCCATACATATCTGAAAATAGAACAGAACATTTTTCGTCACCATCTTTTCCACAAATAAATTTACACAAGTGAATACCATAAAAATATTTTAAACATAGTATATGCCCGGTCACATGGTAGGACCACCTTCTGAAGCCCATAGTGAGTCATAAGCCGAAAGATGTCCTTGTGTTTTTGTTTGTTGTTGCTTTTGATTTCTGAGACAGTGTTTTACTTGAAGCCTGGCTTGGAAACTCAATAATATCCAAGGCTGGTCTTCAATAGTCAGAAATCTTCTAGCTTCTACCTCTCAAGTTCCACTTTCCATCTCAAAACCAGATGTCAGTAACTGAGATGTAAGAACATCAATTTCTTGGATTTATTCAGTTTGTGGATGAAGAATGGGTATTGTAATTCTATATTCTATATTTCTTTAATAAGCTGAAATCTCAAAAATAGGAAACTGTTACTTTATCTCCTTAGTTATTAACTTAGCTCTTGTTAACTTTCTTTAATGTATAATATACTAATTGGAAACAGGCTGGTCCTCTTACATGACATATTTAAATAAATTACTCAACTGTCAAACATAAGATGTATTTTCACACTTTTCCTTTAGCTACTAATGTCTTTTCATTATTAACAAAGATTATGGAAAAAAATTCATAAAAGGAGCATCTTTATCATAGAAAGTGACTCATTTTTGCTTTTTAACTTCTTTTTTTGATAAAGAGTATTAATTATGTAGTCCTGGATGGCTTGGGACTCACTATGTTGACCAGGTTGGCCTTGAACTCACAGAGATCCACTCATCTCAGACTCCAAAATGCTGGGATTAAAGACATGTGCCATCATACCCAGCCCATAATTCATATTTTTTAATTAAGAAATTGAAGAATAGTTATAATTCTAAAGTTTTTTGGATGGTCTATGAGAAGATTGGGATGTCCTTCTCATGAGCAGTCTGCACAATACCTTCTGGTACAAAATCTAGCCAGCAGGGCAGAAGTGTATAAAATGGTTTCTGATTCATTTCTCTGTGTTTTGCAGCCCAGTTATGTGGTGTCTTCAGCAACAGGGTCTTTCTCATGAGCAAATCTTGCCTGGTAGGTTAGTATTGCTGTGCAGTGTCTTTACTGGGCAAGATCATTGATATCTACAAAGTAAGTAGACATGAGGGCAGGAAGATGGGGAAGAAGAGGGAGTAGTGAATGGGTTAATCAAAACTAAGGATGCATGAAAATGCCTTGTGGAAACCTAATAGCTAATAAGCTGGTTTCACAATAGAATTTTAAAAAGTGAGGGCAGAGAGCTAGCTCAGCTGTTAAGAGAATTTGCTGCTCTTCTAGAGAATCTGAGTTATATTCCCAGAGCCCATGTCAAGAGGATCACAGCCATCTGCAACTGTAGCTCCAGGGGATTTGACACTTCTGGTCTCCAAGGGCACCTGAACTCACATGTCCACATCCACATGCAAACAAACACACCTACACATAATTAAAAATAAGTTTTTATGAAAAGAATCGTCCAGCATTAGTGGACAATGTTGCTCCCAGAGGACATGGCTTATTTGATGAAAATCATGTTGTAAGGCATGCAAAAACTTCCCCAGGAGTTATTGGTTATGGAAGCTCCAGAGGTCTCCAAAAACAAGTTTATTTCCATTGTTCTTGGTTACCCACCATAACTTTATCTCAATAATAAATCATCATCACCACCACCATCACCACCACCACCACCACCATCACCACCACCCAAGATAATATAAGAGCCATTAGGCAAAGGTAGTGGTAGTATCAGAATTTTTTGACCAAGTTCTACGTAATAAAACGACTTGCAAGAATTTTTATTTTCACAATAGATTTTTACAGCCAAATCATAAAAGCAGGATCCTAAGCCTATATAAACCAAAGGTTTCCAATGCACTGCCAAATGGAAAAAAAGTAAAATATATTTAGAAGTTAAAACTGTTCAGAAATGTTACTATGTATGATTAATAGTGTCCACTGTACAATAGAATTACCACATATTCAAAGAAACTAGAAAATATGTTAAAATGAGAAAAAAGTAGGTCCATCAAAACCAGACTCTGAAATGGTCTGCATTTGAAATTTAAAAACTGTCCAGTGGTTTCAATCAGTGGAATCTAGAGCAGCAATGAAAATTATAGCAAATATTATAAGTAGACAAGCATCAGTTGTAAAGTACGATAAGTTAAACTAAAAATTTACTGGATTAACAAGAAGAGATTGGAGATAGAAGCAAAATATCCAGTCAAATTGATGTCAGATGAAGAGATTTTTTATCACATATAAAAGAGAGACTTTGAATAAAAATGAGCATACTTTTTTAGAGCTACTGAAAATAGTGAACAACAGTTTTTACTTGAGCAGAGTCATAGAAAGGGATTGTGGCAGAAAAATAATACGGTATTTTTTGACAAGAATAAAAAGTATGTGTCTAAGAATTTTATAAATCCACAAGTAAGATAAATAGAAATCAACTCACACATCTTAATTGTAGTAAAACTTCTAATAACCAGATATGGGAAAGAAATCTTATTTTTTTTTTACAATTTCTTTTTTTATTTATTAATTTTTAAAATTTATTTTAAATAGCAACTACAGTTTTCCCTCCCTCCTCTCCTCCAGTTCCCTCCCCCCACCTCTTTTCTACCCCTCCATCTACTCCTCAGAAAGGGTAAGGCCTCCCATGGGAGTCAACAAAGCAGGCATACCAAGTTGAGGCAGGACCAAGCTCCTCCTCAAAACGTCAAGACTAAGCAAGGCATCCCACCATAGGGAATAGGTTTCAAAAAGCCAGCTCATATGGAATTATACTATGTCCCTTATTAGTTTAGCCCTTTTTCAATATCTAGTCATGGACTTCAATAATGCCCCATCTTATAATGCTACATTTCTTAAATTGTATACAGAAATAAACATTTAATTTACTATTCTTTTTTAAATTATATTCATACACTATTCATATTTGGTTAGTTGTATACTGTGTAACCAAAGTTTTAAAATAAAGTGACACAGTAAGTTTTTACTTAGAAAACTTCTCAAAAATATTATTTAAAGTCATTTTATTTGCCCTGGTAATAGTAATGAAAAGGAAAAGCATTCAAGTAAATAAATAGAAAAACTCTATCTCTGAGAGAACAGGGACCTAATAAAAATTTCTAATTAGTGTCCTTTGAAATGAAATATTGAAGGAGTTAGTTGCTGTAATAGTTTTCTTTGACAAGTTTTAACAAAAATATATCGATTTTCATTTTATCTAATGAAACATCCCTATCCCTGTGGGACCAGGATCTGTTCCTGGCATATGAGAAAGAAATCTTGAAGGCTGAAAGTTTATGACATGTTATATAGATTACACAATGATGATCATCTTCTCAGAATTAAGAGTAATGTAAAGCCAATAAGGCATTGTATATAAACATCAACAACTACAAAACAACAGTGGTACTTTAAAGCATGGAAACTCTATAACCAGTCAAAACATTCCTCAAAACAGGGAAATTTGATGATACTTCTGGATAAAAGAAAGGGAAGAGAATGTATTTTGTGGTTTGAATGTGAAATGTTCCCCATAGCTCATGGTTTTGAACACTTGGTTCTCAGGTGGAATGCTGTTTAGAAGGGTGTGGACCTTTTAGAAAGCAGAGCTTTGCTGGAGGAAGTGAGTCAACTTGGTATGGGACCCTGAGGTTTCATAGCCCTGCCTCACTTCCTGTTAACTCGCTGCTTTCTGAGTGAGGACCAACATGCCCCTGTCCTGCCACCATATGTTCCCCAGCACAGTGTGTCATGTGCCCATGAACTGTAAGCCCAAACAAACCTCTCCTCCCTAACCTGACTTCTTGTCAGGTATTTTATAATAGCAATGATGAAAGAAACTCATTCTACCCTGTAAAATGTTAAAGGTGACTCTTCAGATGAAAAGGAATTGACACTGTACAGTAACCTGGATTCATGCACCTAATTAAAACAAAGTCGTGTACATGAAAACAGAATGTTTTTTTCATACTTTGTTTAAAAATCAAATAATAAGCTCATATTTATAACACTGTAAGTTGGAATGAAAGCAATGATTGAATTGGAAACAAACAAATACCTGGATGACTCACCTTCAAGGTTATTTTAAGATGAAAGATATATAAGGAAGACATGAAACAGCAAATAGAAATTAATGAAATGAAGATGTTATATAAACCCTGCTAAGAAAATCAGTACAATACTGAACAGCATTCTCTTCTAGAGAGAAATGAAAGAGGATGTACAGAGAAGATGCAATTGGAGGATGTATAACATAATTGTAGACACAAACCCTCATCATATGAATTTACTCACTTATGCCAAGGTTGTCAAAGTAGATATTTTGGTGATATATTGTGTACCCTAATAAAACTTACCTGGAGATCAGAGAACAGAACAAGCCACTAGATTAAACATAGAGGCCAGGCAGTGGTGGCACACACCTTTAATCCTAGCACTTGGGAGGCAGAGATCCATATGGATCTCTGTGAGTTCAAAGCCACCCTGGACTACATGAGATTGACTCAGTCTAGGACAGAAACAGAACCAGGCAGTGGTGGCACACACCTTTATTCCCAGCACTTGAGATCTCATGCCTTTGCTTGGGAAGCACACATACCTTTAATCCCAGCACTAGAGGGGCTGAGACAGGAAGTGATATGGCTGGGTGGAGAAAGGTACATAAGGCATGAGGAGACAGGAACTAGAGGCTTTTTCAGGCTGAGGAGTCCTAGAGGTAAGACGTGGCAGTGGCTTGTTCCTTTGTTTCCTCTGCTCTTTCAGCATTTACTCCAATATCTGGCCCTGCGTATTTTTTATTAAAAGATCACTTAGCAATTCGTGTTACAAGATACAAAGCAAGCTACCAATTTTTTTTTTCTATAAAAGATACTCCTTTCACATAAAGAGACACAATAGTTTGAAATGGAGAGTAGAGAATACCATGTTCAAGGCACACATCTGAGTAAGCCGGAATGGCTGCACTACCATTAGGACAAACGGCCTGCAAATGATAACCTATCACATGTCTCAGTGATAAAAGACAATGTTTAGGAAGATCCATCTGAAGTAACTGATGTTATCCTCAGAGACTATAAATTTAAAAATCATAACAACAAAGGGGGAACTGAAAAGAAACTAATATCTCAAAGTTTATCTTGAAAGATAACCATAGTGGAACCACGATTGAAAATACTGTAATGTGCTTCTACATCAAAAATAAGACACACACACACACACACACACACACACACACACACACACACACACATCTATCTATCTATCTATCTATCTATCTATCTATCTATCTATCTATCATCTATCTATCTATCTATAGATATAGATATAGATATATATCAGGCCATCTCTATGAATTTTGTATAAGTTATGTGATGTCCAAGATGTCAGACTCTGAGGACCCTCTAACACACAATACACATATGGCACATATGGTACTTTTTTATTTTTTTTACATTTCCTTGCTCCTTGCTCTGGTGGTTTGAAGGTTAACTAGATGTTTTGTCTCTGAGTAGTTCACATGGAGATAATGAGGCCAATGCAATGAAGATTTTCCTTATTGTTCCTCAGGCATGCTGTCTCATTTGGAAGATTTACTTATTTGTTTTATCACTAAATCCTATTTAGTTCTAACAAAAGTACTTCTAAATGTGTTTGCTTGGGTATACCCATTTTTCTTGTAAGATCGTAAGGCAATAAACATGCTGACAGGGATGTTTTTTTAGGCTTGCTGCTAAGAGCTTTGATTCGGGGAAACAACATTTAATTTTAGAAGACATTAGAAAATAAAATAGCTTATGGCATTTAAAATATTTTAGGAGGTCCTACTGTAGCTGTGTTATGTATGGTTATGTCCTCACTGGAAGGTGAGTTCTCAGAAGCATTTGTTTATGCATTTGGAAGTAGATAAAATCCTTACTTTGCTATAAAAATTTCTAAATGCTTTTTGCATATGCCAAAAGCATTTTCTACAGAGCTTTTAGCAACCAAACACTGATTTAAAGGTTAGAAGGAGTGACCGTTATTATGCTCATGTTGAGTTTCCCTAAAAGTACATCTAAGGGTACCTAATTTGTTGGTGTGAATCGTGAAGAATGATGAGTGACTCTTGTCTGTAGCATTCTTGATTGGAAGCAGGTCCATGACACTGAGACATGCCCGATGTTATCAGTGAGGAAGACAGTCATAGCTCATATTCTGTCAAAATTGCGTTTGACTGTTAATTGTTTTCCTTTTCATACGATTCTCTGATCTTATGTGTAACAGAATTTGTGAGAATATTTAAGAAGCAATAAATCTAATTACTATTCAGTGGCGATATTACTTTACCCTAGACATATAATGACAACACTCAAGTTGTATTGCTAACCTTGATTCCACTTTCAAAACCTGTGGGGCGTTTACCCATCACCCCCACAGTTCCCCAGAGTTTTCTTGAGTGCGAGCAGCAGGAAATATTAGATAGAAGGATTTATTGCAGAGAATCTTGCGGAAATAAACAGATAGAAAATAAAGAATAGCCTCGAGAGGGCCTGGAACCTATTCCAATGGGCCCTGACTGTCTCTGCCCCAGGGTTTTTATAGAGACGCCAAGGGGTGGAGCAAAAGACCTCCTCCCCCAGCACAGCCAAGTGCAGACCATCTCAGACACCTGCACTCAGGCCCGTGGTCTAATCATCCTCTATGAGGACCTGCTGGGTAAAGCCACGAGGAACCTGAGAACGGGCTCCCACAGGTACCCCCTTTCTTAATATATAAAAAATAACTATTAATGGCTTACAGTAATCTCTATAGCTGTTACACCTCCCAATATGGAGTAGAGGATGATATAGATGGCATTTCTCTTTTGAATTAGGTCCAAGGTGACTACAGCAGTCTTAGCTGCCTCAAGCTCTTTCTAAGCCAAAAACTCTTAAGGCGACTACAAACTTAAAGAATCCCTTAGCTTCATCATTACCATTAACAGGTTAGCATAAATATTGCTATACATAGTCACAATTCTCTCAATCTTACAACTCAAAGACAACTCTTAACAGAACCATTTGAATTAGCATATATGGTGCAATACATAGTTAATAATTTTCTCCATCTTACAACGTTAACTCAATCATTTGAATTTTCTTGCTAACAGATCATAAGGAAAAACTTCAATATATTCATATCAAACTTAAATATTTCCTTAACTCCACAAAACCAGGGTACATTAATATCCATAGGGTAAATATAAGTTCTGCAAACATAATTCAACCTCATAACTCCTCCTTTTCTTTATAATTTTTTAAACAAAATCTCAAACCTAGTTAGAGGAACCCAAATTTATACAATTCCTACAAACCCATATTGAAAAGCAGTATTTTCAATCTAACCATTAACACTTTGAAAACTTTTAGCAAAACATCCAAAAGCAGTTTCTTAATAAAACTCTTTACACACTTTAAAAGTAGTCTCTTAGTATACCCCATTTGCATTTCTTACTAACAAAACATGACATCAATCCACTCAAACAACTTTTGAAATTAGACTAAGGAATATTAACTCTCCCCCTTTTCTTTATAATTTAAGCAAAATCTCAAGCCTAGTTAGAAAACCCAAACTTTTCCACTTAAACAGTTCCATTTGTAACACAAAACCAGTTCTGTAAGTAATCTCATTTGTACATAAAGAGTTCCACAAAACAATTCATGAATCACTCAGTTAATAAAGCATGTATGCATACACAAAACTGCATCTTGATTCTACGTAGAAATAAATTTCTTCATTTAAACAGTTCCACTATTAACCCAATTCCAGAAAACAGTTCCTAGGTCATTACTATAAGTAAACTCAAAATTGTCCCATTGCAATGAAATCTCTACTGTTCATTTCATTTCTTAAGTCCCAAAATTCAAATGATAAATTCTGGTACAAGCCTTCCAAATATGAAGAAACCCATAACCAAAATCTTTTTGTAGTTTTATCTCATTTTAAGTTCAAAAAGTTCAAACAAGAAATAAATTCTGGTATCGGACTATCACTTCAAAATATGAAGAGATTTTTTCAACCAAAACTTTTTGCAGTTAACAATTTTAGTTAAAACAAGCATTCTGCAACTTTCATTCTCAAGCTGGAGACCTTTTTAGTTACAGTAATATTCTAAACCGCACCATTTTTTATGTTAGCTCAGGTTTTTCTGTGTTGCGTTGATTTTCCATGGATCTCAGCTGCGGATGCCTTGTGCTGGTTCTGGTGTCTGCCATTCTTAGCTTCTTAGCAGCTTCTGGAGCTTTTGAAACCATTCAGACTGCCTACTTTGCAGTCTACTGGGACACTAACCTTCTGTGTCTCGGGTTCTTTCACCATATACATTAGGAATAGATTCATATTTAACATTTACACTTTTACAGATTCACATATAACATTAACATCTACTTATTTATACTCTTTAAGGGAACTATAGAAGTACTTTAGCAAATATATTTCTTATTACTTCTTATATACTTTTTATCTTATTTCTTATTTAAACTTACATTTACAACTAGTATCTTTACTTCTTACAAGCTTATTACTACATGTCTTAAGACTACCTTAAATATTTCTTGCAAGCTTATATTCTTAAAGGAACTCTATAGATCTATTTTACAAACTTATATAGGGCTACCATTAGCATATATTTAACTTAGCAAACACCTAAAGATTTTTAACACAGAGATCTAACAAGAGAATAATTTCTACAAACTCACATATCTTATTTTCATCTTCTTACTCTTTTTTTTCCGTTTCTTATCTTTTTTTTTAATTTATTTTAATTTATTTTGCAATACAATTCAGTTCTACATATCGGTCACGGATTCCCTTGTTCTCCCCCCTCATCTTCTTACTCTTAATTATTATCACTATCTCTATTATATTCTCTTAACTAGACAGGGAGTATGTACATCATTTCTAAAGTTTGGAATTTATAGTCAGCTTTGCTATGGAACACTGGGATTTAGTGAGTGTTGTTGTTATAGAATTGTGACAGTTGTTGCTAGGGGACTGTAACTTTCCCAGGATGAAGCCACACTCCAAAGTCGCCAGTTCTCTCAGCCATTCTGGAACCGGCAGAGATGCACTGTCAGCAGTAGACAGTTTTTGACTAGAGGCTGTCCCTTCACCCAAATTCATAGTAGTTCCCCTAAGTGCTTCAATTCAGACAAACGTTTCTATTACAGCAGTACTTTTGGTTTGTTATACCGAAAAACTTCACTTCACATTGAGGGTGAAATTACCGTATTTAGCTGCTGTAAAGCTCTTCGCCAAAACTGCACAGCTATTAGGTGATATAAAGTATTTTTCTAAAGGAGCTAGTAAAGCCACAAGTGGCACAGCTTCGAACTGTATTTAGTATTTTCACTTCATTAGCTTTAACTCCTGATGTTATTAGCCCCTGTAATATTTAGCATTGATTTTTTTATAAGGAACTTTCAGGTGAAGCAACTCTTTTGTAAGACAGCTAGATTTTCTGAAGTTTGTTTCCCAACTACAAAGCAGTCATTTCTTTTTGAATGCCTGTTTCCTTGTCTCCTTAATTAGATTTGCAAAGGAATCACTCATTGCAGGCTGTTTGTTCAAAAGGCAAAGAACTTTTTTAATTTCAACATAAGTTTCTTCATATCTAAGACAACGTTCAGTGTATAAACTGCTTTCCCTTGTTTTCTTAAGGATTTTAAATGGCTTGTTTGCTCTTATAGGTAGCTTTTTGTCTTCCAACTACTGTAAAAATTTGCACAGCTATTAGGGTAAATAAGGCATTTTACCAAGGAGCCCCAAACCGCGAAGCACCTAGTTCCGTATCCTTTCAATTTTTCATTGGAACTGACACTTAAACTCTTAGACGATTTTCCTCCTTATTCTTTTAAAAGCTGTATTTTAAAGTTTACCATGAACGTTATTTTCGAGCTGACAAATGTTTCAGGGCAATGTCGCCATCTTTAGCGGAAAAACTACCTTTCCCAGAATGCATTTCCCTTATATCAGTCCATAATAATATCAGTCCCTTATATCATTTCCCTTATATAAGTCATTTCCCATAGTTCTTTTTGGGTCTGAGAGTCAACTGGTTCTCTTTTACCAGACTTGATTACAAATTCTTGCCCGGGAGGTTTGAACAAAGTTTTTTGCTTTTGCAATGGGAGATTTGAACAAGCATTTTACATTTTCAATTATGGGACATTGGGAGGTTTCTGGTCTCTCCTCAGCTGGCTTTAACAGGTGTTTCTCCTTCATCAGACACTGGCCCCAAATCAGAACTGCACCTGCCTCGTTAGCCGGCATTGAGGCCGGCATTTCTGATAGCAACTTTCCTCGGGGCTTGTGTTTGTCTTAGCCAGTCAGTGATAAACAAGATCATGTACAACAGCTTTTCCATAGCTCTTTCAGAGATTTTTCTCCCACTGATTTTTTTCTCATTTTGCTTGTTCCTCCCCCCATTCCCCCCGCAGATGCAGAGCTTCAGGTATCTGTCTGCAGCTCTGTACCTCTGCTAGCTGCCTTTGGAGGTAGGGGCTTTTTTTTTCTCCCCCCGAATCTGCCTCAAATTCTAGCAGCTTTTTCCGGTCATGCATTTTCTGGGGAGGAATATGTCCCTTCTGTTTCTTCAGAGTCTTTCTCCCAGACAATTCCCAGTTTGGTCTCAGTTTATCCCGCTACTCCAGAAAGTTTCCGACACTACAGTGGCGGCTTTCCCTGGTACTGAAGGTAGGGGCTTTAGTCTGTTTCCGTTTTCCGGGTCTGTGGAGTTTGTGTTCATAAATCAAGCTTCTGCTTTTCTAACAGGGGAGGTTTTTGCTATTTCTGAACTCCCATTAGGACAGGTGTTTTGCCTCATCAGGCCTTCACCTGGCCCAGTCCCCCAGTGGGTTGTGTTTGCTTGTCTGGGTGTTCAAGGACAGAGCTTATGGCAGAGGCAATCACCCCTCAGGGCTACATTTCCCCTCATCTCACAGGAGTCAGTTGAAACAAAGCTTTTCTCAAAGAGGTGCTTTCTCTGACAGAAATGAAAGCTTTACTCCTGGATAGTTCTGTTCTGCCCTGGCTGGGCTCTTTCCCCAGACAGTGTTCTGACTCAGCAGCACAAATGCTTCAGACACAGTTCAGCTTTACTGTTTTCCCAGAAAGATCCTTACTCTGATAGGAAAGCTTTTTCTCAGATTTCTTTTTTGCAGCTGCAGAGCTATCAACCCGGGACTTGTAGGAAAGTGGACAACTGTGCTGTTCCCACTGGCTTTAGCTTTGTTCATTGGCAATCTTCCCCTGGGTCCTGCACCTTCCTGCCTCAGCTCTGTGCTCCTGAAAGTTTGCAACTGCAGGAACCCTAGTATCCCCGAAATGCATTCCAACTCAGATGCTGGCCAGTCACCTCTGGGTTTTTGCTCAGAAGCGAGGATACAATGCTTCAGGGGATCTTTGCGTTAGGAAGATTAGGAGCACCTTTTTAAAGACGCTCACTCAGCAACAAAACCCTTGATGCCTCAGCTGGACTGTAACTGAAAAGCTTGGCTTTTTTGCTCTTCCCAGTAAAGTTTCCCGCCCTTTTGGGCTCTCTGTAGCTCTTTACCCACACTCTCCCAAGCATTTCCCTCAGTGTACTCTGACCCACTGTCTTTTACTAGCTTGAAGAGACAGAGCTTAGAAAAGGTTTTTAGGAACTTGTCCCTGCCTCCTGCATTGCAGGGAGGATTTTTAAAGCTTGAAAGAACTTGGAGAGGTTTTGCTGTCTTCAGAGGTTTGTTTTCTCTTAGAGCTAATCACAGGTGGTCCTCATACTAATATCTTCAGGTGATTCTAATTTTTGCCCTTTTGAGAAAGTTAAAGGCTTTAGTTTTTAAGTTTGAGAGCTTTTGAGAAAGATGAAGGCTTTTTAGAGAGTTTTCCCCCCAAATTTTCCAAGGAAAGCTTTATAGTTTAAGAGAAAGATTTTTTTTCCCCAAGAGAGAAAGACCAACTTTTCCCAAAACGTCCCAACTTTAGACTTTTTGGCTTTTTATATCCCCGTTTTTGCCTCAGGGAGAAATCACTTTCTCCTGCCACTTGGACTTAGCATTTCAGCTGTCCCCAGGTCAAAAGCTTCCATAGGAAACTTTCTTCCCCATAAGCTCAGAGAAGAGCTTTTTTACTACCCATAAAGCCCAAAGAAAGATTTTTTTCCCAGTTTGCATTCATAGCCCCCAAAGTTAGAAAATTGTAGTTTTTCTGTCTAGTTGCCTTACTTATTTTTTCCTACACAATCTTACACTTCTAAGTTTTTCCTACACTATTTTACTACCCTATGCCTTATTTTTCAGAGATAGAAATTGAGAAAGGGATAGAAGATGGAAAATTTTGACAGAAGAGAATTTTGCTGCAGCATCGGACATCCTTCCAGTCCGCTTTCCTTTTCTCTCGAGGATAAAACCCCTGCCTCTCAATAATATATATAAAAAATATATATTTTCCATAACACCAGCATGCCTTATCCACTGGCAGGGCTGAACTCAGCACTTTTGCCAAAAACTCTGTAATAAAACTATTATTTTCCTTTATCTTTAGTCCCTATTACTTTGTCTTTAGTCCCCCCTTTTTTCAGTCCCCCCTTCTTTTTTAGTCCG
This sequence comes from Peromyscus californicus insignis, assembly GCF_007827085.1. Classification (NCBI taxonomy): domain Eukaryota; kingdom Metazoa; phylum Chordata; class Mammalia; order Rodentia; family Cricetidae; genus Peromyscus; species Peromyscus californicus. Next base: position 52,313,624 of record NW_026294514.1, read on the forward strand.
TTTTTTCTTTTTTCTTTAGTCCCTGTTCATGGCGCCATTCTGTGGGGCGTTTACCCACCACCCCCACAGTTCCCCAGAGTTTTCTTGAGTGTGAGCAGCAGGAAATATTAGATAGAAGGATTTATTGCAGAGAATCTTTCAGAGATAAACAGATAGAAAATAAAGGACAGCCTCGAGAGGGCCTGGAACCTATTCCAACGGCCCCGACTGTCTCTGCCCCAGGGTTTTTATAGAGACGCCAAGGGGTGGAGCAAAAGACCTCCTCCCCCAGCACAGCCAAGTGCAGACCATCTCAGACACCTGCACTCAGGCCCGTGGTCTAATCATCCTCTATGAGGACCTGCTGGGTAAAGCCACGAGGAACCCGAGAACGGGCTCCCACAAAAAACAAATTGAAAGAGAAACTTAAAAAGCTATAGATCTTTTAAATATTGTATAAAAGTAACTGTTTTGTCCAGATAACATGCATATATAGTGTACAGTGTATGTGTTGTTCAAATTGATATTTGATCAATTGTCCAACATCACTCCTTTTGCTGAGTATCAGAAAACAATATAATATGAAGGTTTTAGATTGAGAATTACAGAATTTAGTTGACATGTCTGGTGAAAGCAGTAACTCAGTGTGATGGTTTGAATTTAAAAAAAAACATCATTTTAATGTTTTGAATGCTGGGTAAATCTATCAGGACTCTAGGATATGGGATCACTAGGGTTTGGTTTTTGAAAGCTCTATCTGTCCTGGCTGCAAACCAGCTCTCTCTGCTTGCTGGTTTGCGAACACTTCTATTATCAAAAAAGAAGCCTGGCACCCTGGCCTCTCAACTGGGATGGACTTCAGCCAGCTCTTTCAAACATGAGACAAAATCAATCTTTCCTTCCATCGGTTGTTTCTATCATGTACTTTGTGATAGCACTATAAAAGTAACTTAGGGCTGGAGAGATGGCTCAGTGGTTAAGAGCACTGGCTGCTCTTTCAGAGGACTTGGGTTTGATTCCTAGCACCAACATGCTGTCTCACAACATCTGTAACTTCAGCTCAAGGGGATTCAATGCCCTCTTCTGATCTTCAGGAAAACCAGGGAGTGAAAGTATATATAGCAAGTTATTTATATTCTCTAGCAGGTTTTATTATTTTGATCAGTTATCCACTCTTTTCCATTCATTTTTACTCTTGCCATACCTGTTCATGGCTAAGTCAGAGGATAGACCACACACCTTTTGTCAGGCCAAGCCAGATGGTTTATTTTTTTATACAATAGGAGCAGATTTAAGAAGACATTGCACATTGTGTCATTGTTTTATTGTCTCTTTTTCTTGCCCCGTGAATGATTAATATGGACAAGATAGGAGCTACTTTTTTTAAATCTAAATCATGCAACTAGAGGACACAACCGGGCATATATTTTTTCCATCCACCTGAGAGCTATATCTAATTTGCAGCCCTGTGAGAAGCAAATTTCATTGTCATGACCCATAAAAACTGTGAGCTTTGTGACTGAAGTCAAAGCTGGCAAAGACAGAAAAGCAGACAATAATTGAATCAATTCTAGAGAATTAGTAAATCTGCTTATCAGGAATCAGATTATAGGGAGAAGATATGAACCATCTTAAGAGTGAGAAAAAGCATTGGGATTCTGACCTAACAGAAGATAAAAGAATAACAGGATTTGCATGGCTTGATGGAGCATCTTTAATAAATCAAACACTGCCTCCTGCATTGAAAAAGTAAATAAAAGCTGTAGTATGCAGTGTGTGTGTGTGTGTGTGTGTGTGTGTGTGTGTGTGTGTGTGTGTGTGTGTGAATGTGCATGCTCACACATGCATGCTCTTCAACTTTTCTTCATCTTACATTTTGAGACAGAGTTTATTGTTGATATTCCAATCTGGGGCTTGGAAATTGTTCAGAATGGCAGGTTATAGAGCCTTAGAGATACAACTGTAGCATTCTCCTCAACATTATGATTATAGGTGGTACCCAGTTTTGTGTGGTTTTCTCTCATGTGCGCTAGGAATCAAACTTGGCCCCTAATGATTGTGCACCAAGCACTTTTCTGGCTGAGCCATCTTCCCAGTCCCAAAGAGTGGCGACTTTTACTAAATACCCAATCTAGTAAATGGAGTGCAGTGGTAAAAATGGAAGTTCTGTTATAAGTATGCAGAAGTAAAAAGGAAATAAAGATGAGAACAAAATCAAATTTGGTTAAGGCCTTTTGGAAGACTTCATTGAGAAGGTAATATCCGAACTGGGTTTTCAAAGATAAGTAACAGTGTGGCAGCAGAGAGAATGGTGGGAATGTGTTCCAGACACACAATAATATGCATTATTTAGAACAAACTATAAACGATAGTTTGGCTGGAGTATTAAGTGTTAGATAGGAGTGGTTGGTTGGTCAGATTAGATGAAAATGATCGGCCAAAGGTGAAATCAAGGAGAGCTTTTTATGCCAAACTAAATAACTTGGCATTTACTCCAGGTAATAAAATTTCATTGGGAAGGATTTTAATCAGGGCAGACAGATGATCCGATTTTCATTTTGGAAATATCACTTTGCTAGTTCTTAAAGGGTCAGTGGTAAAGGACCAAGGTTAGAATGAGGGGAGATGAGTTAGGAAGTTCTTCATGCAGCTTTCAGAATTATTTAGTATAATGGGAGTGGGATCACTTTTGAGATGCAGTTTAAATTCTAAAAGGAGGACGATGTAATTCAAATATGACAAAATTGCTCTAGAAAACTGTTTAGATCCATTGCATTTGCAACACAGAGTCCAACAGAAACATTTTAGTTGACCCTCGCTTTGGAGAGATCACTTTCTTCCTCCTGTGCACGTCAGACAAAAAGATGCCTTAAGCATCTTAAACACTTTGAGTATTGCTCGGGGTGAGATGTTTACACAGGAAAAACCCCACTTGAATTTAGAACAATTGAGAGAATCAAAGTTGTATTTCTCTTCTGTTTGCAGTGGACGTTATGTTCATTGAAAGGCTCAGGGTTTATTTCCTTTCCCAACTTTTAGATTTTGTTGAATTCTGTTTATTTATTTTTCCTCAAAAGTTCAGAAAGGTCAGTACATACCAACAAGACTCTGCAACTTGTAACGTAGCCTGAGACATTCTAGCCTTAAACAATCACCTCAGAAGCTCAGATGACAGAAACACAGGTAACAAGATCAGATGCCATCAAATGCCATAGCTTCTGACCAGAAGAGGAAACAGTTCATGGGAGTGAAGAGACGGAGGACTACAACATGAGAGAAAGTGTTTGTAAATCATATTTGTGATATGGCGTTAATATCTAGAAGGTATACAAAACTCAAACACCTTTGTAGTTTAAAAAAGCTCATTAAATTGGGCAAAATATTTCAATAAAAATTTCTCAAAAGTGATACATTAGCAAACAACAGAAAGATGAAAAATGTTCAATATCAGAAAATCAAGGATATTAAATTCAAAACTGAATTGCTATATAATCTTATTCCAGAAAGAATTTATATTACCAAAAATAGGAATCAATGCTGGGGAAGTTCTGAAGAAAGATAACTTCTTATATATTGCTGGTGAGAATATAGATTAGTGTACCCATAATGGGACATAGTATAGAGGGTTCTCAGGAAACTATAAATAGAACCACCATATGACCCATCAATCCTGGTACTGGGCATGTATCCAAAGGCAAAGAAACAAGTAGAGTTTTGAGAGATCTTTATGCTCACGTTTGTTGTATGCTCACAATAGGTAACATTTGGAATATGTGTGTTCAATAAATGATGAATAAATAAGAAAATATGATGCCTATGATACATGTGTATGTATGTAACAGATGCTTGTTGATCATGGAATGATAAAAATCTTTCCTTTTGCAAGATTGTGAATAGATTTTGTGGACATCATATTAAGTGAACAAGACACTGAAAGGTGTAAAGGAGGAAAGCATAAGAGGAGTAAAATTGGTATGGGGGAGGGGAGGGCAGGCAGGGAAGAAGAATGAACTCAGGGAGGGATAAATCACAGTAAATGCCCTTTTAAAAGGTCACATGGAAACTTATTACTGTATATTCCTACACACACACACACACACACACACACACACACACACACACACACACACACGGGGGGGGGGGATTTGAATGGACTTACACTATAATGGGACAATAATATCTGGGCATTGTTGACACCATGAGTTAACAAATAAAAACCCCAGGAATGGATCACTTATTTTGGAGTTGTTTTCTCTGAGATCTCGTAGAACCCCATGTGTTACAGGCTACCAGCAATGCTACTGATTACCCTCCAGAACTTGATGGTACGACCCTGTTGCTGAGGTTGCCATGTATTTGAGTTACAGAACATGGAACCATCAAGCTTGTACTATCCTTTCCTGCTGGCTAGTTTTTTATAGTATTGGAATGGGTTTTGCTGACGTCATAGGAAAAGCGTAGTTACCAATGGTACTTACTTGTGAGTGTTGCAAGCTCCAATCATAACTGGTCTGGCAAGACATGGCCACCAGTGCAATCATGACATGGGTGCTGTGGGAGTAACCAAACACTCTCAAATTGAATTTAAGCCCCACTCTACAATAAGAAGCACATACCTGGTATCATTAACAATACAATAACCTATGGATAGGTAGGTCATAGGACTTAGAAGATAATATATTAATTAAATGGATATAATATTAAACTGACTCCTAATGACTTATTATACCTATAGATTAAATCATCTCTCAATTTTCATCAAGGAAGCTTTTATTTGCAGTAGATTGTGATTAACTTAGAGACTCCCAACTGGCCAAGAAGCAGAGAATAAGAAACTGCATAATAGCCAGCTCTAAATGTAATGTTATACATTAGATCCCCTTTGCACAAGGCTCAGAGATCACTGTGGAAGAGGGTGAGAAAGAGTGTAAAAGTCAATGACAGTGGGTGAGTACAAGGAAGCAGTGTCTTCTGGACATAGCAGGACAGTTGCATATAGGAATTCATAATCCTTAGGACAGTATGCCCAAAGTCTTTGCAAGTCCAAGGCTGACTAAATACAAGCATAGAGATGGGAGGCAGACATCAAGTCCACCTCTAGCTAGAGAGATATTGGGGATGGTTAGTGGCTCAGAAACACAGGGCCATTTTCTCTAGAGTGTAGCCTCTGGTAAGTTGATCATGCTCCTGCAGAAGGCCACATATACAAGAATACATGAGGAGTAAATATGGAACATGATGTGCTTTTGAAAAAGAGAAGGGCATACATTTAAATGATGAGGGAAGGGGAGGTAGATCTGAGGGGAGTGAACATGGTCAAAGCATGTTCTATAAAATTCTCAAAGAACACACACACACACACACACACACACACACACACACACACACACACACATCTTTATTGCAATGCTATTCATAAAAGTGAATATATAGAATCAAACTAAGTGTCCACTGGCCCCCAAAGTCATCTAATTAATTAGGAAGGACATATTACCCAGGGACATAATGGTGCCAGGTTATCCAAAGGGGCACAGTTCTGCAGTCCTCTGGGAGAGGGTTGATCTCTCCAGTATCAGTCCAGTTATTCTCATGGCATCATTGCCTTAGCTGGTGCTCACTGTACCTCATAGCAGTCAAGCTCATGTACCAAGTCTGCTGTGTTGGGAATTGTTGGTGGAACCTGGCCCTCATGCAGAATCTCCTTTTCATGACATCTAAGTCCACATCTACTGCTTTCTTGTCCATGTTTAGCCATCTCTAGTCTCTCATATGGTCTTTATCATGCTCACAGGCATGGCTTTGGATGTGCTGCTGCTCCATTAGTTCCATAATGATTATTTTAGTACCTTCTGCCTTTGCTAATATGTTGTTGAAATCTGTGCTTTTCCACCTTTATTCCAGCTGCTTCCGCTATTAACATGGCCAGTTATTTTAGATGCTACAAAACAAGCTAGAATAGGGCTAATTCCTTTCAATATGTAAAAATACATTTACTATACTAGAGATTATGTAATTAATCTTTACTCCATATAAAGTACTCCTTTCCAGGGTCAGGTTTTTCCGGTGTTTCAAGAACTGGCATCCAAACCTCCCAACCTCACTTTCAGGATTATTTTCTCCCAAGTATTTTTAGCAAATGCTTTTTTCTTTAGCTTTGAGAAGATACATTGTCCTACACAGCCCACAACATTTGTGAAGCATTGTGTATTGTTTGTCATTTTCATAGACCCACATTACATATTAGTATTAGAAAACATCAGAAATTTTCATTAAAATTATGTTAACATGCAGCAAGTGTTAATTTAGAACACTTGTAAGAAATTCTACTCAGAACCCACAGCTGTGTATATTTGGAAAGTAAGGACAATTCTCATACCCAGTGGAAGTTAGGAATGTGTAGATATACGATACTGGATTTTTAATGGCATGATATAAGGAGACAGTATCTGAGGGAGAGTTTAATACAAGAATCAGTACTCATAAAAACAAGATATTAATGAGTTCTGTTCCTTCCTATCCCAGGTGGATAGTGTTCTTGTAAAAAATATTGCTTCCCAAGTGTTATCAATATATATCAATTTTGACAACCATCTACATTTGTCAGTGTAATCTACTAGTCATTAGATTCTATGAGCAACTAAATTAATCCATTTTCTTAAAAAATACATTTAAAAAATCCAAACAATTGTAATTATGCTAGAAATAACAATCATATCTTGAAAAAGCTAGTTTTTTAGAATTATAGCATAACATTGCCTATGTTAATAAAAGTAAATTACACTATTCCATATTTTTAAAGAGATCAATTTGTATGTCAGGTTACTTTGACCAATTATTAGTATGAACTTATAAAAATTGTATACAGAAAGGAAAACAGGTGTGATTCCCCCTTCAAGCCTCAACAATATTTTTTTTTATCAGAAACATGTTTCTGAACATAAAACAAAGATTAAAAATGTAAGAGAAAGTGGTACTGGAGAACAAGATTCTTGTAGCAAAATCTTTGGACGTTAAACTCTTTTCCATATACTTCCTTTAGCGGGACAGTGACATACCTGAAACGCCAGTAGATATTAAATATTGAAAGACGAAGTCACTGAGCAATCATCAAGAAATCGACATTCATGAATATAGCAAGTAGTGAGTCGGGTACACACTTCAATTCTGTGTGCACATTTTACTGTCAATATCTTTGGATTATTGGTATCTGCCTTGTGGCTGTCCACAACGTGCATCAGGACATTGGTGGAAACAGACTTTCAGCCTCAGGAATGCAGATCTGTAACCATGTTTAACTCAGATCTCCAGATACTCCCTTTTCATGCCTCAGCAGATGACATTGACATTTTCTCAATTATAGCACAAGACAGCCTGAATTTGCTTAAACTAGATATTTAGCTTCAGTTGTTGGATTTAAATTTTTTGTACTTTGATGGTTAAATTGCTTTAACCCTGATTGGCAGTTTCCATTACAGATGTGGATTATTTAAATGATTTCTAACTGATGGGAGAAAATACGGGAACATATAAAGTGGCCTTTACATTCAACTACCTTCATTTTTAAAATGTGATTTTCCTCATTAACAAATGAATAAGAATGATGGATGGAAAATGTCATTACCCTCTCATTGAAAAGAAATATTTTAATGGTTTTGACATGAATATATAAACAGCCTAAATTTAATATGTGGGATTGTTTAAAACATATTTATATTGGTAATTTTTGAACAAACTGATGATGGCTATAAAACTTGAGAAAGAATGACCAAATTTTCCCTATTCTATTGCCTTATTGATTTAATAGGAATTGAATTTTAGTGATGGAACAAATAACTGTCACACATTATTTATTTATTTATTTATTTATTTATTTATATATTTATTTATTCAGTGTCTACTTTTTCAATGTGGGATATGTGTGTAGATTGTGTGTGTGTGTGTGTGTGTGTGTGTGTGTGTGTGTGTGTGTGTGTGTGTATGTGTGTGTGTACATGTGTGCATATGTGTGCATGAATACTGAGACTAGATGTTGATATCAGGTGTCTTTCCCATCAAGTCTCCTTGAACCTTGGCTCACTGACTGGTTAGACAGGTGGGCCAATAAGCTCCAGGGATTCCCCCTATGTCTGGCCCACACTGGTTGCTTTTTTTTTTTTTTTTTTTGGTTTTTTCGAGACAGGGTTTCTCTGTGTAGCTTTGCGCCTTTTCCTGGAACTCACTTGGTAGCCCAGGCTGGCCTTGAACTCACAGAGATCCTCCTGGCTCTGCCTCCCGAGTGCTGGGATTAAAGGCGTGCGCCACCACCGCCTGGCTTCCACACTGGTTGCTAAGACTGTAGTACACAAGTCAGCAAACTCCATTTGATTCCACGGGTGCTAGGGTTCTGAGCTCGGATCCTCATGATTGTGTAGCAAGCACTTTATCAACAGAGCCATCTCCACTGCTCCACTTTATTCATTTGACTTTACATTACGGATGTTAACCAACCCATGAGACAATGAAGCACTGTAGAAATTTATGATTGAAGTCATGTTTTTCCTGAACTCTTAGTTACTTTGTATGTTTGTTTTCCCCACCTTATTCACACCAGGTTCATATGGAAGTAATTTGGGGAAAACATAATATATTTGGGGTTCGTCTATCCTTTATGTGCTGTCTACTTCAATATGTCATTATTCTTTTAGACCTCCAATGTCTGCCTTAAGCCTTATAAGAGGAGCTTCCCAAGTGCCCTCTTTGATGGCCCTCACACTCTTTTTTACCTTGAAGTATGAACAAGCCAAAGCTTCTCTGCCCCCAGTGATGTCTTAACTGACCTTGGTGGCCTCCATAGCTATGGATAGGCAGGCACCTTTTCAAGATTTCTATTATGTAGTTTTGCCTCTGATTCTTCCACTTCATCTCTTTTGTCTCCTTATGTATCTCTATAAACGCTTATCATGTCTACCTAACTTGTAGCAGACTCTTGAATTCTTGAAGATTTCTAAGGACTTCTCATACTTAACTAACTTATGATGAGTGCTCTCTACTTGCCCAGTGAAATCCTACACGTACACAAAAGCCTAATTTAAACATTTCCACTCGTCATTTCGTGTCTTCTCTAGAGCCTGCCACTCTAATGATGTAATCAGTTATCTACTCTGATGTCAGTCATAGCTTCTAGTATGTTCCCTTACTTGAAACTATAGAAAACATTATTCATTTTTCTATCATTAACTCTTATCTTGTAAATCAGTATGTGTTCTAAGTGCTTATAAAATTTTGAAAATAATTCATCGTTTCAGATGTTGTTATGTATGTAACAGATACCTGTTCCCATTCACAGATACTAGAGCAAACCATGTTACATTTCAGCGTGTATGTGACCTCATTTGAACTTTCTGTTTTGTTGTTAGGTACCTGAGTAAGCAAATAAGATTCTGGGTACAACTTCATGAAGAATCAAGAGGGAACACTAAGATCAAGCTCAGAGGGGGAAAATACTAATGAAAGCCCAGGAAACTTGGAATTAGTAGTATGTTAGTTAATTTTAAAGTGGCTTGTATGATTTTGAGGTTCTGTTTAAGTCTAATTTTATGTTTTCCAGAAAATCAGTTTAGCCATAAGTTCAGCCATAACAACAGCTATATCTGCTATCTATTTATCTATCCATCCATCCGTCTCTTCATCCATCCATCCATCCATCCACTCACATCCATCCATCCGTCTCTCTCTCTCTCTCCCTCTCTCTCTCTATATATATATATAAATATACATATATGTGTATATGTATATGTATAGATAGATAGATACATATATAGATAGATACATATATCCCATATGTATTTTACACATACACATTGACATTGTATCCTCGTTAGGTAGAGGCATTCTAAAATATGTCTAAGTAAATTCACTAAAATCAATAACATATGCCAACCCTGGGTGCCGCTTAGTGAGCTGAATAGCTCATTGTTCTTTAAGATCGGGCTAAGATCCTGTGTATAGGAATATGCCTTGCTGCTTTGTGAATTGAATTTATTCTTCTTGAGATGCAGTTTTTAAAATAAAAGGTTGAGTGTGAAATTAACATTTCCTTTTACAGTGTTTCTAATGTTTGTGATTTAATTAATTTTTCAGTATTTCTACCAGAATCTTTAGTGCCCATTGTGCTAGAGTGTAAGTTAACCATCATATTTTCTGCCAGACACTTTCATTCTAACAAATAACCTTCCCCCCAGATAATAGGAAGTACATCTGTATTATTCTTCTATCAAATACCTTTTCAGTATTTGAAAGGGTACATGTCAGAATAAAATGAGATAAAAGGTTTTTCAAATATTTTTTCTTTTCCATTGTAATACCTATATTTTACTTCCTTCTTTGTATGAAAAGGTCATTAAATGCTACAGCTTTTAAAAAGTAGTGCTATATATCCAGATTACTACAGAGTTTTGCAGGTATAAATAAAAGATACCTTTGAAATGTGTCATCATTATTGATACTGACTGGTGTATATCGCTTCTTTTTTATAACTGAGATCACCTGTGTGTCAGTAGGATTCCCTGTTGTGTTTAAAAAGCATTCCATAATGAATATTCAGAACAATATGAATATATAAAAATACACTAAATTTATGAACTTGTGTCAACACTGAGCCCTGCTGGGCTTGCAGGCAAAATTTATTTTTTTTATTGTCTATTTATAGCAAGTACTTGTTCTCAAAAATAAAATACATTTCCTCCAAGAGAAGTATTCCCCCACTTTGCACCTTAACCTTGTTTTCTGACCTTAGGAGCAGCTGGTCTTGACAACAGATAATTGGCAGTTTCCTGGGATGCAGAAGGGCACTCCATTAAGAAGAAGGATAGCTGCAGTGCATGAAAGCCAGGGAGCTCTTCTCTCATCCTGGAAACCAAAGCATAGGCTTCCAGGTGAGAGCTTGTGCAGCAAAGGATGGGTGGAAGAGGAAAAGCATCGCCACCCATGCTTTTAGGCTCTGTGTTCCTACATCAACACCGAAGAAGACAACATCGTGCAACTGTTTTATTTTTCACTTCACAACTTTAGCGTAAGTTTCAGAAAAGAGTTACAGACCTTGAGTCTCGCTGGGATGAGGAACACTATCAGAGAGAACTCTATAAATTAACAACTGAGAAAGCAATACACAAAGAACCAGGCTAAAACAATGCTCTGATCAGCCGGCAGTTTTGCTGAGAAAAGTGAAACCTAGATCTCCCCTTGCCCATGGCCTCTTCTTTTTCTGTCTTAGCTCCTCACACCTTGGAAGTAAACACTTGTCTGGATTCTTGTGCACCTGGGATCTGAGCCAGTTCTCACATCAATCATAATACGATAACATATTTCATGACCTTAATTTTTATTTTCTCTATTGATGTCTAAGTTAAAGATGCTGTGATGGTAGGCAAGGAATTGGGGAATTGAGAAAGGAAGCAGATTTTCAGAGAGAGAGAGAGAGAGAGACAGCTTAAAACTTTTAAATGCTAACATTTAATGAAGCATTCCTTAAACTTCTTGTCACTGCTTAGCTGAAAATGAAGAAGAGTTAGGGACCCTCGACCTGCCACAAAACAAAATGGTAACAGCAGGTAGAATTAGCTGTGCTTTTTCGGCACAGAGTTAGCAAAAGCAAAACAACAACAACAACAAAAAACAAAAAACAAAAAAAACACATAGCAATGGAAAGAGCCTAGATGAACATTAACTGAGGAATAGATAACAAAATACTTACAAAATGGAATATGTTTGAGTGGGAGCTCCACCTCAACCCCTGGCACCCTGGCATCCTTATACCCAAAGAGTCTGGAATGTTTGGAAGGAGTCTGATAGAAGATCCACCTTGGCTCCCTTCCCCATCTCTTTCCCTAAACCAACCCCTTCAAAGCCCGCCAAACACAACTTCTTCCCCAGAGAGGCTCAGGAGGACTCCCACAGGGGATGTATAAGCCACATCCCTGAAAACTGACTAGTGGTTCTTCCGGTCATGGATCCCTGTCTCTGCAGGCCTGGGAATCGCCCAGAACACTTCACCCATTAAACCTGGGCTTTTCCTAATTTGCTCTGATTAACTTTGTTGCGAGGGCAGAGAGGCCTTCAGGAGGCCTAAACTTACCAGAATATTATTCAGCTACTAATAAAAGAGAAGTTATATTTGAATCTTCAGATGCTTGTTTCATTTTGAATGCTCATAGAAATTAGTAAGAAATTAATAAGGAGCCATACAGGGGGTGGGGTGGGGCTTCAACGGAAGGGATAGGAACCATACTGGCATAAAGTATGAAAGGGAATTAAGGGGACAGGGAAGGTTAATTGGGGTGGTAGATGAATGATTAGGGTAGAAAAGGGAATATTGGAGTACTTGGAGAGAGATACCATTAAAAACTTTTTACAAAGTAATATGAACATTTACTTGATATAAAGAATTAAAATGGATTTATTATCTCTGTGAGTTCGAGGCCAGCCTGGGCTACCAAGTGAGTTCCAGGAAAGGCGCAAAGCTGCACAGAGAAACCCTGTCTCGAAAAAACCAAAAAAAAAAAAAAAAAAAAAAAAATGGATTTATTGTATAAGACTGTGATGATACTCCTAGAACCACAAGATAACAAAAATTCTAGTGTTAGAAATGGTTACTCCTCTTCTGGAGTTGTTGGTAAGTGAGGTCACCAGACTCCTAACTGTGAATGCTCTTGGTTCCCTGCCAGAAATTGATGCGTTAGATCCTATTGCAGCAGACACAACATACTTGAGTCACAGAACATGGAGAAGTCAAGCTGGTACTGACTTGGAATCCTCATCCCAACTGGCTAGCTTTCATCATGCTGAAAAGGAACATGTGCACTAAAGAGGAGAAAAGTATAAACCACCTTTCCAGGTTCTGAGCACTTTGAGCTATATAATGAAAAGCAACATCCATTGGTGCAATAGTATCATAACATCATGGGAGAAACCAATCACTTTCAGACTGGATGTAAATTCTTTCTGTTACGTAGAATAAAACACATACCTGGAGCCATTGTCAGACCAAGAAACTGTGATTAAATGGGTTATAGGCCCTAGGGTAGAACCTACTACTATTATTCTGCTAAATAGACATAGTACTAAATAGACTTCTAATGATTTGTCACTATACTCATAGATTTTTTTACAAAGACTATTTTTAGATTTTTAACTTTTATGTGTATAAATGCTTTGCCTGAATGCACGTATATGCACCATGTGTGTATCTGATCCTCACAGACGTCAGAAGAAGGCATTGCGTTCCATGGAAATGGAATCACGGATGGTTATGAAGTGTATGTGTGTGTGTGTGTGTGTGTGTGTGTGTGTGTGTGTGTGTGTGTGTGTGTGTGCTGAGAACTGAACCTGGGTCCTTTGTAAGATTAACAAATACTCTTATCACTCTTATCTGTAAAGCCATCCCTCCAGCTCCTGTTACATTTATAGAGTAGTGCATCTTTCAACTCTTATGAATGAAGCTTCTATTTGCAGTAGATTGTGATTAAGACAGAGACCCACACTTGGCTGAAGTTTCAAGAAAAATAGCTTCTGGAATGCTGAACAACAAATGGCATTTGTATTTCATCTATTCCTCTTAAGGTTTAGGGATCACTATAGGAGAAAGAACGGAAAGACAGACCAAATTCCATCATGCAGAGGGCAGGTAGACATGACAGCCCACACCTACCCAATGAGCTAGTGTCAAATGTTAGCTGATGGGATAGAGAGAATTTGTTTTCTTTAATTAAGGTTACCCCTGCTAATTGTATCACACTTCAGTGTTAGGTCATATATCCAAGAATATGTGGGCAGCACAAATTGGAATTGATGGATAGAAAGGAAAAGAGGACACACATTTGGGTGGGAATGGAATTATGGGTGGGTCTTAGAGGAGTTGGGGGAGAGGAAGTGAATATGATCAAATCACACTGTACACAATTCTCAAAGAACTAATAAAAATGAATAAATGCATTTAATTAGTTATATGCTATGGTAATTATCCATTCTGAGTTTTAGATTTCAAAATTATGCTAACTGAAAATAAAATACAATTTGTTGTTGCTTCCATAATAGGTCTATGCCACTTGAGGGCAGTTTTCATGTCCAAATCTTATGAAATTCTGGGCAGAATGTAAATTTCATTTCCACATCAATAAAAGCCTTGACAGATAAAGGTTTCAGGTGCCTGGTCATCTGTACTTTCCTGCTTTGATTTATTACAGCAAGACAGGCATTGTCCTTTGAACTTTTTTTTTTTAATTGAAAGTTTCCTTAAACTTCCTTCTGATCTCTCTTGGTTCTTTGTCGTTGAGGGTACTCTTTTTTTTTTTTTAATTTATTTTAATTTATTTTGCAATACAATTCAGTTCTACATATCGGTCACGGATTCCCTTGTTCTCCCCCCTCCCGTCCCCCTCACCTTCCCCCCAACGCCCCCCCCCCCATTCCCATCTCCTCCAGGGCAAAGCCTTCCCCACAGACTGAGGTCAACCTGGTAGACTCAGTCCAGGTAGGTCTAGTCCCCTCCTCCCAGGCCGAGCCAAACAATCCTGCATAGGCCCCAGGTTTCAAACAGCCAACTCATGCAATGAGCACAAGATCTGGTCCCACTGCCTGGATGCCTCCCAAACAGATCAAGCCAATCAACTGTCTCACCCATTCGGAGGGCCTGATCCAGTGTGGACCCCTCATCCATTGGTTCATAGTTCATGTGTTTCCATTCATTTGGCTATTTGTCCCTGTGCTTTATCCAACCTTGGTCTCAACAATTCTCGCTCATATAAACCCTCCTCATTCTCGTTAATTGGACTCCCAGAGATCCACCCAGGGCCTAGTCATGGATCTCTGCATCCAGATCCCTCAGTAGTTGGATGAGGTTTCTAGCACAACAATTAGGGTGTTTGGCCATCCCATCACCAGAGTAGGTCAGTTCGGGCTGTCTCTCGACCATTGCCAGCAGTCTGTTGTGTGGGTATCTTTGTGGATTTCTGTGGGCCTCTCTAGCACTTTGCTTCTTCCTGTTCTCATGTGGTCTTCATTTACCATGGTCTCCTATTCCTTGTTCTCCCTCTCTGTTGTTGATCCAGCTGGGATCTCCCGCTCCCCCAAGCTCTCTTTCCCTCGACCCTCGCCTTTCATTATCCCCACTCATGTCCAGGCTGTTCATGTAGATCTCATTCCATTTCTCTGTCATTGGGCGATCCCTGTGTCTTTCTTGGGGTCCTGTTTTCCGGGTAGCCTCCCTGGTGATGTGAGTAGCAGACAATTCATCCTTGTTTCATGTCTAGTATCCTGCTATGAGTGAGTACATACCATGTTTGTCTTTCTGAGTCTGGGTTACCTCACTCAGGATGATTTTTTCTAGATCCATCCATTTGTCTGCAAACCTCATGATGCCATTGTTTTTTTCTGCTGAGTAGTATTCCATTGTGTATATGTACCACATTTTGTTTATCCATTCTTCAGTTGAAGGGCATCTGGGTTGTTTCCATGTTCTGGCTATTACAAACAATGCTGATATGAACATAGCTGAACAAGTGCTCTTATGGTGTGGTTGAGCATTTCTTGGGTATATGCCCAAGAGTGGTATAGCTGGATCTTGGGGGAGATTGATTCCCAATTTTCTAAGAAAGCGCCATATTGATTTCCAAAGTGGTTGTACAAGCTTGCATTCCCACCAGCAGTGGAGGAGAGTTCCCCTAGCTCCACATCCTCCGTTGAGGGTACTCTTGTGGGTCTACCTTGCCCAAAGACTGAGGCAACTTTCCTATTTTCAACAGTTCATATATATTTTTAAAGTTACAACTGGTTATGGTGTTGAGATGTAAACAGGCTTTTCTCTGTCCTGCTCCATTCTGCAGCTGTTTCCAAATAATCACTCAGAGGCTTATATTAATTATAAATGTTAGGCTGTTGCTTCCGGCTTATTACTAGTTAGTTTTTATATTTAAACTAACCCATAATTCTTATCTATGCTTTGCTACAGGGTTTGTGGCTTGTTACGTAATTTTCTATATGTTTTGCATCCTCCATGGCTAGCTGGAGTCTGCCTTGACTTTGCCCTTCTTCATCTCCAGTTTTATTGTATTGCTTAACCTTATTCTGAAGCTATTGTCAAAGCAGCTTTATTTATCAACCAATAAGAGCAACACATATTCACAACATACAGAAAGACCATCCCACAGCATTGAGAAATAAATGTTTTTTTTTGTTTGTTTTTCTGCTACAGGATATAGGTGGTTATATGGGAAGAGAAAATTATATCAGAATTGTTGAGCTGTAGGTAATTTGAAAGACACAGATACATGGAAATTCTCTGTTCCTCTTCCTTTTGCCTAAAAGCAGGACATAGATTTGCAAAGACCAAGGGTATCTTGCTCCCATCCTGCACTGCAGAAAACAAATTTTAACCACCAACGACTTTCTACTCTTACTGGCCTGCAGGTGGTACCAGAGAAATTTACTCAAGAGGTTTTACTGACTTCAATTTGACTTGCCTCAAGTTGTAACTCCTAGAGATGCCATGTCTTTGTCTTTTGGCCTTGCAAATTCTCTAAGAAATTACAGTTCTGTTAAAATGCTGTGTAAGTTAGAATGTAAAGTCATTTCTTTTAGAACTACTCTTTTCCAAATGATTCCTATGTAGAGAGATGCAATTTGCATATCCATAAATTTGTTTGAGTTTTATTCCTTAATCTGTCTTTTGTTACAGACATCCATTCCAACTAAGAACTTATGATGAAAGTTAATGGACAATTGTTGTCTTCTCCTATAAACCGTGTATTTTAGAATTTAAGTGTTTTCTGTTCATTCCTCTTTTCAGAGAATTGTCATTCTTTCTTAATTTAGCATTTAGAATTTAATGAACTATATATTAAGTCTTGTAATATATTATACTTCTTGGGAGATTTTTGTGTAATTGAAAAGAACAAAGATAAAAGTCTGGACTATAGTGGTGGTGATGGGCTGTGTGTTTGCCTGATTCATATAAGAGAGAAACCACAGAAAAGTTTGAAGAGGGAATGTTTAATATAGTATATGAATGTAAAGATATAACTGTAATAATTAAGTGAGTTAATTAATACTTACTAAGAATTAAATAAATTAAATAATAGAGGACTATATGTAATCAACAAATTTGGAGCTGAGTTTGAGTACTCAAGACAGAGTACCTATAAGCCACAGGAGGAAGTCCAGACGTTGTTGCAGAACACATTCTTAGCTGCCAGGTAACAAAGGTCACAGTGGTTCCACACCAGCAAAACTTAACAGACATCTGCCCTGGCAGTGCTTGGGCTTGCCACAAAAAGGTGTTACCAAGATTCAGGATGGGTCTTCCAATGATTTGCATTAAAATGGGTTTTTCTACCTCAAGTGATCCAGTTAACTAAAAATCCCTCAAAAGTGTGCCCAGCTGCTTGAGTTTTTAGTTTTTTCCAGATGTTCTATCCAACAACAACAAAAACTCCCAGGACAAGATCATTTCATGAGTATTTCAACAAAGTATTGAATGAACTAATTATAGTCTTTGAATTTTTTCCAAACATTAAAGAACAATCATTAGTGAACATAACAAGGGATCAGTATCAATAAGAAACAGAAAGAAAACAAAATAAAATTGAAAATAGAAGAAAAGGAGAGTGCAACCTAAGAGAAGAGCACACAGATCAGTTTTCCAGGGCCAAATGGTCAGCCCTGAGAACACATGTAAAGTAACATGCAGAGTCATATTAGTCATATTTAGAAATACATACATACATATACATACATACACACATGTACATACATATATATATATATATATATATATATATATATATATATACACACATATACATGCAATAACAATCAATGAAAAATGAGACCATGAATTTGAAGAAGAGAAGGGATTATGTGGAAGGGTTTGGTGGGAGGAAAGAGAGGTTAGACATGTTGTAACTGTATTATAATCTCAAAAAAAAAAAATCGGTTGGAAATTTCCTGCAAAAAAAAATGTGAAAGTCCTCAGTAAAACAGTAGCAAGCTAAATAATTGGCACATTAAAATACATAGACCCTGCCTGGATTTCCCGGAACCCACGTCACGTTTTCACAGCCGCTGTAGTCCAGCTCCAATTGACCTGACACCCTTGTGGCCTGGATGGGTACTGCACACCCTTGTATAAATGCACACTCATGCATACACATAATTTAAAAAAAATTAAAATCTTTAAAAAATAGTGAACATCAATTGCAGACATCTTCTTGGTTAAGAGTGGGACCTACCCCATGTTCACTACTCTCTCTCAGTGTCGGGACCCTGTCTGGCTTGAACCTGTGCAGGTCTTGTATGTATTGTCACAGAATTTGTGAGTTTATATGTGCATCAGTCCTGTTGTGTCTGGAAGACATAGTTTCCTTGGAGTTACCCATTACCTCTGGGTCTTACAATTTCTCTGCCTCAAGAACAAGACAATATACCATGATTGTGATTTATCATATATATATATATGTATATATATATGTGTATATATGTATATATGTATGACATATGTATATGTCCAACACACATATATGTACAGAGTACGTATATAATATTGTAATATACAGTATGCAAGTAATAAGGATGCCAAATTTACAGAATGAAGTATAAAGCATTCACATCATCTTAATCCATAAAAAAACAAAGAACTTGGCAAACTTAACATTTGTCTTCATAGTTTAAAACAAAAAATACAGAAGAAAATTGTTTCAAACTGTAAAGTACATAGATGAAAAGCCCATCACTAACAACATGTTCAAAGGTGATAAACTGACTTTTCCTCTAAGTTCAAAAATGAAACAAGAACTTTAGTTGCAGAACATAGAGAAATAATACCTAAACTGATCAAGAAACTCTCTGCTGGTTAGGTCTTCTAGTGTTAGAAGGTGCTATGCAGGACACTGGGGGCGAAAATCATATTAGTGGTCCTGCCCAGAGCCTGACCCTGCATGCTACAGATATAACCTACTGGGAAATATGTGTCCCCTGTACAATAGTAGCAGCACTGTTTATGGAGGCGATCAATCATTCTCTTGATTAGATTTACGGCCTCTTGCACAGTAGGGAAATGATGTCTGTTACCACAAACATGGTCAAAGCTCATGACTGTGGAAGTTATAGGCCTTGTGTTGGACTTACTGTTGATGTTTTGCTAAATGGTCATGTTGTCAATTGCCATCTAAATATTTATGTTTATAGTATATATGCCAATTTCAACCTTGGGCAGATAAGCATCCATGTAGTATTGCATGGCGAGGGTATAGACCCAATTCTCAAAGTTCAGAGAAAAAAATTAATTCAAGTGTTCAGCCACAGATAGATCTATATCAACATGCTACATACAGAAGTGGGGTTAGAAAGAATGCAAGAGGCAGAGGTTTGGAAGGAATAAGATTAAATACTGTCTTCTTGGTAACATACAACTGTCATATACATGAACTAACTGTAGCTATTGTTACCTGTACAATACTGTTGCAAGGTCAAGCCAGTTAAAAATTCCAGTATGGAGTAAGTGGTGACTTGGGGGACTCCACTCCTAGCAGAAGGACCACTGTCAGTTGATGGTATGTGGAAGAAGGAGAGTCACTTTTCTTTGGAGGGATGGCAACTGGTAGGTTGCCCACTCTCCAGAGGATGCCCCCATACCCCTGTGAATGTGCTACTACTAATGGAACTCAATGGGACAAAATAAATAAATAAATAAATAAATAAATAAATAAATAAATAAATAAATAAAATATGAAGTTGGAAGGGATATTCTGGAAGGGTGCTGGAGGAAATTGGATGTGGAAAGTAAGAGGTCAATATTATTAAGCTATATCACATATAGGTGACATTTTAAAAAATATTATTACAAAGAAAACACAACAAAGAGTACAAATTCTCAACAATTGCTGGTTAAGTATGAAAGAAACTGAATTAATAAAAGTAAGGAAGAAGCCACTTACTTTTATTTCCAAATAATATGATCTGACCTGGAAGAAACATGAAAAAAAGTGTTATATAGAATTTTGGGACAATTGAATGATGCTGTAGGATCCAAAATCAAAACACAACTTCACAAGCTTTTCTACATTTGCAAAATAATGTCAAAGAAAAAAATCACAGAAATTCATAACGTAACATGAAAATTAAGTTTGTAGGCATAAATTTTGCCAAATATCTGAAAGGTTTACTAAAACCTAGAAAATAAAAATGAAAGAAATTCAAGTTGACACACATTAGAAAAAATGTTCTGTTTATATAGTGTTAATTAATATCAAAACGCTTCTATTATCCAAAACAATCTATAAGTTCTATGAAATTTATTTTCAAATTTTAATGGCATTTTATAGGAACAATGAAACGCCCTAAAATTTGAATTGAATTGTAAAAGATTCTGAGTAGATACTGGTCAAAATGACATTGTTTGTAAGAGACAAAATAATAAGCATCGTAGTACATGGTTTCAAAATTTAGAGTAATCACAAAAGAATGGTACTCACAAACTGCAGTGGAGCAGAGCAAAGGCAGACACACTGAATAATGGAGCTGCATATAAACCAACAGTGCATTCTTGTGCTTTCAGTCAACTGAGCTGGAATTATGAAGCCAGTAGAAAAATAAATGGTGACGTATTTCATGACATTGATCTGCACAGTAATTTTTTGGGTTAAAACAACATAGACAGCAAGAATAAATATTTATATTTATTAGATTGTATCAGATTCTAAAACTTCTATAGTGCACAGGTGTAGTGGGTAGCCGTTCCAGCTTTGACCTGGAAGTACCACCCCCTTTGAGGCTTCGGTAACTGTCAGGCCTACAAGGTGGAACCGAGAGAGGACCCCTGAAGGTCCGAGATACAGATGGGGAACTCTCTAGGTTCCTGGATCTTGGACGCTGGAGGTAGACCAAGCAGAGTTCTCCAGAGAACACCGCTGAACCGCTACACCTTTCCTAGACCCTTGTAACCTATCCCTTCACTTGTAAGTTACCCCACAAAATAAACCTCCCTTTTAACTATGTGGAGTTGCCTTAATATTTAAACCAATACGCAGTAAACAAGAGTGTGAAAAAAATGACAGAAAGGGAGAATGAATACATTATGGGTTAATATGCATTGTATACAACCTATAACAAATACGAGATTCAAATTACTCAAGTAGTAAGAAATCAAATAACATTATTTTAAAATGATGTTTTTTTTTAAAGAAAAATTAAAAGATTTGAGGTGTTTGAGAAGTGTCTCAAGTTTGATTACACTTGCTGCACTTAGTTCTTTTAATCAGAGGATCAGCATTTAGTTCCCAGAACCCACATCAAGCAGCTAACAATTCCATGAAACCTCAGCTCCAGAGAATCCAACAGTCTCGTTTGGTTTCTGTACAGACTCGAACAACATGTGTATTCACACACAGGTATACACACACACACACACACACACACACACACACAATTTAGTAATAGTCAATGGGTTTTTGTAAAAAGGTTAAAAATCAAGGAAATTCACATTAACTGGGTTACCAGTTCACACCTGCTAAAATGACTATCATGCAATAAAGAATAGACAACAAGTGTTAGCACAAAATGTGGGGAAAAGAGCACACTTGCACTCTCTTGTCTGGTCTTTAATTTCACATTGGCATGATGGAAAACAGTATAAAAGTCTCTCAAAGGGCCTGGAGTGGTGCCTTATTTGGAAGGTAGAGCTCTATGAGTTTAAGACCAGTAGGGTCTCAATAGTGAGTTCCAGAGATCCAGGGCTACATAGTGAGACCTCATTTCAAAAAATAAAAACAATACTATGTGATTGAAGAATACCATGCAGGGTGTAGATTTTATGGAAATGAAGGCAGTTTAAGAAATAGCTATATGCCCATGCACATTGCAGCGTTGTTCCCAATAGCCAAGAAGTGGAAGCAACTTAACTGTCCAGCAACAATAGCAGATACACAGAATGTGACGTGTGTGTGTGTGTGTGTGTGTGTGTGTGTGTGTGTGTGTGTGTGTGTACATGATCATGTGTGTATGTACAATGGAATACACTTTCGGGGGACCTAAAAATTGGGAAATCTATTTTACAGCATCATGAATGATCATGTAGGGCATCTTTAAAAGTAAAATTGGCCAGGTACATGAATACAAATATAGTCTTATTTGTGGAATATGAATTTAGAGGATTTAAACTCATAGGAACACAGCACTTGTGTCAAGATTATTATGAAAACAAATAAATGAGAAAACACCAAGCAAGGAGACAAAACAAAAAAAGAATGAATAAAATGTAGAGGAAAAGGATTGCTAATTTTCTCTTGCTAAGAATGTAAATTAGTACCAGCAATTTTGGAAATGGTGTGCAGTGTTCATTAATTTAAAACATTCAACTACAATGGGATCTAGAATTCCCACTTTTAGCTACATTATACAGTCAAAGAATTTGAAATTTAGATCTTGAAGAGACACTGTCAGCTTAGTGCTTTGTGTTACATTATTTACAACATTGAAGTCATAGAAATCACTCAGATAGCCTTTTACATAGATTATTATTTAAAAGATGTTTGAAGTTGATCATTTAAAGTAGAATCACAGTGAGATGGAGGAAATAAAGAATGATGCATCTTAGTTTCAAACAACATCTAAGAAGGCATAACTTGCAATGCAACAATGACCAAAAGTGGATATTGTACTTAATTATAAAGTATGGATTTTAGTAGGTGTGGTAGAACATACCAGTAATCCTAGCATAAAAGAACCTGAAATGGGAAGATTGCCACTAATTTTGGCCAGTTTGGTCTACACAGACAGTTCTAGGTCATCTAGAGCTACATACAAGGAAGAATTACAGATATCAATTACATTTAAAAAAATAGATTCCTATATCCCTCTTTCTAACTATATCTACAGGCAGAGTTTATTAGTATAAACCAACATTGAGAAATACCATTTCCTCTTTAGTAATAAGCAGTATGATTTGGATAGCTATGTATATTAGTTTCCTGTGAGACTGTCTCCTAATAATGTCAGAAGTTATACCCACAAAGTCTCACCAACATGACTCCCTAAACATGAGATGAACAAGAACATCAATAGACATGCCAAATAGATGGAGAAAAGAAAATGAGGCCTCACCCCTACACAAAAAAATGGCAGGCAAGTAAGAAATGCTGGAAATGGTGATAAATAGCCTTCCTAAAGAAGAACACAATAGTTGGTTATCCAATAGCAAATTGTCAGCTCTGAAAACATACATACAAGTAATATTATACAGGCTAAGCAGGTTGTTTTTAGGAATATATGTATATATACATATACACATATGCATGTAACAGTTAATGAAAACACTCATAAGTCTGAAAGAGAACAAGAGTGATTATATGGGAGGGTTTGGAATGGGGAAAGAGAAGGGGTAAATGATATTTATTATAGTATAACCTAAAAATTAAGGAGGGATAGAAAATTTACAAAGTCACCATCCCCAAGAAGCAAGGGTAATCTTGATGTGTCACCGAAAGAATGAAGCAAACGTGGTTTTGTTGTTGTTGTTGTTGTTTGTTTGTTTTTTTAATAAATTTTTTTCCTTTAGGTAAAATGACTTTTGTCTGGAGTGAGAACTAAGTAGCTCAAAGCAAGGTGTTGCGATCCTGACCTCACATAGTCATTGTTTCACATGAAGAAACGGAGCATGTGTGTGTGGTGCAGTTAATGATATAAGGTGGTATGAGAAGAGTTTCCAGTTAGGATAGTGCCAGGACAAGAGACTGCTAAGAAGATGTGTGTGGACTCAGCACAAATTAACTACATGGTGAGAGATTTGGAAGAAACTATGCCTGCTAGCATTCAGATCTATTTAAATAGATTTTTATAATGATAAATTTAAAATGATTTGTACATGTTTTGAAATAGTAGGAGAATGGATATTAACTAGAGGATTTAAGTCTTAAGTAGACTTTATTAAATGAGTAAAATTGGTACAGTACAGATATAAGGTTGACAATTTTAAATTTTCCAAGAATTGGTCTTTAATAAGTACAAAACTTTGCCTAGCATATTTTTTCAATTGTCTAAAATAATTAGTTTAAAATAACATGTTGTGATTTGTTCAATAATTTTTAAATAATCAATGTGTATGACATTAGTTTTCTCTTTTTTTTCAGGTGAGGAAAACTTTTTTGGAAATGCTGCTCTTCAGATAACACATGCTGAAGATGAGTAACACCTACACATCATACAGCATATGCATCTTAGAAAGCTGGGTAGGTTGTGATCAAAGATCCACTGTGAGAATGGAAAAGAAGAGTAACAAGACTGGAGTGTAGGACACTCCATTTTTCTCTCTTCAGTCCTTATCCTATCACATGGCAAGTTCCACCTAGCTATTTTCCCCAGAGTTTGAGAAGGGTTCCAGGCCCAGACTCTATCCCAGACAGTCAGATTTTCTAAGTTCTTTCTTATTATGATCACCTCTGACGTCCTCCCAGGACCAGGAAACTCATTTCTGCGGGTCAGCAAACACCGAAAGAAAAGTCCCCCATTTTCAGGAAATCCACTCTGCAAAATCACATTAAGAATTTCTCTCAGTGGCCACTTCTTGTGTTGACAGTATTCTCCATGGATGCAAAGCCTTTCAGAGCATATCCGTTATCTTTTATTTAGCCTGGATAGGTTAGAGCTGAGAGGACTATTTTGGACGCTACTTAATAAAGCTTGCATTATTGTGTCTAATTCCTCTGCTTAAAGGTTGGAGGTTAAAATCTCTATGTAGACAGGTGACAGCTTTTTAAAACAAATTTTATTCATTTATATTGTCATATTTTTAAGAGAGATAATATAGGACTGATGAAAATATATTTTCAATGAGTCTAAAAAATGAGTAAAAAGCTATTGTCAAACTTACGTAACAGAAATAACCCAGTTGAAAATTTAAAAAGTCAAATGTAATAGCATATTATTTTTTATCAACTGCTTTGAAACTTTAATCTTCTTATTTTGGGGCACTGGCTGTATGTAGTATCATAAGTGAGAATAATCTATGTTAATTTTGGCACATGTCAAAGATATGGGTCTTCTGACAAAAAACAGTGATGTACTATTTTAAGCCTTGATGTTGCATTTGTGTGAGTTTCTATCAACACATGTCACTGTTAGTTGAGATGCTTGTTTATATATCTACTTACAGAATTTAAATTACCATTCTCCATAACCTCTCTGTCTCTGTCTAATGTGTGTGTGTGTGTGTGTGTGTGTGTGTGTGTGTGTGTGTGTGTGTGTGTGTGTGTGTGTGCAGGAGTGTGTTTTCCCAGCTTTGGAAACAATCTAATCTACCTTTATTGCCATAGAATAATGATACCGTGGCACCAAATTCAATGTAAACACAACTGTAATGAAAAATAGAAGACTGTAAAACAAAATTAATGACTAGAACTTCGCCTCAGTTTTCACTTTGGAGATTCACCTGTTCATCATTCTCACCTAGGACATGCTGTTGGTCATGGCAGTTATTATGATACATTGGCTTCTGCTCACTGGCTATTACACAGAGAACAGAAAACTAATGTCACATGGCTTTAGATGCTTCTGTCTTAAGCTGATACGTTTGCAATGGCCTTTCAGATAAGAAGACATAAAAGAAAATGATGAGATCCAATTTTATGGTGTAATCCATGAGAATGTTCAAATGAAAAACAACTCAACAATGGAGACCACCCCATTTTTTCTACATCAATAAAAACTTTTTATACCCCCAAACAAAGAATTTTTATAGATAAAATGTATCTATGACTCTAGATAATATAGAGTCCTTGGAAATAAGTAACTTTTAAATTATATTAGAGACATAATATACTATTACTTTCAAATATGATTAAAGAAAAATAACTTATCTTGAATGTGTACAATTTAATTCTAAAAAGCAATAGTGGTAGTTGTTATATTTAATAAGGACCTACATTTATAGCTAGGATTTGACATTATTCAAGGTAAAATTAAGACATCAAATTAATTAAACTGCTAAAATTTAACATTTCTCCTTTTCCTATGACTTGTAGCTAAGGATATTCTATGGAGAAATAAAATGTTCAAACCCCAAAAGAATGATGTCATTTGTTACTGGCATTTGACCTGGTAAGCAACTCAAAAAGAATCTTGAGGGCATTTCAGATTAATTCCAAGATTATCCATAGTGTTTAAATAGAAAACCTCATACAAATAGATCCTCTAATAAAAAGTGGGGCTTAAGTAAGTTTTATAGGAGTTGTAAAATATATTATCCATGGTTATTTTTCTAATACTAATGAAAGCTCACAGCATGGTGTTCAAATGCAAGTTAGATGTCCCTAGAGTTGAAATGATCCTTCTGTCTTCTGCTTCTTGAGCAGTTGATTATTTCCAGTAAGCTTCATTTTATAAAGAAATTTGATATTATCAGCAAAACTCCGATGATACAGAGTTTCCACATAGCACTGCCACCACACTTGCACAACTTCTGTCACCATCAATGCCCTACACCAGGGTGGTACATCCACTGTAACTGGTGAAACACCTTATTACAGTCACTGAAAGTCCCTAATTTTCACTGTGCTTCAGGCTTGCTCTTGTGCCTTCTACAGATTTGGACAAATATGTGATGACATTTATTCAGCATTGTAGTAAGAGAATAATTTTACTTCCCTGAGAACACTTTGTGATCTAGCATTCTTTCCTCCTTCCCTTCCACTTCAATTTTCTAATCTCTTCAGTTTCTGTAGTTTTGCTTTTTCTTGGATGTCTTACAGACAGAATCATATACTATGGAGCTTATAGTTCACATTGCATTCTTTCACATAGTATTATGCATTATTTTGTTCTTCTGCATCTTCGGATGATTTAATATTGCATTTTTTGGACTAAATAGTTTCATGCTTTCCTAATCCATGGAGAGTATTAACCAAATACATCAGTTTAAGCATGTCTTTGTTGATTCCAAATTTTAGTAGCTATGAGCAATGCTAGTATGAACATTTATATGAAGGTTTCTGTATTGACACAAGTTGTCAGTCAAGATGTAACCTATATTTGGCACTATTTTCAGCCAAGAACTTGTGGCTAGACAGGTATAAGCCCTAGGGGAGAATATTTGACTTACTGGGAGTTACTCTTTGAGAAAAACTGTCTCATCCTCCCTCCAGAACCAACAATTACTAATTTGATATAAGAACATAATCCTAAAAACCCTTGTCTTTCCTCTTAAGACTGTCTTCATTGTGTCCAATAAATTGTGGTATTTAGTATTCAATTACATGTTGAAATAATATATGTGTAATATATATTATTACATGTAAAATAACATTATATGTTAATATAGTAATGTGAAATAATATATGTATAATAATACTGTGAAAAATAATGTGGTATTTTCATTCAACTACAGGAATTAATTTCCTTTTTTATTTTTTTGGCACAGTTCTTATTCAGTATTGTATTTACTTTCCATGAGAATGTGTATTTTTGTAGTTTGTATTGCTCTTAATATCTAGCTTTAGTCTGTTGGGGTCAGATAGAATGCATATATTTCCTTTAACTTTGAAAACTGAAGAAGAAAGAAAAAATTATAAAAAATGTTCTCAAGAGTTTAAATAATCATTACAGTAGGCTGGTAATAGATAGATTTACAAATTCTTTAATTCACTCAAGCTCTACTAGTATGCACCACTGTGTATGTGAGTGTTATGATATTTCTAATGATAAATTAATAGACCAATAAGAGAATGACAGTGTCTAAAAACTGAGGAAAGAAAACCTTTTTGTTTATTTATTTTTTAAATTGCAATTTAATTACATTTTTCCTTTCTGTCTCCTTTCTCCAAAGTTTCCCATGTACCATTCCCTGCTTTTCTTCAAATTCCTGGCCTCTTGTGTTGTTATTGAATACATGTGAATGTTATTGCATGCATATATGTTTTGGTATATATACATATATATTCCAAAATATAACTGGTTGAATCCATATACTGTTACTTGGATGTATGTTTTCAGGGCTGACAGTTTGACAATGGACAACCAATTGGTATGTGTTACCCGGGAGAGGGCCATCTCTCCCACTCTCCACTTTATTCAGTTGCCTATAATTCTTTGGTAGTTTTGAGACTTGTGGGAGTGTGTGTGTGTGTGTGTGTGTGTGTGTGTGTGTGTGTGTGTATGTGTGTGTTTGGCATGCTTATTGGTGTCATCCTGGTTCAGCTCATGTTTAACTGATCACTTTGGTTAGATTTAATGAGCACAGCTTCTGACATTCTTAGGAAACATAGAAACATGTCACAGCCATGTCCCTTATCCTCTGGCTCCTACAATCTTTCCTCTACCTCTTCTACTATGTTCCCTGAGTCTTAGGTATGTGAGTGTTTTGTAGATATATCCACTGAGACTGGGCCCCACAGTTCAGAATTTACATTGGTTATGAATTTTCTGTAGCATTCTCTGAATGTTGGTCAGAGAAGTTTCCTTGATGAGGGGTGAAGCTATACTTACTTATGGGTATAGGAACAAGTGTTTATAGGTTGTGGTTTGGGATTATGTTGTTAGTAAATTAGTGGTTGTAGATTCTCCTTTAATAACCATGATTTTACTAGCCCTAGGTAGTTACCCAGGTACCCAGAAATGGCAAGTTGTTGGTTTTATTTTTGTCAACTCAACACAAGATAAAGTTATCTGAAAGAAGGGAACTTCATTTGCGAAAATGCCTCAATAAATTCCAGCTGTATGGCAATTTTTAAAATTAGTGATTAAAAGCGAAGGGCCCAGCCCATTGTAGGTGGGCCATCCATGGACGAATGGTCCTGGATTCTATAAGAAAGCAGGCTGAGTAAGCCATGATGAACAAGCTAGTAAGCATCACCCCTCCATGGCCTCTGCATAAGATCCTGCCTCCAGGTTCCTGCTCTGAGTTCTTGCCCTCACTGCTTTTGGTGATGAACTATTATATGGAGCTATGAATGAAATAAACACTTTTCTACCCAGGTTGATTTTGATCATGGTGTTTCATCAAAGCAATAATAAACCTGAGACACAGAACCAGGCATGGTATCCCTCTTATTGAGCTGGTCTTATATCTAACTAGAGGACTGTTGGTTAACACCAATGTATATGTGCCACTACTACATCTGTATGTATTATGCCATGATAGTAATTTATGTGGTTTAAAAGTATAATATATGGGTAGAATTTTTAGTTGTTTCCCTCCTTTGCAAGGAAGCTTGCAAGGAGCCTTCTGGTGCTATGAAAGCTAGTCCTCAG
This sequence comes from Peromyscus californicus insignis, assembly GCF_007827085.1. Taxonomy (NCBI): domain Eukaryota; kingdom Metazoa; phylum Chordata; class Mammalia; order Rodentia; family Cricetidae; genus Peromyscus; species Peromyscus californicus. Next base: position 52,342,868 of record NW_026294514.1, read on the forward strand.
GGAGGGAGCATTAAGGTCAGTTCCACCCTGGCATCCTTAGGCTCCGCTTTATATTTCTGAAGGAGAACAGAGAGCAATATCAATAGTTTGAATGCTTTGGAAGTTAGATAGCACAACAAATCAAAAGAGGGTTTATGTCTGGTATTGGGGTTTTTGTTTGGTGTCTTTGGCTCTTGGAAGGAGCATCATTAAGCCAGATAAGAGCAATTCATTAAAACTGTATATGTAAATTTATATACCAATTGTTATTTCACCCACCTCTCTCCTTATCCCATATTTATCTTCCTCTCCCTTCCCTAAGGAGCCCCCTTTTCAAATATCCATTATTAGATCACTTTTATCCCCCTTTGCCATCCTCTCATTATGTTTAAAAAACCAAAAATTTAATATATTTATGTTAGAGAGATGTATATTCTATTTTACTTTCAAAGTATGCTACTTTATAAGCAACTTTTCTTCCAAAGCTTCAGGATGATGGATAGTAAAATTTCAACACTAAATAATTGATTATAATGTGACATATGCTTTATACTAACATACAAGTCATCTTCTGAGGTATAATTTTCCAGACAATGTTAGATGAAAATTCTAGGAAGTAATGTTGTGTGCATTGTGTAAGATAAGATTACCATGAACCTGTCATCTGTTTTGGAGTAAAAGCAACTAAAGAGGTCTTCCAAGACATGTCAAGACAGTTTGCAAATGTATAGAGACATCTGACACTTGAATTGAAACTGAAGATTTTCCATGGTGAGAAGAGAAGTGAGTAACCACATCTAGAATAAGTGATATCTGGTTAGATGCAATTTAAAATATGTTAATTTCTCTGGAGCTGTAAATGAATCTCTCTCAATATGTGCTTGATATCCCCAACTAATAAAACCAAATTATTGCACCTACACTGAAAAAAATAACAGCATTTTAAAAGAAAAGAATACCACTTTTCTATAACTTATAACAGAGTAGTAAGTCTTTGCTAAGAGCCAATGAAACAAATAGAATATATAAACAAACAAGAGATAATTTGAAATATTATTTAGCCCTCTTTTAGAATAGCCTTGAGAAAATATTCTAATACAATGTAAGAACATGCTCAAGCCTTGAAATATTATATCTCTATTAAATAAAACATAAATGATGTTTAATTTGTTCAAAATACAAAATAATGCTTTTTCTATCAGAATATAAACTAAAACTTTTAGTCATAAATATAAGGTTAAGCAGGATTTTTTTTATATATTGTTTCTGATAAAGAAACACAAATATTAAGTACATGTTTGATTGATCTTTACAGTTGTATTAACTGAAATGTCTATGAAAGTTTGTTATTTTTTCAATGAATATCATTATAGAGCAATTATTAACAAAGTTTTGAGAAAATGTATTTTCATGTGTATGAGTAATGAGCAATGTGTGGACTGGAGGAAATACAGAACCAGGACAAGTGTCTGGCTTCCATTTCACTGGAGATTCCAGTGCATTTACTGACATCAAATACTGTTGTTTGACTTTCTTTTGGGACTGCCAGCAAAAAAAAAAAAATGACATGGAGACTTCTTATTCATTATGGAAGCTGAGCCTTTAGCTTAGGCTTGTCCCCAACTAGCTCTTATAACTTAAATTAACCTTTTTCTATTAATCTACACTCTGCCACATGGCTTTTTGTTTTACCTCTCCCCCATTCTGTTTGTCTGACTTGGTCTGTGTCTCACTGGCATCTCCACGTACCTAGATTCAGCTTCTCTTCTTCTCTCTCCCCAGAAATCCTGCCTATCCTCTTTTGCCTAACTATTGACCATTCTGCTCTTTATTAAACCAATCAAAAGGCACCTTAGCAAAGATACCTCTTTACAATGTACAAAAAGATTATCCCACAACAAAATGCTATCAATATTTTGAATCAGAGTTGAATTTGCTTTTTAAAATTCTACAACTAGTAAAAGTACACATTAAAATCTGAAATATTCTTTTAATAACTATTTAATGAAATGAGATGGGTCATCCATGTCTGCTTTATTAGACACATATATTTTGGCTACTTTGGGTTATTGCTCTTTTGAATTTTATGGCCTAAATAAAAAAAGTTGTCTTTTAAACAATTACATAAACATAAAATTGCTGTCATAAAAATAGATTTTACTGTGGTGAACAAGGGCAGAAACTAGTTAATTGCTAACAAATGACCCATGAAATGATATAATTATCATATGTATTGTCAAGTCTAAATACACTAAAATATCAACTGTAAAACAAAACTGAATGTCTTCTGATGAAATTGTTTTTACAGAAAATAAAGCCTAAGCATTAAGCAAAATTCATAAGGATTTATGTGTATATATTTTGAGCTGTTTGAATCATTTGCATTATGCAAATCATATTCTCTATGATTAAGAAATAGATATTAACTTCAGATACCTGCTTTACTAGAATACATAAAAAGATGATTTTTAAATCAACATTGTACTCACCCATATGATGCAAAATAAAGAAATGCAACCCAAATTTCCACTATCAGAACTATATTAAAAACTCCTTCATTTCATACTGTTTTATGAACTTTTGCTATGGATCTATGTGGTAGTATTGTGTTCCCTGAAATATTGTGCATGCTAATAAATTTACCTGGGGTCAGAGAACAGGATAGCCACAATATTAAACATAGATATTAGGTAGTGGTAGCACACGCCTTTAATCCTAGCATTCTAGAGGCAGAAATCCCTTTGGATCTCTTTGAGTTCAAGGCCACACTGGAAACAGCCAGGCATGGGGACTCACGCCCTTAATCCCAGAAAGTGAGCCTTTAATCCCAGGGAGTGATGGCAGAAAGCAGAAAGGTATATAAGGCGTGAAAACCAGGAACTAGAAGCTTTTTGGCTGGTTAAACATTCAAGGTTTCAGGCTTTCAAGCAGTAGTTCAGCTGAGATCATTCGGATATGAGGACTCAGAGGCTTCCAGTCTGAGGAAACAGGATCAGCTGAGGAATTGGTGAGGTGAGGAAGCTGTGACTTGTTCTACTTCTCTGACCTTCCAGCATTCACCCCAATACCTGGCCCAGGTTTGATTTTATTAATAAGACCTGTTAAGATTCATGCTACAGATCTATCAAGAAATAACTCATATATGTGACAAGCATAACTGAGTTCATGGACATGGATGCATTTTTTCTTTGTAAGCATGTTATTGTGTGAGGATGTTTGTGAAAACATGTGTCACAAAGGAATAATGATGTCCTGAACCAACCTGATGTGACTGTGGCTCTCCAACTAAGCACAATTTTAGAAAGTGAGAAGTTAAAACTATGATCATTAATAATTTAATATTATTAATATTATCATAAATATTTTCTATATATTTTGGATTAGTTTTCAAAATTCCCTGGGAATTTTAAAGTAGACAATCAGGCTCTCAAAGCATGTTGAGTTATGAAAAAATACCTGGGGTAGTATGGTTAGGCTTACATTTACTTGCTGTCTCCTTTACTTCCGACTACCTTGAAATAGAAAGAATTTTGGAGTTATCCTGAACAATCTTTAGTAGCTTTTTCCTTAAAATTATTTACCTTAATTGTGATATATATATATATATATATATATATATATATATATATATATATATATATATATATGGTATAGGGCCATATGGTATAGGGCCATGATTTGATACATGTGTCTTATGAAGTAACTATTGTAGGAGAGCTGCTTAACATATCCATTACCTCACATTTATTATTATTATTATTATTATTATTATTATTACTACTACTACTACCTGTGTGTGTTATGTGTGGTAAAAGCTGTTAACTTTTTCTCTGTTCACAAATTTGAGGCACCCAATAAGTAGTGGTGGTCATGGTGTCTCTTTACACAAATAAAATAAGAACTGAGACAGGAATTGTTATCAGGGACTGTGGTATTGGTGTGACAGGCCTGTCCGTACTGTCATTTGAAGGAATATAGAAGACTTTTAGACTTTGGACTAGAATAGCATTTGAATGCTGTAAGCAGGCCTCAACAGACTATCCTTGTAGGACCTTGGAAAAACAGTTGTGCTGAGAACAAAGTGGACTATTGATGCCTGGATCAAAAAGTTTCAGAGGGGAAGCATATTAGCAAGTGGCTAAGAAACCATTCTTCTGAAATATTGGCAAAGAATCTGGCTGCTTTTTGTCCTTGTCCCAAGAATCTTTATGAGGCTAAATTGAAAGTTTTTAGACTAATGCTGGCAGTGGAGATTTCAAGAAAACTTAATATTGACTATTTCAATATTTTTAGTGATCACTCTTTACGCAGATCTAAAACCAGAAGGGCAACTGGCTAAAAAAGAAAAAAACAAAACATACAGTTTGCAGAGAAAAAGGGCCCCTGGAAAGTTAATGTTGGACCCTCGTCTTATCCTCAAGGAGATGAGATGCTCAAAGTGCTAAGATACCAGAAGTCTGGTCCTGAATGGAATGCTGGGAGTGCTGCCCTCAGGGTAAGACCCCACAAAGCCGAGCTTGCAGCTTGTGAAAAGCAAAGCATAGTGAATAAAGTCCAAAACCATCAACAAATCAAAGCTAATGTAAGGAGGGGGTAGAATTCAGCCCTAGCAGTTAGCAGGACTTGACAGCTTTGATCACTAGTTTCTGGATTTCAGAGCTGTGGAAGACCTGCCAAGGAGAGATAAAGACAAGATCGGAACAAGTCTAAAAGAGATGTCCCTTTCCTCCCCTTTAAATGGTAATGTACTGTGTTGTATGTTGGAAGTGCATTTTTATTTATTTTATTTATTTATTTATTTTGCTTTCACAGAGGGTTATAGTGATTGCTTGTGCTGCATAAGAGACTTTGGACTTTGGACTTTTAATCTATGTTGATACTGTTAAAAGACTATAGTAACTTTTGAAGCTGGACTGAAGGCATTTTGGCATTATAATATGGCTCCAAACCTATGGGAGTCAGGGAGTGGAATGTGGTGGCTTGGATGAAAATGGCTTCCACAGGCTCATATTCTTAAATATTTAGTTCACAGTTGGTGAGTTGCTTAGGAAGGATTGGGTACCGTGACCTTCTTGGAGGAGGTGTGTCACTGTGGGCAGGCTTTGAGGTTTCATAAACCCATGCCAGGCTCATTCTTGCTTTCTTTCTGCCTACTGCTTATTGATCAGATGTAAGCTCTTAGATATAGCTTCAGTTTCATGCCAGCCTGCTGTCATGCTCCCTGCCATGGTTATCATGGACTAACCCTGTGAAACTATAAGCAAGCCCCAAATTAAATGTTTTCATTTATCAGTTGCTGTGGTCATGGTACCTTTTCACAACAATAGAACAGTAACTATGATAGTCCATAACCTCCCCAATCAGCACAATCAAGACCAAGTGTTCATATGCATGAGCCCATGGGAGATAATTTGCATTCAAACCACTGTACCATGTGTTGGGCATCAGGAGTTTTAACATTTCTTCTATGTCCTTTGTGGTCACAGTTGTAATGGCTTGGAAAGTGTTTCTTTGGGTTTGAAATGGGTTATTACCTAACTTTAGTCTCACTGTAGACAATGGAAGGATCATATACATGGAACATTTATCTGCATAAAGCAGAGAAACACCTTGGGTGGCCCCTAAGTGCATAGAAGTAGATATTGTACCAGTCTTATAAGGGACCTGTCACTTCTAATATTTCCTTCATGTATTAGTAACTTCTCTATTGCTATGACAACAAGACAAAGGCAATGTACAGAAGAAAGAGATTGCTTGGGCTTCCTCTTTTTAGAGGGTTAAAATCCACAATAGGGAATTATATTTGCAGCAGATTTCATTTGTTGCTTTTTTAATTAATTAATTAATTAATTAATTTATTTATTTATTTATTTATTTATTTAATAAGGAGTAGAAACTTCCTCATGTAGATGTAACCAACCGTCTTATTAAATAAGAAACACAGAGCCGATTCAGAGAAGAAAGCCAAGAGGTCAGAACTAAGAGCCTTACCCTTCCTGCTTCAGCCAAGAGAGCTCTCCGAAAAGAAGGGGGCTACTTCCTGTGTGTTTGTCTTATATAGTCTTTCTGTTCTGCCTTCTCATTGGTTGTAAACCCAAACACATGACTGCGTCGTCACTGCCTGTATGTACAGCACTCCAGGTCCTCTATGGTATTGAGATTAAAGGCGTGTGTCTCCAATGTTGGCTGTATCCTTGAACACACAGAGATCTACCTAGCTCTGTCTACCAAGTGCTGGGATTAAAGGCGTGCACCACCACCGCCACACTCTTGCTATGGCTCTAATAGCTCTGACCCCCGGGCAACTTTATTTATTAACATACAATTAAAATCACATTTCAGTACAAGTAAAATACCACCACATCCTCAGGCTTTTTTTTCTCACAAGTTAGAAGCTTGGGTCAGTGGACCTTTCCATGATGGTATTCTTTCCTCTGTGCCAGTGCAGATGAGGCCCCTCCTTAAGTTCCTTATCTCTTTCAGCACAAGCCATGATACCAATATTAAATTTTCTGATGTCCTTTCCATATCAAAATGTACATTTTTGTATTTCCTCTTTGCCCCAGTTGATCTTTTTTCATAAAAGACCATAAGAATGATTACTAATAACCATATGAAAGAGTCAATAATTCACTGTCTTGAAATCTCTACTAAAAACAAAACACAATCCATTACATATTAGTTTAGCCTCAGGTGAGTTCTTATAATAAGGGCAAGTAAGTAGACACATACTTTGCCAAACTATCATAGGAATGGTATTTAGGCCAGTTGCTATTATTCCCCTCTGAAATCTCTTGACTTGAGCCTTCATCGTTCTAATGGCTCTCTGCATTGTATTTCAGCTCCTACAATGTTAGTTCATTAAGCCTTGCTTATAGTATTCAACCACTTTTCTGGTCATTCCCAGTTTTCCATATTCTTCCCAAAATACACATGGTTAGTTTTGACACAGCAGTAGTCTACTCCTGGTAAATACCTGTGGAGTAGATACTTTTCTGTTGCTGTGATAAGACACCCTGACCAAGAT